>NC_056733.1:1914785699-1915100699 GCF_019279795.1 Protopterus annectens
AGACTGCCCAGGGTGAGACTGCATACTAGATATGAGTAGGGGTCACTATGTGCAGATATGGCTGAGCTAAGCTAGCAGCCCAAGTATGGGTGGTTTTGCTGGATGTTCAGGAAGGGGGGGGGTGCTGTGGAGGGGATGATGGGAATTCAGTTATGTATCCAGGTGTGTTGGGGTTGGATGGCTCAGTTCAGGCCAGACCATTATGTGGGTGTGTGCTGGTAACGTTTCTGTACATGTGTACTGCACATTTTAATGTCCATATGTTTGTGGGATTGTGTTCTACAGTATGACTTGTCAGGTTGTATTGTGGATGTTAATGTTTGTTCTTTGGTTTTCTTTCTGATTCACCCACTGCTCCCTTGTACACCTCCAGTTCACCTATTGTGCATCCGACCCAGTCTCCCCTTGGCAAATTATTACCTTACCCGTCACCCCCCCATCCCCATATTCCACACACACCATACATCCCTTCTCTGTTTGATGGCCCATGGCACAGTCAACAGAACACATTGCGTACAGTACATATCTCTGGTACCAATATGGTTGTGAGGACTACCCTAGCATTTTTGATCTTCCACATGCTGTACTTCATGCACATAGGTACACGCAAATACTTATCTTTCGTGACATGGTAGGTAGACCCAGGTAATACCCATTCATCTTTGGGCTGTCCTGACAAGGACGACTTGGACCATGAATGGGCAGATATTGAGCGAATGCTCTTACCATTGGTTGGGTTGCCACCTTTTCAAATGACCAAAATGGGACATTTTTGGGACACACATCAGATTTTACAGGCCAACAAATACCCATGGTCAGTACAAAGGAAAGTACGTTAGTTTTATGCCTAACTGAAAGCTTATTGTTGTAGCAGTTTAGTTGCTTATTCTGTTTCTTGTAACATTTAGGTATTTTACATACGGAAATAAGTATTGTATGGAACTATTAATATGGGACATAATTATGTCCTACAATTGCAGGACATTTAACATTTATAATGGTTTTGGTATGGACACAACTGCCCAGAGGGGGACTGTCCCTTACAATGTGGGACAGGTGGTAACCCTAACCATTTAGCTAGGCTTAGCAAATTAACACGCTGCATTTCGCTTCCACTTGGTATAACAATCAACACTACAATGAAATACAGGCACGGGGTTTTAAATGTCATTTGTTCAAGGAACGGGGACTCAATATTCAGCTACGTGCCTTTGTGTTTACTTTTTATTTTGGTGTTCGCAAAACTGTCTTGTATGCTTTGCATACATTTCAGTATCCACAGACAGTGACAGGAGTGATTATTGTTAGAATTATTATTATTATTATTATTATTACTAGTTAGCATTTTAGGTTGTGCATATGCAGCCGACATGTTCACGCATTCGTGCAGCGCTTAGACACACCCCCTGCACTCACACACGTTTCCTATGCATGTGGACGTTGCGGCAGCATGCCTTCATTAATATGCATGTGGTGCTGCTGCGCCATCTCTACACCGCAAGGTTGGTGAAAGGCTAACGCCATCCTTGTGACAAGCTTCATGAATCCCGGGGATAGACTTTTCATATAGTAAGCTGAGTGAGAATTAATTCAGATTCTTGGAAACAAACTTGTGCAAACAAATAGTAAAGACATATTCACAGTGCACCTAAGTATGTTTAGTAAGCGGTTACACACCCGTATTACCCTTAAACACATATTCTGTACAGTGAGCAAGTCAGAAACGTATTCAGTGTGGAGTAACTAAAACTATAGCCCTTAACAACCGTGCTGTGACAGTGTTTTTATTATTTTTCTTTTTTTAATTTTCCCTGGTTTTGTATGAGAACAATTGCTGTGTTGCTGCTTTTTTTTTTTTGTATATTTATCATCCCTCTCTTGCTTTATTCACTTACAGCTGTTCATTTTTTCAGTGGCATCAACTGAATTGTAGGCATTCTGCATTCACTGTCATGCTACAAACTACTAACTTAGTTGCATTTTGGGACCTGACTTAAATCTTGAAACTGTGTTGTTAGCCATATATCCACTTAACAGGACCACACTTTTTGTGCTTCTCTGTGCATGAGAAATTATTTATTGCACTGAGACTTTCCCTAGTTACTGGTCAGGTTGACAGTTAGAGGAGGGGAAAATACTTTGCATACACATGCTCTGTTCAAAAGGCAACTGTACAGTTACAGAAAAAAAAATCATCTTTGACTGTCTTTTTGGTTTGGGTAAGTGTTCTTCCACTGTAAGAGGTAGAGCAAATGAATGACTTGACCTAGTGACAGTAACTGGAGTCTATAGCTTTTCAGCATTTTAACCAAAATATTGTTCCATTGGCTGCCTAAAACAAGTTATTTGATAGTTTTAGCGGCAAGAGAAGGTGCCCACACTGGGCGGTCTAGGTCTGTATTATATGTGAGGAGTTGGCCATGTAGTGATGATGGTCAAAAAGAAATGGAAATATTTTTTGAAAATACACTTTCTTTCCAATTGACATAACTCTTTTCTACGGTGAATAGTAATGGATAAAGCAATTTGTTCCGTAAAATGAATAGATGCTGTTAGCACTTAAAATCAGCACCATATCCCAATGCATGTTCACTAAGGCGCTTAACAGATTTTATGTTAACATAACCGAGTTAACTTAAATAGCTTCAGAAAGCATGTGATACTCATTTGTCCCCTGAATCTGTCAGACATGAAATGTACAAAGGGTTGAAGGGATAGTTCATGGAAGATTGCTGACTACATCAGGAGCAGTTAAGAAGCTAGAGGAAAATCAGGAAAAAAAATGTAAACATCATTATGCTTACATGGCAAAAAAGGACAGATCTCTACTACAGAGAGCATCCCTAACTACCAACAATCTGAAAATATGACAGCAAAACTTGGCAAAATGCCAAAAATGATAACAGGGCTATTGGAAACATATCTAACCTTAAGCAAACAGTGGCTGGATAGCAGAGAACCCTTCTGAAACTGGAGGAATAAGGACAAGACTGTAATCCAAAGCACAGCTGTCAACCAGCCTGCAAAGGATTAGTCTGATGGAGGGTGAACTGGACAAACTCTATTTAAAAATGGACAACCATGGTGATGCAATAAGGAATAAGGACCTTGGTCTAATTGTAATAAGGGAAGAAATCTTGGAGGAGGAAATTAATGGGTACATCATGAAATGATTCATGCATAAGAAATAGGATTATGGGGTCCCATCCAAGCATGCACGTTATAAAATTTACATCTGCAAAGTAAGAATTAGATTTTAAATGCAACAAAGGGCAGAGTCAAAACAGATGACAGAAGCTTAGTTAAAATAGGTGCAGACTACTTCAAGGTCATATATTACAAGAGGACAGAATATAATGCCTACAGGACCACCTGAGTCACTTTTCAACTATAGCCTCAAAACAAGCTTTGTACAACAATAATGGAGGACTGCAATGGTTATCTCACTTCACAAGGGTGGACAATCAACTGACTCCAGAAACTACAGACCTATTAGACTGACTAGTCTAACATACAAAGCAATTGAATGAATTATCAAGGAAATTATCAAAAAAGACATAGACACCCTTCAGGCACTGGACCCAGCTGGGTTTGCCAGCTGGCTCACAAACAAGGCTCAGGAAGTCAAGATTGGTGATACCACCTTCACTAAGTCATCAGCAGGGCACCTTAGGCTATTATTCTAGCACCTTTCTAAGTGTATGAGAACAATATTTAAAGTGTGCCCTACAATTTGGACTTTGTTCCTCATTATGTTTTGGGTTTGTCCCTGATTCATCCTCTAAGAGGTTGACAGATACCATGTTTTCATCACAGTGAGATGCGGTGTACAAGACCAAGAGGATGTAAATGTGCTGGGTGGGTTAGGGGCTGTTTTTTGGTGAAAGTAGTCTATTAGCTGTGTCAGTAGCACAAGTACTAGCCTTTGATGCAGAAGGCTATGGATTCTATTCTCACACCAGGTGGCTTGATTACTGACACTGTAGTGCAGCTGAAGGGCAGTGCTGCACTCCTGCATGTGCCATAATTTGTGTAAAACATCCTAGGTCACCTATGAAAAAGAGATGGGGAAGTTCCCTGATGCCCTGATTAAACTACCTCTAGTAGTATAAACACCACCTCAGGTCTAAAAGGAGGCTACTAGCCTAGCAGGACTAAGCCAGTCAGCAAAAGGTTAACTAAAATAAACAAATAAATAAATTCTCAGTCAAAAATCTGACTGTGAAGTACTAGTGTCTATTTTTTGTGAAATAAGTTGCAATACTTGCAGGTATTTATGTGAACAAATGATTTCAACTGTCCCAGATTTCTCAGAATGCCTCCCATTTTGCACATATTTTTGGAATGTCTCTCATAAAATCTGCAGTTTCTGGCAAATTTTTAAGGACTGTGGACACTAAATTATGACAGGTACTTGAGTTTCAGACTTCATATTCTTAAAAAATGCATGTTAATACATCAACTGTTGTTCTAGCAACTTTCTGTCTCTGATTCTTTGGCTTTGTCTCTAATTATTTTTAAATTTTTCCCGATTCATTTGCTAATAAGTTGAGAGGCTTCACCTTTAATCAAACTCAAATGAGGTATACATAGAAAAAAATGCTGTAACTACTAGATGGAGTTTGGAACTGTCTATGGAGGATTAAAGTTAATTTTAAACAGTCTGTCTTTAAGGGACAAGGGTGTATTTGGTACAATAAGTTTTATTTTTACTACTATCAGACATCTGAGGTATACACAGTCAACCCTGGACTATAATTACTGGGTATGGAGGCTGTCTGTTGTTGAGACTAGCTGACTCTGGCTGTCATGATCAGGTTAAACAGTCATTAGTCTGGTTTTGCAGGATTAGTGTACATTTGTGTAAAGCAAGTAAAGATACTTTATTATGACTTTTTTATCACAATTGGACATTTCAGGTGTTTACACTCAAGTGACTGTAATTAATGAGTACAGACATTGGTGAAATATAATGGCAGCAGTTTGAATGATGTTAAACTTGAAAGGTGAATCCAAAAGAATATGAACATTTATGTGTAGTCAAAAAATGTGAGAGTGTAAGTGGTTTGAAAACTCCCCAGGGCTCAAAGTACACTTAATCCAACACTGGATTCATCCAATGCTAAAAGGAGACAGAGGACAAAGGTAAATAATCAAACCACATGATGAAGTTAAATCTAAACAAGAGTGTATATACCACTGTAAATATCATTGCATTAAGTAATTGTTGATTGTCAGGACTGATTTAGGGCACCTGACAGACTGCAGATATGTGTGTCTTTAAGGAATGAAATGCCAACAGAAAGATAACAAATTAAATGTACTGGGCATTATATGGAGTTCAGATTGACTATTTAGTAACATCCTTTTTCTTTTTTTTTTTGCAAAAATATCACATTTCTGAAGCCAGGCAAAGCACTATTTATACACTAGCAGCAAAACATCACAGAAGGACTTGTAGTAACTAAATGTATTTTTATCATCATGAAATTAATGTATTCACAAAATAACAGCAAACATCCTGTCTTAGTGCCAGCTTGCATCCCTGTGAAATCAACACGTTGGTTTTACCAGCAGATAACACTCATTCATACATATTTCTTGACACTAGGGCTTTGCTCAGCTCTGACCAAAACAGATGATTCTTCAACAACAGTTTTACTTTATTTTATGTATTTGTACCATACCTCTTAATTGTCCTTGATTTCAGGGACATCCCTGATTGTGGCTCAAATGTTAGTTCTGCCTTCTATCCCTCTTAAAATGTGTGATTTTCGGAGAAAAGATGTGAATTATACTTAATAAATAATGACAATAATAAGTGTTATAGTCTTATTTTACTTTATGAAATGTATATTAATTCATACATTCTCTTATTCTGTCAATGCTTTAAGTTAGTAGTACTAATATTTAAAAAAATTCCCTGATTTTCCTTAATTATTTTTAGATTTCTCACTGATTCTGTTAAGATTTGCCCAAGATTCATTGAGATCTATTATAGACATTTTTTAATCAGTTTCAAACACTATTTTCAGGCATGACCCTGGCCAATTGACAATAGAAATACATTAATATAAAATTAAATTAAAATGTATTATTAAAAATATAAGCACTTGATATGTTACTGAAGCAAAATAGATTCAATAGTGTAAAAAAGTATATTTAGAAGGAACTTAGATGGAGGAGAGAGATGAAATACGACAGAGAGGAAGTAGGTTTAAGGGAGTGGTGAGTTAGGACAGTTGGATAATCTTACAAGGTCGAGTTGCAGATGGAAGTTGCAGATGGTGACACTGACAAGATATTTTTAGATATTTCTTTGATGATATTCTAAAGTCTTAGGGTTTAGCTTTTTTACTTTTAGACAGCAGATCCAGTGTCAGCTTACCAGCTGAGCACCAGTACTGATAATATCAGTGTAACATTTAGTGTAATACCAAAAGCCAAGACAGCTGAGTGACTGCAGACTGACAGCTCTTTTCATGTTTACCAGTTAAAATTAGTTTATTTGTATTTACTTATTAAGCAGCATGAACCTGTTATACAAGAAACAAAAACAGAAAACAATATGGTACAGTATGGAAGAACATTAGGACCAGTTTAACAATGTCAGCATATTCAGACATCAAAACAGATTGCACATAAACTGCCAGCAAGAGATTTGGGGCTGTCAATATCTTTAAGCCACCAAAATAGGCCACACATGAACCACTGAAGTAACAATGTAGCCATAGAGCCAAAGAAAATATCAACTTTGCTGAATGATGCATGATGATGAAACAGTCCCGTAAAAAAGTAGTAAAGCAGTCCAATGCATTTCATGAGTAAAACCTTTTATTGTTAATAAAAATCATTGTTCAGCATCCAAAAGCACAAAAAATAGTGATCAGAGTGAGTTCATTTTAGGCAGCTGCATGCGGTAGCGTTGTCGCCTCACAGCAAGACGTTGTACCGTTCGATTCTCAGCTAGAGCATCTTCTGTGTGGAGGCATACGTGAATAGGCATGCTTTCGTTGAAGGTTGTGCGTCAGGGCTGGTAACTTGGCACGTAAAAATCCACTACCAAACATTAGTGGACCGGAGTTCCACTGTGGCAACCCCTAAATGGGATAAGCTGAAAGACACAACAACAACAACAACATTGCCATCATCTTGAACTAATGTAGACATTAAAGTCCCAGGTCAGTCTCCTGCCATACCCCACTAGTCACCTCCCTAAATCCTGACATCAATCCCTTCACCACAGCTCTCTGCATACATCCATTCAACCAGGTATCAATCCAGTCCTTCAGTCTTAGCCCTCCCCAAACCACATCCAGTTTTCTTAGCAACCTCCTGTAAGGCTGACTCAAATGCCTTCAAGTGCAGGAAGACCACATATACAATTAATCCTTTGTCAAGTTCACCTATAACCCAATTATAAAACTAGATGGAAAAAAGCTGACAGCTACTTCTGGCCATAAAACTGTGTTGGTTTTTGCCTTAAAGAATGTTGTCCTCTTGAAATGTTATCTGCCTTCCCCTGAGCATTGGTTCTATGATTTTTATGACTTCCTCTGCCACAAAATACACGCTGTCTAATACATGTCTAATACACCTGTAATTCATCAGCTTTATCCTTATCCTCCTTGTAAATGAGTCCGGATACGGCTCCTGATTAGGAGTGTGAGCATGACCATTGTGAAGGAAGACAAAAAGGAATACTGTCCTGGAACTGGATGCACTTGTAGCCTACTACCTCTTTTCACCTGAGAGATCATCAGAACTACTGCCATTATTGCATATATTTTTGTTTGGACACCAATATTACCCATGCTAGTACTGCACATCTTTTTAAACCAGTAGGGTAATTATCAGTGTTATGTTGCATTTTTTTTTTTGTGATCAGCCAATCATCAATATGGAAATATAATACAAGGGACGAGAAGAAAGTATTGGACAGACCAAATGCGGTAAAAAGTCCTGAAGGATGGCAATATATACACACTCACATACAGCTTGCCTTGACCTGGCCAGGGCCTTTGGCACAGTCCCCCACTTGAGCATCATCAAGGAGCTAACACAGCTTGGTGTTAATCCCTGTCTCATCAGATGGGTGGCCAGCTGGCTCACAGATAGGAACCACAAGGTCAGAATAGATACCACCACCTCCAACAGCAAAACTGTCACTAGTGGTGTTCCCCAGGGATCTGTCCTGGGACCCCTGCTGTTTGGCATCTGCTTCTCGGAGGTCCAGGCAGAGACAGAGGGCCTGTGGCTGGCCAGGTTTGTAGATGGCTGTGGTTTGGGTGCTGTTGTTAACTCCCCATATTATGTTAACGTGCTGCAGGAGGGTCTAACAGCTACAGGTGGCTGGTGCCAAAGTCATGGCCTTAGGTTGGATGCGAGGAAATGTATCATATCATTTGGCAAAAACACAGCCCCTACTGATTACCACATCAATGGCAACCCCCTAAACACACAACCTGTGGTGAAAGACCTGGGTACTCAGGTTGGCAACTATCTTATATTCAACCATCATGTAGCGGTGGTGGTCAGAAAAGCCTTTTACTTGGTTCAGCTCATAAGTAAAGGGATTGCATCTGGAAAAAAGGAGGTTGTTGCCTGTCTGTGCTCCTCCCTTGTTAGACCTATGATTGAGTGTAATGCCCCGGTTGGTATGTGCCTCTCCAAGCACCTGCACCAACTGGAGGGGCCACAGAGGTGCCTCAAAGGGGGAATCCATGGCCTCCGACACCAGTCCTATTTGGACAGGCTCAGGTCACTGTCACTCTGCTCAGTGTCATACAGATTGCTCAGAGGTGATCTTTGTCTCCCCTGCAGAGCAGTGTCGGACCCTGCCCTACTGGAAATGCTCCATATCCATAAGTCTAACTCCTTGCACATTACCCACTCAATAGGCCTAAATCTAATATGTAACATCAACAAAATCTACTGGAGAGACAGGTTTGTCTCCCAGAGGCTGCCCTGTCTCTGGGACAGACTTCCCATACATGTCAGACAGAGTACCTCGCTGACCCTCTTCAGGGGCAACCTTGATGAGTGGATGGGAAACCACAAATTTGTCCCAGAGGTTCCACCTTTGTCCCTCATTGACAAGGGTGACAGGTGCTAACTAAGGCTTCTTTTATGGGGAGAAACTCTTGGCTAGGTTTTTAAGGGTTCCAGGGCCATTAGCCTAGTAACCTCCTATGATCCTATGATGATATATATATATATATATATATATATATATATATATACATGGTTTACAATTAGATTTGTGAACTACAGTTGATCAACAGTGACAATGTTGACTTGCTGTCTTCCAAGAGGCAGTTTTGCAAACCTAAATACGTAGACTACACTACATTGCATAGGTAGTGCAGTTTAAGTATTTAAGTTCAGAATTTTGAGTGGAAATCACAGATCAGTGAGGAATGGGGAATTAACCCATTTCCTCACTGTCTTGCGATTTCAGAGTTGGTATTGTGGGAGGTGCAGCCCCCCATATGGGGAGTGCAGGGGGCTTGCCCACCTGCAAAATTGTAAAAGTGATGTACCATTGAGTCTAGAGTGTCATGGTACATTATGATGCATAGCTTGGGTGACTGATGTCGCCTCCTGCTAAGTCGAATACATCGAGCTACAGGAGTCGATGTATTCAGTTTCAAGTTTCCTGCTTGTTCGCTCTTGCAATTTTCAGGATATTGGTTTGACATTCAGGCCAATCAACGGATGCAGTTTCAAGGTTTCAATAGTAAACCTGTACATATATATATAAAATGCAACACACACCTCAGTTCCATATGCTGCTTTCCATTCCCCTGCATAATGGCCACTGCAGAGAATATATCAGTTAACACATGACAATCTTCATTCACCATTCCTTCTGTCAAAGGCAGACCCATCTGGGGATTGTACCAGGAATGGGGGTAGTCAGGGGCTATATAGGTGGGATGCCAAGCAGCTGTTGGCTAGGTGGGGGTTCTCAGGAAAAAAAAGAACTATCAAACACTGGAGATGTACACAAAAGGTAGTCATCTTTTGGAGGTAAGTATGAGGAGGAATGCTGAGGGTATACATCTAACAAGTTGAAATATATATTACTGTGGACATTTGTTCTTTCATTTTCATCCCAACTTATCAGAAGGATCATGTCTCTCAACTGTCCCTATTTTGGAGGAACATCCTATTTTCAGGCCTAATTTAGGACGGTCTTATTTTTGGAGCTAGGTTCCTATTTTCAGTCTTGATTTATCCCTTCACACAATTTTATGACTAGCCCTCATCATATGTGATTTTTGACATTGACTAGTATACAGAAAGCCACACTACATGGCCAACAAACTTGTATCAACAATAATTTAAAGAAAGAGAACACATCTCTTACATCTTCCTTTTTCTGAAGCAAAACTAAATGACTTTGTATGGTTGAATGTTGTGATACATGCCATTAAAGTCTACAGATGTGTACTGTCTCTTTGATAATTGTCTTATATTTTCCATCATTTTTGCCTCTCTGTCTTTTAAAGTGTTTCTGAGTTGTATCTTACATTCCTACTGGAAGTGGGAAGAGTTATGTGCTATTAAGAATTTAAATGTTATGTTAATTAGATGTAGAGATTTTTAGCTGAATGTTCCTATTTTTCAAGGGTCTTTGTTCCAATTTTCAATGATGTCTGTAAGTTAAGCGGTATGAGAGGGTAAAAATGTTGCATTCAAAAAAGTGTATACAATGTCTGAGCATTGGATGGGCCCAGACATGTGTATTGCGGGTAGAAGGTGTACATGGTCCCAAAATTCTTTACCTACAGCCCTGAGTGTGAGATCTAATACTGATAGTTTTCCTACTTTGAAAAATAATCTGCTTGTTAAAAAAATAGTAAATTTCCAAACTCATTTTTACATTTTAAAGTGGGTTCTGCGAGGGATTTTGCTCTTCCCTGGACCCTGCACAACATGGGATATTATCCCTCTTGTGCTGTTGTTACTGTATACAAATTAACTCTAAGATCACTATACCTTAGAGTGGGATCACTCCATTATAACACAATTTCTAAATTTGTATGCTTTCCTCACATTCATGCTTACTGTTTTTTAGTTTTGAGAACTGCAGTTATACTTCTTAGAATTTCAACATTCACTTTTTACATCTTCATTATTGTATTAATCCAGCAAATACACTTCAACTAAAACATATAGTATAAACAAGTAAAGCCATAAACTTCACCAAAATATATGCATATATATAGTGATGTCTCCAGACTCCATCTTCTAAAACTGTAATAGTATAGCAGCGACAGTAAGTATAATGAATCACAACTAGTATCTTTCTATACCTGATAGATTAATACCAAAAGAAAAAAACCCTTTTTGTTCCAGGACTGGCAATTCCATCTGCAGTGGCCTTGAGGCTGCATGTCATACTCTGCTCCATATCATCTGAATAACTAACAGTCTTAAATTGCATGCATCCCATCAGCACTGCCATTTTAGCACTACAAACATTTATTTTGAAGTGTTGCCTAGTGTTAAGTCTCAGATAAGAATTTTGCTATTGATGAAAAATGTTAATAGATAAATAGTATACCAAGAGCCATTAAAATTTCCCTCCAAACTATAATTACTTTGCTTTATTGACATTGAGAGATGGTAATACCCGAAGCATTACCAAGTACATATCAAGTCTTCCGTAACAAATGTTCATTTCATAATAACACTGTTATTAGTGTAGATAAGATGTGTCTTTGATATGCTCAATTATCAGCTAATTCAGTTCATGGTTTATATTGTCTGTCTGTGAATCTTGAAAATAAGTTTTACAGCCTGTTTGCAAGATCTCAACCTCAGTTGTAATTATTGCCAAAATGAAATTGACTTGAAGGGAACCAGTCAGTGCGGAACTGGTAAGAAATAAAGGAATTCTCTAGATTTCTTCAGTGCTGAGCAGTTTCCAGCACACTATTATACAATCCAGAGAAGACAACAGCAAATTACAGAGCAGGAGAAAAAGAACTCCACAGAAAGTACAGTTTTGTACCTACCATAAATGTAGATGTACGAGTGTATATACTGCTGCAGTCATCACACTTGGGTTATCCTGCCGTCAGGCGGTCCCGCAGTCGGCCGAATCCCAAAGTCTTGGTCCGGTGTCAGTTGTCATCACTTCTTCCCTGAAGTCAGTGTGACAGGGGTATAAAAGAGGCAGCCAATGCCATTTTCTTCAGTTTTTCTTGCCCCAGATGCCAGGTGCCCCCAACTAGGAAGGCAATCCAAATAACTATGCAAAAATACCTTAGTAGATAAACAATAGTACTAGCTGTTAGCAAATACACCATATAGACATGCATGCAATTGATTGATGTACATGGAGTTATAAGTAACACCCTATGTAGAGGGGATGGTGGGAGGGTAACCTGGACTGCAGCAGTATATACACTCGAACATCTATATTTATGGTAGGTACAAAACTGTACTATGTTCATCATGTTATACTGCTGCAGTCATCACACTTGGGTTGAATCCCAAAGCTATGGATGGGTGGCTGGTACTAAACTGGGTTAGGCGAAGCTAGGATGCCCTGCAGAACTGCAGTGGCGAAACCAGCTCTGGTTTTTGAGTATAATGGAAGGTGGTAGTGCTTGGTAAAGGTGTGCACTGAACTCCAAGTAGCTGCCTCCAGAATGTCCTTGGTTGGAACCCCCTGAGAAAGGCTGCTGAGGTTGCTGTAGCCCTGGTAGAATGGGACCTAATATTAACAGGCACTGCTTTCCCATGGTGCGAGTAGCAAAAGCGGATACAATGTGCTATCCATTTGGAGATGGTCTGTTTTGAAATAGCCTTTCCTTGAGAACCAGCAGCATAGGATACAAAGAGTTGGTCAGTTTTTCTGAAGGTCTTTGTCTTATCCAAATAGTAATGTAGCTGTCTGTGAATGTCCAAAGAGTGAAGGAGTTTTTATCCTTTATTCTGGGGGTTTGGATAAAAGGTGGGTAAATGAATGGTCTGATTCAAAGCCACACTGGATACTACCTTTGGCATAAAGGTAGGGTTAGTTCGTAAAGAGACTCAGTCCTGATGGAAAATGATGAAAGGTTTCACTGCCATGAGTGCCTGTAGTTCTGAGACCCTGCATGCTGAGGTGATAGCCAGCAACAGAGCTGTTTTCCATGACAAGTATTGTAGTTCTGCTGAGAAGGCTGGTTCGAAAGGAGGCAGTGTTAATTTTTCTAAAATGAAGTTGAGGTCCCAAGCTGGCGTTGGGGGTTTTCTGGGGGGTCTTATATTCTTAGCCCCTCTGAGAAACTGCCTTAGTAAAGGGTGTGAGAATATGGGAGGATCTGTATTATATTGAGCTGAAATGGCTGAAGCATGCATCTTAATGGATGAGAAAGAAAGGCCTTTGTGTAGCATCTCAGTTAAGTATTGCAGTATTTGAGGAATGTTTGGTATCCCAGGATTTAGGCCTTTAGCCTGGTGCCATGCACAAAATCTTTTCCATTTGTCTAAGTAAGTTTTTCTGGTGCTGGGCCTCCTGGCCTCCAAAATGACATTCAGGACGTCCTTTGAGAAAAGTGTTGATTGATAATTCAAGGTATTCTCCATGCAGCTAAATTTAAAGTCCTGAGCTGACTGTGAAGGATCTGAGAGTTTTGCTGAGTCAACAGAAGTGGGAATTGAGGTAAGATCCATGGAGGGCTGTGAGTCAAGTTCCTTAGTAATGGGTACCAGTGCTGATGTGGCCAGTCCGGAGCAATGAGGATCATTTGTGGTTTCTCTGATCTGACTTTCAGTAATACCTTGGTCAATACAGGTAGTGGTGGAAAGGCATAGACTGTCAATGCTGTCCAACTGAATGATAGGGCGTCCACTTTCCAGGCTAGGGAATGATAAGTCCTTGTGCAAAATTTCTGTAGTTGGCAATTGTTGGGGGAGGCAAATAGATTTATGTCATTGTCTGGGCGTCCCCAACTTTGAGTTATCATTGAAAATACTTGTGGGTGTAGTCTCCACTCGTGCGGATCTGCCATATTTCTGCTTAATTCATCTGCCAATATGTTTTCCTTTCCTGGCAGGAATTGTGCTTGCAGTTGTACTTGGTAAGTCAATGCTGTGTTCCACAAGGTCATTGCCTGTTTGCATAAAGGGTAGGAGTGTGTTCCTCCCTGTTTGTTTATGTACCACATAACTGTGGTGTTGTCTGTCCTTATTAGTAGTTGTCCTGGATGCAAGAGGTCCTTGAAGGCTGTCAGTGCATTTTGCACAGCTAGCATCTCCTTTTGGTTGATGTGTAGATGCATTTGTTTTGCAGACCATTTGCCCTGTATGCACTGTCCTGCCATGTGTCCCCAGGCGTAGTCTGAAGAATCTGTTGTCATAGTTTGGTTTGCTGAAGATAAGACAAAAGGAAGACCCTTGTTTATTTGACATGCTTGAGCCCACCATAGGGACTCTTTTTGAAGGCAAGGAATGAGAGGTATACTTGTTTCGAGGTTGTGCCTGTGTTGAGCCCATACACTTTTCAGGTACCATTGTAATTTCCTCATATGCAGCTTTGCATATGAAAATAGTTGAATGCAGGATGCCATGAACCCCAATGCCTGCAGGATTTTCCTTGCAGTGAGCTGGGTAAAAGTTGCCATCTTTTTGAAGTATTGAGTCAGTTGTTTTTGTTTGTCTGGTGTGAGGTAAGCCATCTGGGCCATTGTATTTAAGCTGGCACCCAGGAATATTATCTCTTGTGAGGGTATTAGCTTTGACTTCTTTTTGTTTACTGTGTACCCAAGGCAACTTAGCAGCTTTGTTACAAATGCCAGATGCTGTAATAGAATGTCCTTGCTGTCCGCTTGGATCAGGCAGTCATCCAGATATGGATAAATTTGTATTCCTCATTGTCTGCAATATGCAATTACTGATGCCAGGCATTTCATAAATACTCTGGGCACAGTAGATAAGCCAAAGGGCAATGCAGAGAATTGATAATGCGTTGTACCTGCCAAAAATCTGAGGTATCTTCTGCAATCTTGTCTGATAGGGATATGCAGGTATGCCTCTTTGAGGTCCAACATTACCAGCCAAGACTCCTTGCCCAGCATGGGAAGAAGCTGCTGTAGTGTGAGCATTTTGAATTTGGGTACCTCTAGGTATGTGTTTAGAATTGAGAGGTCTAAAATGGGTCTTCAGGCTTTGTCCTTTCTTGGTACTAGAAATAGTCTTGAGTAAAAACCGTGACCTTGCTCCTTTGTAGGTACCTTTTGAATTGCTTTCATATCCATGAGAGCTGAAATTTGCGTTTGTGCCTCTGCCCATTGGTTTGGAGGCAGATTTGGCATGCCTCTCATCTGTGGTAATGTGTGAAAATGAAATCTGTAGCCTCGGGTAATAATATCCAGAACCCATTTGTCCTTTGTTATGATGCGCCAATTTTGTGGAAATAGAGCCAGTCTTCCTCCCAAAGGTGCTGCCAGGGCAATTTTGCTTGGCAGGCAAAGAGGGAAGTCATTGTGTTTGTTTCCTGAAGGGTTGAGATCTTTCGTCTCCACCTCTTTGAGTTGTTGTATGCCATTGTCTAGGCCTGAAAGAACCTTGTGGCTGGCATCTGCCCCTTGGGCATCTGTACCTACCCCTTTGGGGTCTGTCTGATGCAGGAAAGGACCAGTTTTTTGATGGCCAGTTTCTGCTGAAACGAGGAGGTTGTACCTGTAAAAAATCTTTGACTGTCTGCATAGATTTTGCCTTTTCTTCCATTTTCTTTAAGACTTCCTCTGCTTTGACACCAAATAACACATCTTTCTGCAATGGAGCATCCAATAACTTTGCTTTGACATGTTCTGGTAAGGCTTGCTCTTTTAGCCAAGTATGTCTACGAATTACAGATCCTGTGACAGCTGCTCTACATGAGGCTTCCAATGAATCAAAACCACACTGTAAGGTATGCTTTCCCACCTGTTCTGCTGCATGCAGCAAATCCTGCATGTCTTTGAAATCAGGTTGATCTGTCTGAGGGATCATTTTCTGCTTTAACTGTGTAATCAAGTACTGCTGGTATTTTAGCATGTGGAATTGGCAGTTTAAGGCCCTCATGGCCAAATTGGCAGACGTATACACTTTCTTCCCCCATCTTTCTAATGCTCTGGAATCTCTTTCAGAAGGTAGTGGATTCTTAGCAGTAGAGGCCTTAACCCCTTTGGGACCCTGGGAAATGGTTTTGGGGTCTGCAACAGGGCTTTTATATAGAAACTTATGAGTAACAGGAACTCGGTAGTATCTGTCTGGTTTAGCTGGGGCAGGAGGCAAGGAGTCTGGGTTTAGACTAGATTCGGTGTAGACATCATCCAAAATGTCTAAAACTGGAGGAATTGCAAGGGGTCTATGCTGCGGAAAAAGAAGAAACTCACGGAATCTTTTCTTAGAGTCAGAGTAATCTTGGCCTTCCCAGTGGAAGTGTTCCCTCATGGTGTGTAAAGTTTCCCCAAAAGAGTTGTCTTCAATGGGGGAGACAGAGGGAATGGACTCTTCAGCATCTGAGTCTTCATAAGGAGGGAAGGAATAATCCTGGTCCTCAGAGTTAGCTGAGGAAATGGATACTTGGTCAGAGGAAGGATAATCTTCCTCCAGTCTAGGCCTTTTGTCAGGAGGGGGTTGGAAACCCCTGATAAGGGTAATTAAATCCTCAGCCATCTTGAGCATCTGTTTTATAGGCATAGGGCCTGTGGGGGGGGGGTCTGTGGACCCGGTTTCCTAACTTTTAAGGGGGCTTTAAGTTTAGCATAAGACTTAATAGAAATAGCTGTCAGTTTGAAGACACCTTCAGAAACCGAAGGCCTGTCCAAAATCTCTGGATCACCGTTAGGGTTGGCGTCCGAGGGGTGAGATGGAACTGGCTCCTGAGGCCCAGCTGATTTGGTCTGGAAGGCCATCAGAATTTCTAAATCAGCGGTAGTCAGGGGCTGCATAGGCACCTCGCTGAAAACTGGAGAACCGGCGGCAGGCCTTGCTGAGGCCTCGGTATCTGGTCTTGGCCTTGGTTGCCTGTCCTTATCCTTGTGTTTTTTAGTCATTGCTGATGTCAGTTGCTCCAACGACATGCTATAGTTAAATTTTCTGCCAAAATAATGTCGGGCGAATTCTGCCCGACACTTGATTGTACGTTTGTTGAACCTAGCACAAAACCGACAACCAGAGATGTCGTGGTCTGGGCCTAGGCAAGGAATACAATAAGAATGAAAATCCTTATGAGGTATTTGCTTCCCACAAGAAATGCAATTATTAACTTTGTCTGTCTACACATTAAAACTTGAATACATATATACATACATAAATACATAAATATGTATAAAATTTTAAAAACATTGCAAAAATGATAAAAAATACATTTGTTAAATGTGTAAAGAATGTTTAAGGGTACCAATAAAATATAAAAATGCAGGTAATAGCACCATTTGGAGTTGAAAAAGTAAAAAGACAAGACCTTGTATTAAGCAGCTAGCATCAAAACCAAAGTATGCAAACATAAGGATGATAAAAGTGTGTTTAAAACATACCCCCAGATTCTCTATGCCTTGCACAGCATGCAGGATTAGTGCAGCAACTCCAACAGGCAATATGTCAGCCGTGCGACATAGGAACAGCCTGCAGGGGCATGCACGAGTGCTCCTGCACTAGTCCTGCACGGACTAAGCCCCTGTATGCAAATCACCCCATTTGCAGGAGAAATCCATGCAAATTATGTGAATTTGTGATCCAGGAAGCTTGCAACTGGCCATGCAGGACTAGTGCAATCTGCAGAAATGTACTTGGTTAGTAACCGAGTACATTTCTGCAAAATCCAAAACAGAGCCGTGACAGCTCCAATTAAAGGCTGCATATCACTCAAAAAGCATGCCAGTGGCCAAGTATAAGGCCTTTGGCATTGCAAACAACATAAAAAATAAAAAAAATAAACTTTTATTACTTTTTTATCCGATCTTGGCTGTTTAAGCATAGGGCAGCAGCACGCAAATGGGATCGGGGGGGGGGGGGGATAATAAAATAAACCTAAAATAAGCATTGTAACTAAAACCACTATTCTACCATGCAAGCCAATGGCAGGCAGAAGACATCATGGCAAGTGAGTAGCGGTTGCTAAGGGGGGAGGCTCAGTGTGAGGCATGTAACTATGCATTAGCAGGCAATCCTATGCAAATGAGGGGAATGATAGTGAATCCCAGTTTTCCCCAGCATGCTAGTCAGGTCCCAACAGTGTAAAGGTAGGAATAGCTTGGTGCAAGCCTAGGAGTTAGCTGACATCATGGGTGTGTGTTGAAGGCATGCTGTAAGTGGATTGGAGCCCTGTGGCTCGGGTTTGCTCCTAGCTAAGCACAGCTAAACAAGGGAGCATGTCTGACTCTGCCTAGCACTCTATACATTGCCAAAGCAGGTGTGCACGCCACACACCAGGTTTTAAAGGTTTAAAAAAAAAGTTAAACGTGGAAATAGCAGCTCTGTGCACATTTGAGCACTCTGTTTGCATGGCGTGCCCTTGGGCTTAAATAGGAAGGCAATGAGAAGAGAAAACAGCAGTAGGGAGGTAATCTAGGAGAACTAGCATAGCTGGTGGGTGAAATGTATCAGAATCAGCCAATTACACAGGCAGCAGTCCAGCCCAGCCCAGAACACTACTATAAACTATGCAAACACCTTCCCCCCTGGCTTTTCCCACACTCTACACCACCGGTGTAAACAAGCGGGGATCTTTTAACACTCACAACAGCAAAATGATAGGGGCTGCAATAGCTATCATACAACAACTTGTGGAAGAGGCTGAGGGTGGTGAGGATGTGAAATCTGTCAACCAACCCACAGTGAGGAGATGGAGAAGAGTGTACAGACCAAAGGTAACCTACCAGGGGCTACATGAGCTGGAGATAGTGGAGCACTATAGGGTGGACAGGGACCTCCTACAGCAAATTGTTAAGCTGTGCCGGCCATGCCTCACACACAGAACTAACAGAGGGGAACCCATCCCAGTGGATACCAAGGTATGTGTAAGCCTAAGAATGCTAGCTACAGGTACCTTCCAAAGGCCAACTGGGGATATGATGGGGATCTCACAGGCATCAGCATCCAGGGTACTCCACCAGTTCCTGGATGCCATGTCAGCACATGTCGGTGAGCACATATATTTCCCCAACACCCGTGAGGCGTTGGCCAGCAATATGCAACTGTTCTACCAAATAGCAGAATACCCTGAGGTAGTGGGTGCTATAGACTGCATGCACATATGTATCAAAGCACCACCTGGTGAGCGGGGTAGGGTCTACATCAACCGCAAGGCCTTCCCCTCCATCAACTGCCAGGTCGTGTGTGATGCCCAAGGCATAATAATGAATGTGTGTGCTGGCTGCCCTGAAAGCTATCATGATTCCCACATCTGGCATCTGACTCAGCTGTACCAGAGATTTGCCAATGGGGGCATCCCTCATGGTCACCTAGTGGGGGATGCTGGATACGCACTGGAGCCGTGGTTGATGACACCCATCAGAAATGCACACACACCCGAACAAGAACTCCATAATGAGGCACACGCATAGACCAGAATTATAGTAGAGCATGTGTTTGGGATGCTCAAGTCACAGTTACGGTGCCTGGACACATCCGGTGGAGCCTTGCAGTACTCACAAGCTACATGTACCCAAATTGTCCTTGTATGTGCCATGCTACACAATATGATCCTGCGGAAACAGTTGCAGCAGGAACAGCACGGGGCAGGGCCAAACAGCCCCCCACCATTGCCAAGGCCTGCACAGGCACAGAGTGACTCAGAGGAGGAACAACCTTAGTCTGCTCCAGTAGGCAGAAGGAGGCATGCCCTGTATGCCCTGTCCTTGGCAAAGAGGCAATACATAGCACATACACTGACGCAGGAAAGACCCAAGGAATAACACCTCTGTCTGACTCTCACATACAGCAAAACAGATGCCAAACATTGCACTACCTGTGCTTATCCATGTGTAGGGTGTGTACTATGTGCATCCGACATAGGCAGCCCTGCAGTGCCACCCTCAATACTGGGACACCCACAAGGTAAGTGACTCACACATGCCAGTCAGGGGGGTTCACATACACAACAACAGTCACAGCCAGCAGGACAGGTGTAGACAAACACAAACAAAGGCTGTACTATGACCTCTGAATGAGGCCTATGGGTAACCCCCCCCCCCCAGGCCTACACAGACAGACTACAGCAGGTCAGGCAGTGGGATGTCAGTTCTGAAGGGTAGGAAGTCAGAAACTAATATGTAGGTAATTAAAAGCTAAGACCTGTAGTACACTGGTATGCCTCTAGTCAGCACGATAGGTAAGACTACAGAATGAAATGGAGTACCCGACATACCAGTACAGTCCTTGCAAATGTGAATAAGTGTCAGGTGTGCCCTTCTCATCCTGTGTAGAAATGTAGTCACAGTCAGGTGTGCCCCCCCCAATCCTGTGTAGAAATGTAGAAATAGTCAGGTGTGCCCCCCCATCCTATGTAGAAATGTAGTCAGTCAGGTGTGCCCCCCGAATCCTGTGTAGAAATGTAGAAATAGTCAGGTGTGCCCCCCCCCCCCATTGTACATAGAAATGTAGTGTCAGGTGTGCCCTCCAATCCTATGTAGAAATGTAGAAATAGTCAGGTGTGCCCCCCATCCTACATAGAAATGTAGTAACAGTCAGGTGTGCCCCCCCAATCCTGTGTAGGAATGTAGGAATAGTCAGATGTGCCTCCCCATCCTATGCAGAAATGTAGTAACAGTCAATGCCAAATGATCGGCAGATACCCTGTAGAGACAGCATGCTACCTGTAGGTGTACAACATAAAGGTCAGCACTGCAGTACAAACTACCTGGACTCGATCCACACATTCAATACAGACGGGCATACTGGGCATGACCACACACAGAGAAATGAAGGCATTGTCAGTCAACAACATACTGAAAGGTCATACTGGGCATGCTCACACACTTAAAACACATGAAGGCCATGTCCAAACACCAGTGGACCAGACATATCTGGCAGCCACGGATGCTAGTGCAGACACTCCTCAGTATGCACCACTCATGCTTTGCACGCACAGTGGATAGGAATACAGGCATATATGTAAGGATGACACACTATAATAAGCCAAAGGTAGACATACATAGATGTGTGGAAGAGGGTGACTGTGACAAGAAGCCATCCAGGCCTGTCCCACCTAGCACACAGCCAAAAGGCCACAACCACACCAGGGTCAGATGTCACTCACTGCAGATACTAGCCACCGATATCTGTCAGCATTATAGAGTATGTGGTGCACGTGCAAGCTGTGCAATATGACTGTACAAGGAAGTAGTAATCTAGCAGCTGTATACATGTACCTGTGAAATATGGCCCAGGTTGTGCCCGCTTGTGCCGTGTCAACCCCTAGATGAATGGGTTATGGCCCATGCACACACACAGCCATCCCCATAGCCCCACTATGACAAGCATGCTGAGGTCATCCACTGTGAAATACACCTTTGGGAGAGTTTTAGCCCAGTAATCTCCATGGCACATCCCATAACTGCGTACTGCTGTAGTGTGATAAAATAGGTAGGAGATCTAGCTCCAGCCTTGGCAGTTGTGTGTGTGTGTGTGTGTGTGTGTGTGTGTGTGTGTGTGTGTGTGTGTGTGTGTGTGTGTGTGTGTTTGTGTGTGTGTGTGTGTTTCTGTGTGTGTCTGTCCATCTCTAACTGTGTAGAGAGCAATGCTTTTTAGGGTGGTCACACTCCCTACAATTGAAATGCTCTACATTGGGAAGACTGCTGATGTCATCCACCTAGAAATACACCTCTGGGAAAGTTGTAACCTAGTAATCTCTGTGGTGCATCCCATACCTGCATACTGCTGTAGTGTGGTAAAATAGTTAGATAGGAGTTCTAACCCCAGCCTTGGCAACTGTGTGTTTGTGTGTGTCTCTGTCTGTGTAGAAAACAATGCTTTTTAGGGTAATCACACTCCCTACAATTGGCATGCTCATCTTTAGCAAGGCTGCTGATGTCATCCACCTAGAAATACACCTCTGGGAAGGCTGCAATCCAATAATCTCTGTAGTGTGTCCTGTAACTGTGTACTGCTGTAGTGTGATAAAGTAGTTAGGTAGGTGTTCTAATTCTAGATATGGCAAGTGTGTGTGTGTGTGTGTGTGTGTGTGTGTGTGTGTGTGTGTGTGTGTGTGTGTGTGTGTGTGTGTGTGTGTGCCTGTCTGTCTGTGTAGAGAGCAATGCTTTTTAGGGTAGTCACACTCCCTACAATTCAAATGCTCAACTTTGGCAAGGCTGCTGGTGTCATTTACCTAGAAATACACCTCTGGGAAGGTTGTAGCCCAGTCATCTCCATAGTGTGTGCCATAACTGTGTACTGCTCTAGTGTGATTTAGAACTCTGGTAGGGTTCTATTTCCACCCATGGCAGTTCTGGATGTTTTGTGTGTGTTATGTCGGTATAGGAAGCAATGTATTATAGGCTAGTCGCACTAAGTACAATTCAAATGCCCTACTTTGGCAATCCTGCTGATGTTATTCATTGTGAAATACACCTTTTGGGAAGGAGTTCTCCAGTAATCCCCATGGTGCAACATGTAATAGCTCCATACTGTAGTGTGATATAGACCTCTGTTAAGGGTTCTATACCCACTCATGTCAGCTGCAGATGTTTTTTGTGTGTATCATTGTCTGTGTAGGGAGCAATGCATTTTAGCCTAGCCACACTCACTACAATTCGAATGTCCTACTTTGGCAATCCTGCTAATGTCATCCAATGTGATATACACCTTTGGGGAAAGAGTACTTTAGTAATTTCCATGGTGTGTACTATAACTGCGTAGTGCTGTAGTGTAATAAACTAGTTAGGGAGAAGTTCTACTCCCAGACATGACAGGTGTGTGTGTGTGTGTGTGTGTGTGTGTGTGTGTGTGTGTGTGTGTGTGTGTGTGTGTGTGTGTGTGTGTGTGTGTGTGTGTTTGTTTGTTTGTAACTCGTATCCTGTGTGAGTGTGTGACACCTGGGGCCAATGTGGAGCAGGTTTTGAAAATTTCATATAAGGTGGTCCTAGTAAATATCACAATGTCCACCATACAGGGATAACAGATGTGAAATAGCCAAGAGACTGGGGTGCAAATCCATACCCATACATGTGACATCAAGGCCAGGCAATCAGTTAGCAACCCTAGTATTACCCAGAGCACAGTCTCAACCCATGTTGCATACACACACACACACACACACACACACACATGCTTAGGCAACAGCCAATATGTGGGTAGTACACCGCATACTGGCCACTGATAGTAACTACGGAGTGATTGCAGTGGGCTACAGAGGGCATGGTACCCTGTCCATCTGTCCAATAGGCACGTACATGCAGACAATGCTCCTTTCCCATGTTCCCCACTGGACACCTACAACACCTGTGCTGCCATCACATGTGACTCACAAGGGACATACCATGCCTGAAAACATGCCCTGTATGGGCAGATGCCACTGACACCAGGGAATCCCATTAGCATGCTATCAATGTAGGTGCAGGGTAAACCTGCTGTCCATTACCAGTTCCCACCACAGGTGGCCAAGACTGGCACATCTGATGATAATCTGTGTACACAACATGGGCCAGACACCCCAGGTACAGTTCCACATGTCACTGTACATGCATGTGGGAGGTGTGCACATCCCCGACACCATCCATGTCATGGACTAAGGAACACATACATGGCAAGCGATGCACAGCATTGGCCACACACAATAGTCACCCAAATGACTGGATGGTGGTTACAATACCCACCTGTGTGGGCAAATACAGAAACTACAGCCCTGAGCCACAATGCAGACCATTGTCATGTGGCCTGATGCCAAGGTATACCCATCACCTAGCCTTGTATAGCCATCTGGCACAGTCGACCACCACACAGTGCAGACTGGAGAAGTTGTTGACCGCAACTGAGCTCAAAATATAAGTATCTTGATTTTTTTGATTATTTTTACAGATTACTGTTTTTAAAATGTAATATATATAAAGCACTTTGTCTATTCAGTATCTTAACAAATCCTTATCTGTTTAAAAACTTTAATTTGTCTCTCTAGTGCTTGCTGTCTGTAGGCTATTGTGTAAACTGAAACATTTCCTCTGTGTAATTATCTTTTGGCTAGTGAGGGCTGGTTCTTTTGTGTTCTTGTAAATAAAAAAAAGAAGCTGTTCTGGTTTTTAAGCCCTAACTTTGATAGGGTTTCTGTCTTTACACACAGTGCAGACTGGAGAAGTTGTTGACCGCAACTGAGCTCAAAATATAAGTATCTTGATTTTTTTTTGATTATTTTTACAGATTACTGTTTTTAAAATTTAATATATATAAAGCACTTTGTCTATTCAGTATCTTCACAAATCCTTATCTGTTTAAAAACTTTCATTTGTCTCTCTAGTGCTTGCTGTCTGTAGGCTGTTGTGTAAACTGAAACATTTCCTCTGTGTAATTATCTTTTGGCTAGTGGGGGCTGGTTCTTTTGTGTTCTTGTAATAAAGCCCGCTTTAGCACGCTTTTTCGCTTGTATTCGACTCAGCATCACTCCTCGTGGTGTCCTGCAGAGTTCTACAAGCAGCAGAGAGCAAAAGAGTGACTTTTTCCTGATTTAAGTATTTTTTTTCTGGCTTTTTGATTATTTTCTGCTTAGCGACTGCATTTTCGCCTGTTTATACAGCTCTGCATTCTATTTAAACTGTTTTTGTGTTGATTAACTGTTTTGCACCATTAAAAAAGTTATTTGTTGCTTAATTTTACCTGTAGGCTAACACACTCAAGTGCGCTAGCCGTTTAAAAGCATTTATAGCATTTACTGTCTGTTTTTCCTCTGTTTTCTGCAAAAAAATATCTTGTTTTCCCGCCTTACTGAACTAGAATAGTCCAGTCTTCAGAGTTTGCTGATCTCTGGGCTTTGGCTTGGTTCCTGTGCTATTCCGTATCCTTATTTGGATAAAGGGAAGCTTCTTTGTTCACCAGTGGGAGTGGGGAGCACTGAGTAGCCTATTTGTCCCTAGAGCAGTGGTTCCAGCCAGAAACTTGTAGTCTATTGGCCATTTTGGGTCAATTCCTAGCTTTTTTCAACCCCCTGCTATAAAGCCCGCTTTAGCGTGCTTTTGCGTGATTTAGCGCGGAGTTGCCCATAGAGCACCGTCGGGCAGCGCCGGTTAAACAAGGTTAAACTATTTCTGGCTCCATAAAGTCTGCTCTTCAATTTTTCCCTTAGAACTTCTCTACTTGCAATCTAAACAGTCTATTCTCTATCTCAAAAGCTCAGCACTTGCTCCTAAAGCATTTTTATATAGGTAAAGTACTTATATACTAAACAAAGTATTACATTAGCCTATAATCCCCTTGAGTACCCATTTCCCTATAGGTCCCTTCTGACTCAGTTACACAGCAAACTTTTTCACTTTTTCTAGCATGTCGAAGGGTCAGTTGCTAGCGTCCTCTCCTGTTCAGCTGGTGAATCTGGGCATCTTGAGGCAATGTTACAATTGCCTCATGTACACAGACAACCCACTCCTTCTCCCACAAAACACAAATACATGTGAGAGATGCAACTATATAGCCAAACTGGAGGCTGAGCTCTCTCAACTCAGGACTGGCAAGACCAGACAGGAGGAAAAGGAAACCACGCACACCACAAACCCAGTTTCACATAGAACTATCACAACTGCAAAAACAAACACATAAACACACAAAGACATACTCAGAGGCACTGATCAAAAATCTACCGAAACTACAGAGGCCTCCAAAGCAGACACCCAAGCAACTGCCAACTCAAGACATAAGACATGCAACACATAGTTCTCAAAGTCAGTGTGCTAAACAGTCACAGCCCTTAAGGCAAAACACAATGCCAGACACACTTGTTATAAGTGACTCCATAGTCAGACACACTGACGTCCCACTCACCAGACTGAACAAGGAAAAGATCACAGTAAGCTGCCTGTCGGGCGCTAGAATCCGCCACATAACACAAGCACTCAGGTCACTCCACAGCAAGTACAAGTATGACTCAGTCATTGTCCATGCCGGTGTGAACGACCTGAGACGTACCTCCCTGGACTACATGAAAAGAGACATAGAGGAGCTCTCAGATTATGTAGCCCAGGCTGGTATGACCCTGACCCTGAGCAGTATCCTATCCTCACCAAGAATGATGCCGCAATACAGAGACAAAATGATCAGCTTTAATAATTGTCTTAATTACTGGTGTCATTCTAAGGGGATCCAATGTCTGTCTGCCTGGGATGACATGCTTGACAAGCCATGCTGCTTCGCAAGGGACGGCTTGCACCTGTCACCCCTGGGCTTCCGGATATTGGCAAAGGCTCTTGCCACCGCCATAGTGCCTTTTTTAGGCAAGGCTCAAATGATAAACCTACCACCCTAGAAAACAAAAATGGAAAAAAACTAAGGGTAATACTGCTCAATGCCAGAAGTCTAAACCTCAAGATGCACGCCCTCAAAGCCCTCCTCAGTATGGAGAACATCGATGTCTGTGCTGTGACTGAAACCTGGTTCAAGGCTCCTGAGAGCACCCCAGCACTATCAGGTTATACCTCATATCATGCGTTCCGGCCCCAAAATCCGGACTGAACCACAAAAGGAGGGGGAGTATCCATATTCATAAAGGATACCCACACCTCCAGGTTAGTGGCAATGCACGAAGCATCGGAGACCATCCAGGTGCAATTAACCATAGGTAAAACTGACATACAGTTTGTAGCATGCTACAGACCACCCTCTCAAACTCAGGAAACCCACACAGCCTTTCTAAAGACACTGGAGAGTATGAATGTCTCTCCAAACACCATCATATTGGGTGACTTCAACTACCCAAACATAGACTGGGAACATTACTCAAGCCCCAACACCCTAGCCCAAAGGTTCCTGGAGTTCATAAACTCAAATGCTATGGAACAACTAGTCACCATTCCCACAAGAGGAGAAAATATACTAGACCTGATCATCACAAACCTGGGGACAAAATGCTCCACACCGGAAGTATATCCCTCATTGGTGAGATCAGACCATAAATTAATCTCACTGGAGATCCACATCCCGCCCCCAACCCCAGCAAAAAAGACCACAGTGAAGAACTTCTCAAAAGTAAACTTCACACTTCTTAAGACTAGAGTGGTATCCTTCAAGGCCCCCAAGCCAGTGGAAACCACAACCCACGCTGCTGAAACCCTTTCAAATGCCTTCTACGAGCACCTCCAGGAATGTATGGATCAAGCAATCCCTAATAAAATCAAGACCCTTCCCACCAAAGGCAAGCGCCCGGTCTGGTGGACCCCAGCCATAAACAAACTCTACAACAAGAGGAGAAAGCTACTACATGACAGAGCAAAATCCCTAAAAGGGAAGGCATCTCTGATCAATACTAGCAAAAAACTACGATCACTCATAAAATCATCCAAGGCCAACTTTGAGAGAAAAATCGCTAAAGACACAAAAGACAATCATAAGGCCTTCTTTAGCTATGTTAGAAACCTGGGTGGAAACTCCCAGATATGCTCAGAATTAGTCCAAAATGATACAAAAATCACTGAACCCACAGACATTGCCAACATACTGGCAGACAGGTTCAGTGCAAATTTCTCCCCCCCCCCCAAAAGGAGAAATATCTTTCCCACCAGAGTCTAGCCTCCCAAACATCTCAGATGCCCAGGTGAGCGCTGCTCTCTCTAAAGCAAAAAACACAGCATCAATGGGAACGGATGGTGTCCCCGGCTGTGTGCTACACGAACTCAATGAGGAACTAAACCCACACATAAGGCTGCTATTTAATCTTAGCCTTACTACAGGATACGTACCGAAAGAATGCCGTACGGCAACTGTGGTCCCACTCCACAAAGGCGGTGCTTCTACGGACCCTGGAAATTACCACCCCATAAGCTTGACGAGCCTTGTCTGCAAAGCTATGGAGAGGATCATAATGGAACTCATAAATAAAGACATTGGGGACCTACAGACACTGGATCCTACCCAATTTGGCTTTGTCAAGGGCAGATCCTGCCTCTTAAACTTGGTCGAATTTTTCAAAACAATCACTAAGGCCATTGATGAGGGTAAGGCAGTTCACACAGCCTACCTTGACCTAGCAAAAGCATTCGACACAATACCCCACTCGGGCATCATAGAAAAGCTCACCAGCATAGATGTAAACCCATATGTCACAAGATGGGTTGCAAACTGGCTCAAGGACAGAACCCACAGGGTTAGAGTTGCTGGTGCCATGTCAGACTCTAAGCCGGTCACGAGTGGTGTCCCACAGGGCTCAGTCCTGGGCCCCCTCTTGTTCGGCATTTATTTTTCTGAAGTGCAGGCAAACATAGGGGGATTGTGGCTGACAAAATTTGCAGATGACTGCAAACTGGGCACCATAATTGACACTCCATCAGACACAGACATCCTCCAGAGAGGTCTCATAGAAATGGATAACTGGTGCCAGAGCCATGGCCTTAAGCTAAATGCCAAAAAATGTATAGTTACACCCTTTGGGAAAAACAAGGTAACCCCTAATTACCACATAGGTGGTAATCCATTAAACACGGAAGAAGTTATCAGGGACCTGGGGACCCAAGTTGACAGTAACCTCTCTTTTGACACTCACATTGCCAAAGTGGTTAGGAAGACCTACATTGCCCACCTGATCATGAAGGGATTCACATCCAGATCAGGAGAGGTCATTGTACCCCTGTACTCTTCACTTATCAGACCAATGATTGAGTACAACGCCCCATTCGGAATGTACCTTACCCGACACCTGTAGCAGTTGGAAAGACCCCAAAAGTTCCTCACCAAAAGGATAAAGGGGCTCAAACATATGTCATACGCTGCCCGACTGAAGAAACTCCAGCTCTATTCAGTCGCATACCATCTGCTCAGAGGTGATCTGTGCCTGACATACAAGGCCATGTCCAACCCGGAATTAATGGACATGCTCCACCTCAAAAATCCAAATCCACCAGAGCCACGAGAGCAAGAGACTTAAACCTCAACACGGATATAAATAGGACATGCTGGAGGGACAGATTCATCACCCAGAGACTCCCTACACTATGGAACAGAATCCCAGTCCATGTGAGGCAGAGCCCCTCACTGACTCTGTTCAAGAGAAATCTTGACGAGTGGATGGGAGATCATAGGTTTACCCCGGGAATCATCTCTGTGTCACTGCTGGACAGAGGCACAGCAAACTAATGGGTATAGTATTCTTATCCTAAGGGGTGGTGAAAGCCACACACACTCTGGCTAGGCTTATAAATGCCCTAGGGCAGATAGCCTAGTATGAACCTATGAATACCCATGCAGAAATGCACCCATGAATGTTTGTACTGGCACCCTGTGTGTTTGTGTGTGCTGTATGATGCATATAATCACATCCACACTCACTACAACCCCCACTGACATACTGAAGCATGCTGTAAAACCAAAAATATCCAGGCTGTGATCCAGAAAAAAGGGTTGTATGTCAATAATACAAGTTTATTAAGCGCTTTCGGCTACGCACAGTGTAGTCTTCATCAGAATACATTGCAAAAAGCATGCTGCTTCATTAAATAGAATTCATTGACCAATCACAAAAATAAAACGATTGAAGAATCATCCCCCCTGCATTACCCATTAACTCTTAAAAACATATAATAGATTTGTATTCCATACAGAAACAATAGTCAATTCATCACTACAAAATATGCTCTATAGAAAAATCATTCAAAATTCATCACTGACTGTAAGAATAATATTTATTTCTTATTTTTTCTTTCCTGCAAAACTGGGACCATGGAAATACTTTCATTTAACCCTGGGGGAAACATTGCTGCTGTTCTTATTTGCCACTGTGTTTCTTTTTTTCTTTAAAGTGCTTTTCCAGTCTCCCCCTCTTGGATTTAATTTGACCTGCTCCACAATTCCAAATTAAAGTTTTGTAAAAGATGCACATATTGAAGAATGTTTATATACTGCACTGGTTGTTTTTTTTATTTTTGATGACATTAACATGCTCATACATCCTACTTTTAAGTGACTGTTCTGTTTTTCCTAAATAGAATGCTGTGGATGTATTGCACAGAGCTATGTATACAGCACCTTTGGTCAAACAATTCCCATTTACAAACACTATTTTACTTTTCAGCTTATTGTGTAGAACTACAAATTGTTCTTTGTGTATATAGCAACATTGTCTACACATTCCACATGGTCTAGTGCCCCTACTGTTCACCCTTCCAGATTCTATCTTGCATTCAAGAAAGCTCTTAATGTTGTGCCCTGTCTTGTTAACAAATATAGGAATCTCTCCCAACCTCTTGTATATTTCTTGATTAGTTTTGAATATTGTCCAGTTCTTGTTGATAATACCCCTAACATCTTTATTTGTGGAATTATATTCAAGTACACAGGCCCTTTTGTATTTATCATTTTGCTTAATCCTTTCCACATTGTTATTGTGTAATCCTACCCCTAATAAGGGGAGATAATCAATGCCCCACTTGTACTTCTAAAATGATTTCCTCGATCATCTGTTTGGGGTACCCTCTCTCTTCAAACATGCACTGTAATTTATTTAATTCACCTTGTAAGTCATCATAATAGGACATCATTCTGGCAAACCTCACTGCCTGTCCCTTCACTATACTTCTTTTTTGAGCAGTAGGGTGGTTGTTCCCATAATGTAGATATGTGTTGCAAAATGTAGGTTTTCTATATATACGGGATCGGAATCCAACCATGTCGTTAATAATTTGTATGTCCAAATAGTTAATACTGGTAAAATCATAATTATAGGTGAATTCTAAGAAGTCAGTTGTTTCACCTATGTATTGCATGAAGTCAGAAATCTCTTCTTCAGTACCCTTCCATAGGACAAATATGTCATCCAAAAATCTGGAATATACTTGTATTTTGTCCCAATAGGGGCTACTGAAGATGTGGCAAGTTTCCCATCAAAGTAGTACTATATTGGCATAGACAGGGGCACAAGCTGCTCCTATTGTTACACCTCTAATCTGCTGATAATATTCCCCCTCAAAGAAAATAAAGTTGTTATCTAGAATCAAACTCATGATTTCACAAATAAAGATAATCTTACTGTGCTCTAACTTGGAAAAATTAAATAAAGCTTCTTCAAAAAATTCCAAGCCTTGCATCTTACGTATCACAGTAAATAAATCTTTCACGTCAGTTGTGAGTAAAATCAAGTTCTCTTGCCACATCTCCTTTTTATATTACCCTGAAATTCCCATGAATCTTTAACCAAATGTTCACAGTCATTGATAACATGTTTGACCCAGAAGTCTACCAGTACTGCTAATGGATGAGTTTTAGAATTGTTTGCTGCCACAATGGGTCTAAACGGTGGTTTCACTATGTTTTTATGTATTTTGGGGATTCTGAAAAAAAAAATAGGAATTTTAGGGTCTCTTACATATAGAAATGTATAAAGTTCTTGTTCTAGCCTATTATTTATTAAATATACCTCTAAATATGCATTAATACGTGCATAAGAAATATTAATTTGATTAGGAGAAACTAAAGCATAGGTTTCTTCATCAAATAATACATTTTGCATCACATCCGAATAATCTGTAGACTTGAACAACACAACACCCCCTCCCTTGTCAGGGGTCATAACCCTTATAGTATCATCTTTCCTCAACTCCATTAACAAATTGAACTCTTCCTTACTTAAATTCCATTTTACTTTCTTAAATTTATTTCTCTCTTGAACCTCATACATTTCTTCCAATACTATTTTCTCAAAGGTGTCAATTAATGGATGAAGAGGAGGGTTAAACAGATTTCCTCTGTAAGGGATGTCGCTGTTGTTTTTTACAGTAGAAATGTTATCTGAAAACAAGATGTCAAAATTCAATTTCCTAGTGAACAATTTAAATTCTATAATGTTGTCTACCATGTTAGCTCGAGTTTGGGGCACAAATTTAATGCCTTTGGAAAAATATTTGAAATGTGTTTCAGTAACAATTTGCTCAGTGTAGTTATAAATTGTGAACCCATCCATGGTGTTCACTATAGGCTGTCCATCTGCAATGGCTGTTGAATCATTCCCTGCTAGTTGATTCTCTTCCTGTATAAAGGTTAATACTGATAGTGTCCCCCCATCTTCATCTGTCCATGTGCTGTTCTTTGTGAGCGGTGAAATTCTGGAAAATCCTGGTCATAGGTATCACCATAGTCTCCACCCTGCTTATATTCTTCCTCATATCCCTGTATTTCTCTTTTTGTCACTTTTTTGTTTCTGCTGTAGTGTGAATTTACTGAAGGTAAAATGTTTTCTAATGGGGGTAGATTCTCTTCTCTTTATATTGTTGACTATCTCTATCTATTTTTTTGTTTTTTCTTAGAAAATAAATTATTAATTCTTCTATCTACCCTATCAAATACCTTAAATATAACTCTATATATATATTGTGGGAATAACAAATCCTTTGAAATATTCTGGTCAAGCAGTTCTACTTCTTTAAAAATACTATCCCTCTGTTGCTCATAAAAAAATAGTTTTCTTAACAATATTACCTGCTTCGTCAAAAATATTGTAAAATTCATTCAATATAGAATCATTGTATTTTATCCCAAATGGAAACTTGTATATATGTAAACCCTGTGGAACAATTTGTAACCTTAAACATTCATTCAAGTATGCTATATCAGCTTCACAAGATTTTAGTTTAAACAATCTTTTTTCCAAAAAATAAATAATTTCCTTCAAAGAAGAAAATCTTTGGGTCTTGTCACTGTTCAATTCCAACACTTTGTGTTGTTCCACAGCGACTTGCTCAACACCAGAGAATATATATCTTCTGTTTATAAGTGAAGTATTACATTCCTTCCTGGAATCTTTATGTAGCCTTCTCCCTGCAGGGACATTTTGTCCACTGCTAGTTAACCCATTCATGTTGTCACACTGGTTAACTATGGAGTTAGTGTCCTCATTATCGTTTATAAATTGTCTATAAACTGACCACTGGTGCCCGGTCTTTCCTCTGAAAGTCTAAACAAATTATTAAAAGGCTGCATAGTCTTTCTAGAATCATTATGTCCCCCACAAGTTGCTGGAATCGTTCCTGATTCACCTGGGACATTATGAGTATATACTATACATGTCACTGTACATGCATGTGGGAGGTGTGCACATCCCCAACACCATCCATGTCATGGACTAAGGAACACATACATGGCAAGTGAGGCACAGCATTGGCCACACACAATAGTCACCCAGATGACTGGATGGTGGTTACAATACCCACCTGTGTGGGCAAATACAGAAACTACAGCCCTGAGCCACAATGCAGACCATTGTCATGTGGCCTGATGCCAAGGTATACACATCACCTAGTCTTGTATAGCCATCTGGCACAGTCAACCACCACACACCCATGCAGAAATGCACCCATGCATGTTAGTACTGGCACCCTGTGTGTTTGTGTGTGTTGTATGATGTATATGATCACATCCACATTCACTACAACCCCCATTGGCATGCTGTCTGATGTCAGACACCTCCCCATACCCTTTGCTCATATAACCTCTGTATGGCCCATGTGGTACATGTGATACCTGCACAGTAATGTCTTGTGACAATCTCACTAGTGATGAGTTGTAATCCTGGCCCTGCCAAGTGCATCAATGTGTGTGCGTCCCTGTGAGAGTGTGGCTGTGTTGATGCTGGCACCTGTTCATGTGGACAGGCACATGTACTTCACCTACCATATAGTTACCATATCCCTGTTGCAGATGTCACTCACCATCACATATATGTTCTGAGGACTTCACAACAGGTAACCTACGTGGTGCATCCAATAACTGCATAGAATTGTGATAGCACTACATAGTTGTCAGGAGTTTGATACCCTGTGCTGGCAGGTGTGTGACACACACACACTTAAGTTTTACTCTCCCACCCCTCCCTGACTTGTCTTTGCCTCTGTCGGCCTCTCTCATTCCCTCAATGGTGGATGTGGAGACCTACACTTGCTTTGCTTAGGAAGCAGCATGTGTATTTTAGGTAATGCTCATGATCAGCTGATGGCCTCTGCATGAATTGCAGCCCTCCCTTAGCTGATTGCATGTGGAACAGCTGTGGTAACATTCCCATAGTCAACTGCATGGAAACACACTCCAATATCTAGGAACATCATGTTGGTGTTGGGCCTTTTCATTCACTGTGAGCAGAACTCTATCTGTTGTTAGGCAAACAGCATCTCAGATGGATTGGGATTTACCTCTGACAATACACTGTGGAAACAGGCCAACACACAGGAGGGGGATGTGCCTGACATGACTACAAACTGTAAGTGCTGCTATACTGCATTTGGAGTAATGTTGGTTTAACAGGGTGTGTGCGGATATGGCTGTCCTACATGTATTAATACCTGCCATGTCAGTTCTATGTTTATGAGGACTCCCCATCTGTAGGGTCATCTGCAGACTGGGCAGTGTGTGGTGCCTTTGGTTTCATGTGTTACCCACAGAGCATGTATCTGTGAACTGCAGAAGGTAGTGTGAGGATTTCAGTCTGCAGATGGTGAAAGCCATGACAGTTACTGTCTTCATATCCCTCATAGGACATATGTTGCAACAAACCCTGTTACAACAGTAAATGTATGATGTTATCACAGCAACATGTCAATATTGGCCCTGTGTATGTACTTCCAGCCACAACTCAGTCAGCCTTTGTACATATGTCATGCATTAAGAGGTGCATATGTGCTGTACACCATAATTAGTGTCATCATATCTGATAACAAGCCAGTGTGATATCAGACTGCTACACATGTTATTTACAGTAGGGTTTATATTTGATGACATAACCTGGACATTCTGTGGTTGTTTGTACAGTACTGATGTCTGTGTACTTATGGTGAATGTTGACAGTGTGTGTATTGTTAATATGTTCCTTGGCCTGTGTACAGACTGTGGTAGATTTCATCGTCCTAGGTCCCGTCCTATCTGATGTTACATGCTGCTCCACTGTATGTTACCGTATTGGCTTACATGTTTGTAAGGCCATATACATACGTCCCATACCACAGACTGGCATCAGACCACACTATGTAGCGGCCCAGTATATGTAGGGTTAGACTGTGAGTGGCACATATTAGGATGGTGTTGAACAGATAGTCCATATACTGTAATATTATGCTAGCTTACCATATGTGGCTGTGTTCACATTGGTTGTGGTTATGCACTTTCACACAAGTGTATCTTACCCTGTGCTGTGACATGCCTGTAGAGCCTGCTTTATATGCAGGTACATGTGCATCCCCCCATAAGAGATGTAGGCCAGTGTTGAGCCAGTCTGTCTGTAGCCTGCACAGTGCTTTGTTACATGCCTAGCAGCTTAGTGTACTTACCCAGTGAGATGTCATGTCCAGATATTTGTCAAATGTACTGCTGCCTGGCCTCCCTTAACAGTCATGTATGTCAGACAGAGAGGTGGAATGCTGTACAGATGTATGTCAATATCTAGTGGGTAGTATGTGTCCAATGCCCCACTGTACCAGCAGTTATTATGTGACAGGACAGACAGGGGTGTGTGAATGCATAACTTATGGGGGTGAATGTATACCAGTCGTTATGTGTTATACCCATCTACATGGCTGTTAACATCCATATTGTCAGGCTTGGTCCACATGTTCTGCACTATGAAGGTGAGACTATAGGGGCTGAGGAAGGGCTACACCCCATGTTCAGTACATATGGTGAATATATATGTACATATGATTATCCAGATATCTATATAGATAATTACACATGTACATATCGTCATATATAGATGGGTGTGTATATGTACAAAGATATGCATATACACACCCAGATATATACATATACAGAGCAGTAGATGTCTACACATATACAGATAGAGATACATATGCACATATACATATACCATGCTGCCATGCCTGCCAGCAATCCACTGCTGTTGTATCCCCAACACATACAGTAGGGCTGGGGACATATATGTGTGGGCTTCACCTACACAATACATGTGTGCCCATATGCACTCCAGAGGCCAGTGTATGTAACAGTGGTATATGGCCCTGTAGTTTTGAGTCTAGGAGGGGGGATGCACCATACATAACCTAGGCTGTTACAAATGTGGTGGTATCATGGGTGAGCTGCCTTAAGGTATCTGGATGTACAGTACCATACATGTCACCTATCTTGACATTACTTACATAAAGTGGGTTACTGCAGGCCTACTGCCTCCTGCAATACATACTGTTCTGTTTGCCAGTGTGCCTGTGATGGTGTCAGTTATGCCTTGTTATGTAACAGTTACATCCCACAACTGAAGTCTTTACCATCTAGTGATTGTGTACAGAGTGTAGATAGAGGCTGCTGTACTATACACCTGCATCACTTACTGTTGATTGTGTGGTATCCTGTGGCCCAGTCTGTCTTTACTATTGTATGATCTGAAGGGCTTGGCCTGGGCAGCAACAGTTGTGGACCTTTCCAGACTACTGTATTAGTATAACTGTTTCACAGTTGCATGACTCTGTTGATATGGGTCAGTGTCTGAACAGCTATATGACATGGCATATGAATCTGTAATAGTACACAAATAAAGGTATTCCATTTCTGCAAACTTGTGTGTGGTGTTTATCCTATGACCTCCCTGTGGGTATATGTTGCAGGCAACGAATGTCATTTGTATGGGTGGCTCATCCAGTGTCCAGTTGTTAAGGTGATAACTGTAGGCATAGTGGCTGTACCATATTGTGTGCGCCTACATACATATCTTACTGTACGTATCTATGTGTGTGTGTATGTGTAGTCACATGTGTATATATATATATATATATATATATATATATATATATATATATATATATATATATATATATATATATATATATATATAAGTGTGCATCTGTATCTGCATATATGTGTCTGTGTATATGTATCCTGGGGATGTTGATAGCTTCCGCATTTTACATTTCCTATGGGAGCCAGACTGTACTGTATGATATGTTATCAATACCAGCCTGACATCATACAGATGGGATGTAGTACTGTTAACATCTTGTACCTATGTCGTGTCAGGTCCTGGTTATGGGATCTGCAACACTTGGTAGTGTATTGCAGGGCGGACGTGTTTGGCTGTGGGGGGGTATGCCAAGTCATACATGACGTATATTGTTTGGGGCCTCTCAACCCCATTAATGGTGCATGTGGACATATATGTTTCTGTTAATCTGCCATTGCTATCTACAGATGTATGGCCATATATACCTATATAGATATATATATATATTCTGCTTACATATATATAACTATGTCCGTATATACCTACATAGATATATATTTGCGTACATATATGTAACTTGCTGTGTATATGTAGACATATAGGTGTAGACATATATATGTGTCGATGTAGGCATTTTCATGTATATATGTTCATATATATTTATATATATATATATGTATATCTTTCTAAATATATATATATATATATATATATATATATATATATATATATATATCTACATGTAAAGATATGTTGCATCTGTTTAGATATTAATATATTTATACATACATACATCTAAATGTTGGTATACATTCTCTGTACTGTTGCATGACTGGGCTGGATGATATGTTTCTGAAAACATCAGATTTATGTATATTTGGAATGGCTTAGTGGTAAATCACTTTGTCTCTGTTGTGCAGTGTCTTGGGTTCAAGCCTTGCAGAGGCTGTTTATTTTGTTGCTGGGCAGAACACGGGCCATTGGATACAGAGTGAATAAGGCACTTTAAAGCAGTTGTAAGTGGGTTTGCCCATGTTTGCACGGAGGTAAGCACTGCTAACTTCTGGTTACAGTTTCTTATACTCAGCTTCTAAATTGCTTAACATGTGTAGGCATTGCGTACCCCTGCGCAAACAGGCTTAAACCTGCTTACTGCTGCTTAAAAGTGCTTACTGCTGCTTATCCCCATGCTAATTTCTTCAAAAGAAAAAAAAAGGGGTTGATAGGAAAGTGGTGAAAAAAGGGGCACAAAGAGGGAAAGACAGTAGGGAAAATAGCTAGGGATGTGCAGGAAGGGTGTAGGGAAGGTCCATAGCTGCCCATTTCTTCTACAGCAACAGCTGAACATATACACTGAATTTGGAGGTAGATTTGAACATTCAAACCCCTGTGAGAGGGGTGAGGACAACAATAATAAGTTGTGATGCCAATTAGACTGGATTACATGTGTCCGGTGGACATGTGTGTGAAATGGACAGCTATGTATGGGGTGTGATTTTTTTGTGGGAACAGATTGCCTTTTTTCTTTTTTTTTTTCAGGTGAGAGTGGGATTCTTGGGAGGGGTAGTAGGTATATTTGGGGAGGCAGGTTGGGTAAGTTAACAGACAAGACACACAAGATGCATACAAGGGCTGTATATGACACATGTGGGGGTAAACACCTTGATGGGGAGGGGTGTTGGGATATAGGAAGCCCACAAGCCCCCTAGTGGTAACAGTGGGACTGTGGTCCCCACCCATGGGCAGTCACCACTGCACCTTCACAGCCCCAAAGGTGGCTGTGCTGGAGGCTGAGCTGCAGAGCCAGTCTGACTCTCTAATCGTGACACACGGCCCTCAAGCTGGCATTGAAGATCACCAAACTGCTCGTTGGTCACTCTATGCACCACAACCCTGACCTGGCGACAGGTGACAAGTGCCTGTCCATGCCCACTCCCGGGGGGATGAGCCCCATCCCCTGAGGTGGTTCCACCCAAAGGTGGTGCAGGACCAATGTACAGGGAGGTCTGGGGTTGGGCCCCAGACATGCTGGTGCCCAGTGCCACGGCCAGCTGAGGTGGGACAGGTGGGTCTGCTGGGACCGGCCTTCCCAAGTGTACTATAGTGTTTAGAGTTCAACATCATTTATGGGTTAATAATAGTCAACACATTCCAGGGTTAGGTATAACAGCATGCATAGATATTCCCATTAAACCATACACCAGATATGGAACAGTTGCATAGCAAACAAAACACATGCATATATGGGACCACAGTGGTAATAAGAACAGCATGCAGGTACGTTGATGGCACCATGCCAACAATGTTAGAATAATTCAATATGGCACATGCATGGGAACCATTAAAATAGTTATCAAGCAATTGGACATTATCAGAGTCAGTACATACCAGCTGGGGTGGGTATGTTGATTATTGTTGGAGATAAGTTGGGGGGGGAGATGTCAATTAACAGGTGGCATATTCCTGTACTCCACATTACTTTCCTAGTCAGTGCTGTTATCTGTACCTTACAAGTCTTACTACACTACTCTATAGACTTATATTGGACAGTGATATGGCTGTCGACATCATTACACATGAACCGGTTTTACCTGCAGTATACACCTCTTACCTGGTATACCTGTGGAAGGAATGTTTGTTAACACTGACTAACTATTTGTACACATACTCCCGGATTCTGGGTTGATGTTTTGCACTATGCTATCCAACTCTTTCTGCACAGACTCTAGCCATGTGTTGACCACATGCTGGTGTGCCTTTTCATATCTAGAATATTGCCCTCTTCCACCTTTAGTGACTTGACACACACATATTCATGCTTTTCTACACAGTTATATTATGTAGTACAGTGTGAGTGACAATGACCAGTGATACTTTATTAATAAGAGAAACTGCAACACTCACAATCCCCTACAATACCAGGGTGGATGGTACCAGTACAGGTTATATTGGTCTGTATTTCTCAGCACAGTGTTCGTATCCAACGTACCTGTGGGAGCAATGTTTATTAGCACTACCTGACTGTTGCCACACAAGGTTCAGATTACACATTAGTATTATGCACATACATCTCACTCTGTTACTGTACAGACTCTGGTTACAGCTTGACAACATGGAAGTGCAGATAGGACATACCTGAAATATTACTTTCCTAACAGTTTCGGGGGTTGCTACAGTGACAGGTGTGTTCTCATGATGGTTGACAATCACTTGTATTCTCTGTTTGCTGGCTACACATCTGGGATCATCCCACAGATTTACCGGGGGGACAGGCAGCAGATATGGGCACATATACTGGACATTCTGGCCTCGTGTACAGTTGTGGGGTATGAATCTGTATGCAGTCTAATTCCACTCCCAGGATTCAGATCATGACTTTGTCTGCTACAACTTAAACACTATCCATCACAGTTGTGTCTGCTATATTGATGTTGCTGTATATCTCCAGTCTGCTTTCTGTCTTGTTAATCCCCTGTGCTTATGCATTCTGACCTTGTATAACAACACTCTTATACAGATTTCCTAGACAGTTATATGTTGTAGGACAGTGTGGGTGACAGTGATGTGTAATACCTCATTATTCAGAGCAACTGCATATCATTCTTGTATTTCTGGGCACAGTGTTGGTATCTGACAGACCTGTGGGAGGAATGTTTATTAGCACTATCAGAGTGTCCCCACACATAGTACCAGGTTCACATTACTATTATGCACATACATCTCACTCTGTTACTGTACACACTCTGACCACAGTTTAACAAGTTGGGGTGTAAATGGGACATACGTGGCTTCTTAGTCACATAAGGTATTGGGGAGTTGCTAGTGTGCCAGGTTTGTTGTCATAGATGTGTGTCAATCAGTTGTATTTCCTGTTTGCTGCCTATACGTCTGGGATCATCCCACTGATTTCCCAGGGGGACAGGTTGATAGGCAATAGATATGGGCCACTTTAATAGACATTCTGGACATATCTGTACATTTGTGGGGTATGCTTCTGTATGCAGACTACTACCACTGGCAGGATTTGAACCGTGGCTGTGTGTGCTAAAAAGCAGCAGTTCACATCTCAGTTGCATGTGCTATTCGGTTTTTGTTGTCTGCATTTTTCCTGTTTACTGTCTGTGTGTGTCTCTCAGTTGTACTAAATGGCCTCTGGGGATTACACCTGTCATATACAGGCATTCCTACACATTCAATTTATGGTGCATGGTGTGGGTAACAGTGCTTAATACTACAGTACTATTACATGATTGTAAATATAAATTACCATATGATACCAGAAAGTACACATGCAGTCTAGCAGTTAGACTTGTTTTGTCAGGATATTACACTTTTATTGCCATACAAACAATATGAGACTTTTCCTGCCATATTCTCTAGTGTATGCAGTGCTTGCCTTGAACAATACAGGTTTTATACTAGCAATTAATTTACTACTACTTGTATTTTTATTTCCTATGACAGTAAAAGCATGAGTATTACTGACCTGCTTTGCGTCACAACCATGCCAGGTGGCAGATGTGGGCCTCCTGGTTCACGGCCCACTCCGTTGCAGCTGTGGGGGATATAAGAGGAACATTTAACCATACCTATCCATGATATACCTGAGCTGGCACTTATTACACACATACTGGGGTGATGCTTACACACGTTTGATACATCCCCTGATGCTCTAACCTCTTGGAGCCACTCCTCTAAGAGGTCCCCCTTCCACTGCTTCAGGTCGGCATAGTAGTGCCTGACCTGCTCACCAGTTCAGGGTATGCCAGTGGCACTGGCGAGGACGCTGGCAAGATGGTCCCAGGCCTCTGTCTTATATTGGGAGCCCTGGTACTGGCTTTGCAGCAGTCTATGTGCATGGTATTTAACTAGGAGTCTTGCTATGACCTTGAACTCCTGGATGAACCAGTGCTGCACCCGGAAGCGCACTCCTTCTCCCCTTACTGCCATAGTGCCTGCAAGGGGAAGCTACTAACCAGTTATGAGATGTATTCCCACCTCTTGGGTTTAAGTAGGGCTGATTTCCCACACTTTTCTGTGATTGGCCAGTTTTGAAAAGGCTAAGCTATGGGCAAACCTGCTTACCTAAGGTTGGGATTATTTAAAGGCATATAGCACTGGGCACAAAGAGTTAGCTGGTCTACACATTGCTCACACCCCCCTCATTACAATGCCTTTTTGGCATTGTGTTATTATTATTACACCTGATGCCTGGTAACCCTGATTGATGTGTACGTACACTCTGTGGGGTCCTTGTGTTTTACTGGGGACTTCAATACTCTATTGCAATTACACCTCACTTCTGGGCTTACTGCTGTACTCCAGTTCACATATTTATGTTATGTAGTGGGTTATGGCACATACAACTGTATACTGATGCCTTTCACGGGTTCAGTTTGGTTATACTATGGTGGGGACATGTTTACTACTACCTCATTCATCTGTACTTCTGTGATGGCTTGGTGGGTAGCTACTGGGACTATGGTGTATAGGGTCTTGGGTTTGAGACCTCCATGGCTGTTTATTTTGTTGGTGGGCAGAACAAGGGCCGTTGGATACAGAGTGATTAAGGCACTTTTGAGCAGTTGTAAGTGGGTTTGCATGAATGTAAGCACTGCTAACCTGCCATTACATCTGCTTACAGAGAGTTAGCTTCAGAATTGCTTAGCCAGTGTAGGCATTGCTTACCACTGCTCAAACAGGCTTACACCTGCTAACTAGTGCTTAATTATGCTTACTATTGCTTATGTGTGCTTAGACCTGCTAACTAGTGCCTTATTCATTATGATACTGACACCTCACATGTGCATTTACTGCAGTACTCCAGTTCATCAATATATGTTATTTAGTGGGTTATGCAACAAAAATATTGGTCAAAACGTGCTTTGCCATGTAAAATAGAATGTGCTGCAGTGGGACTCAAACAGGGAATACCTGCTCATTAGGTGAATGCTCTGCCCACTACACTATTGCTGTGCTGCTCCACTTGTATATATCTTCCTTGTTATCCTCTTTAGCCTTTTAAGCTGCTTTAATCGTAGCTAAGCGATGGGCACACCCACACACCTACTGTTAGCGTCAATCAGATTTTAAACAAAAAATTAGGGTTTCTTCATTTTATTACTACATTCAGTTGCTGTTATACACAAGTGGGACTGTTGGTGGGGATATGTGGACACCTGTGAGCGGTCTCGTTCATTGAATACCCCTTTCTACTGTTCTACATTGCAGGGGCGTGTTTATTCTGAGAGTTCTGCTGTCAGACACGCCCCCTGCACTCTTACACACTCCATGTAAGCCTAGGAGCTCCAGCAGCCCACCTTATTAACAGTGGTGGCTGGTGACTTCAAATTAAAAGGGGGCTGCAGAAGACAGCTGAATGGGTGGGACCAATGGGAATGGGGTGTGGCCAACTAGAAAGGGTTGGGGCTATGCTCAAAACCACAACAACTGGAGCTTGTGCCAAACCGTCATTACGAGAGTCCAATCAAGACAAAATGAAGTGTAGAAGAAAAAAATATTTCAATGCATTGGCTACATGACAGCTTACTTAATATCTAGATGGAAACACATTGTGAGGCATGAAAAAATAAACTACTTTTTAAATACATTATTGGAATGCCAGTCAAAATCAAGTATTAAAAAAAAAACAAGCAGCACTCAACTCAAACCACTTCAATTCAATCAATCTACCCAATTCCTGCAGTTTACATCTTCTTTTGATACAGAAGCAATAGCATATTTAGATGTTTGGTTAGTTAAAAATAGAGAACTGGGTTGTTATGTAGCCAAGATTCATAAGAAGAGTACATATTCCAATACATTCCTGCATTTTACAAGTTGTCATCCCTGCCATCAGAAACGGTCAGTCGTCAAGAGCCAGTTGGTAAGGGCTTCACGTATAGTTAGTCAGGAAGAAGAATTTATAGATAAATGCTATTTTTTGAAAAGCATGTTTCTACATTGTGGTTACCCAGAGCCCCAGTTAGATAGTTTAATTGACTTAGTTAGATTCAAGACAACAAATTTCAAGTATAGCGTTAAACATATAACGCCTGCACAACCTGGCGTATTAAATCCAGTTGTTATAGATAATGGTAATTATACTACTGTACTTACTAAATATTTCCCTACAAGCTTTATTACTACATACACCACACAGAGCAATGTCTGTATTGATATCTTACAGGAAAACTGGGAATTATTTAAAATGAATGCTAAGTTTTACATTAAAATGGGAGATTTTCCTAGTGTAATTTTTAGGAAAGGTAAGAATTTAAAGAATTTATTAGAGCAACAATGTCGTACTCAGCCCAGAATTACAGGGATGGATAAATGTCAAAGTTGTAACTTTTGTAAATTAGTAGAAGTAGTAAATTGTTTTACCATTGATGGGCTACAACACAGAATAAAACTAAGATTCAACTGTAATTCTAGAATGGTTGTCTATCTGGCTAGGCGTCAATGCTGTCCTGCATTTTATGTGGGAAAAACGGAGTGTAAGCTCCGTGAAAGAATTTATGAACATCAATATGCTATCAGTAAAAAGAAATTGGATAATGTCCTAGCCAAACATATTCATTTAAACAGTGAACACAGATTCAAGTTTCTGGCTATTGATCAGGTACAGCAGGATCTTAAGAGCGGCCCTACACCCTTGCAGCTTGAAGAACTTGAGTTAGTTTGGCAGATTAAGCTGAATGCATACAATGTTCCTGGTTTGAATGAAACCTGTTCCATTAGCAGTATTTTGAAATTAAAAAGTCTACAGAGACGATAGAGTGGATGTAGCATTTAATTATTATTATTTGCTGTTCAGTATCCATTTTTTACTTTAGTATGAATATGGCATTAATTAGTTTTTTGCTGTATGTTTTCGCTGTAATTTTATGCCCTTCGAGCATAGTTATGTTGACATGTGTAATGGTTATCAATTTGAGTTGTAAAAGTATATGGTATATTTATGAGGTAGTTGGTTGTTTTAGCTTGCTTAACATTGTATTTTATTAGCTGAATGTGCATTATATAGTAATACACATTTTTTAACAGTTTGCCTTTAAGGAATGTAAGATGTGACCTGTTCTGTATTAGCATTGGTTAAAAATGCCCACTTGATCCTATTTAATCTGTTTTTGAAATTGTTATACCATTTCTAAAGACGTTTGCTCATGAGGCAAATGAAAAGCGCTTAAAAAATAAATAATTTGGTGTTCTTAACTTTGGCAGTTGTTGTGACAGAGTTTTACTTAGCATCTGCATGATATGTTACAGATATTGGCCTGACATGTACAGGTGATATGGATTACTGTTGGAGCATTGTAGCTGTGTTGTGGTGGGTCCTGCTGTCAAGTACCTCATGTGCTGGATATTGGAATGCACAGCATATCCATTAGGGCTGGGGGGGGGGATAGATAGCAGTAATTACCAGGTGTTTCTCATTTGTGCCTCCACCCCCATTAACTGTGCTCATGGTCTGTTATGTAGTACAGAGTGGGCCAGGAGTCCATTCCCATGTGGAAATCATATACATATGTCTGTCTGTATATATATATATATATATATATATATATATATATATATATATATATATATATATATATATATATATTTATACACACACACACACACATATATATATATATATATATATATATGCATAAGTATATAGGTTAAACCCCCCATAAATAGAGGGATAGAACTGGACATTGATATAGCTCTAGCTATGTATATGTATCCATACATATCTGTGTATGTATGTAGATATACATATATGGATATATACACTGAACATATTAATCTATGTACGACTGCTGTTATATGGTTATTTGTGAGTCATACATACACACACACACATATATATATATATATATATGCACTTATAGCTGTCTATCTCTCCACATTTACAGATGTATAGCTGTCCATATGTCCATGCATGTTCAGCCTATATGTGTGGCCTGTACCTCATTCTCTTGGCAATTGACACAGATGACCTTAGGACTGAAGTCAGTCAACCGTGCCAACACGTATGTGCTTCAGACACATCATCTCCATCAATATGTGTTCTACTACATATAACTGTGTAACTTGCAATGTTTTAAGTGTATTAGAGCAAGATATGACAGATATCCCTATATGTACCCACATTATGGAGCACTATGTCCGGGATTCATGCATTAAGAGGTTGTGTGGTGTGTTATTACTACATTTCCTGTGCTGTTGACTGATTGTGCTGAATGATATGTATGTGAAATGAGTGGTTATGTACATCTGCCATGGTTTAATGTCAAATTATGTAGTGTATGATGTGCAGTGTCCCAGCTGTGGGCCTTCCAGAGGCTGTATATTTTGGTTCAGGGCAGAACACCGGCTGTCGGATACAAAGTGAGTTAGGGACATTTGAGCGGTCGTACGCGTGTGTGTGCGGGTTTGCGCAGAGCTAAGCAATGTTAACTTTGAGTTGCATTTCCTTACACTCAGCTAGCATCTGCTTAGCTCAATCTATGTAGGCAATGCTTATCCCTGTGTAAATACAAGTACAAACACTTATAACTGCTTATCCATGCGTAATACTGCTGTTATGCGCTTACACATGCTTACTAGTGCCTTAGTCATTATGACACTTCACATGTGCATTTAAGGCAGTACTCCTGTGCAAATATAAATGTTACTTAGTAGGTTATACAGCACAATGATGTTAACATAACATACGGATATCACATGGAAAATAGGATGTGCTACAGTGGGACTCGACCTGAGAATGCGTGCGCGTTAGGTGGATGCTATGGCCACTACACTAATGCTGTTTTGCTTCATTTGCATATGTCTACCATAATGACATACCCATGTTCCCTTCCCCAGCCCCCAAGCTCCATGTACACAGCATCCATCCATTCTCTGGTTGCTAGCCCTGCCATACAACACCTCCATACATTTCCCTCTCTGCATGTCTCGGTACACCTCCAGTATACTATCCCCACCCAAGCATCTGCAGGCTCTTCATCCATTTAGTCCACGTACGTACCAGCCTTCCCTTGATCCTCCTCCGATACTGGTGGTGACATCGATGTGACCCACAACTGTTGGTTCATCCTGCCAGGGGTGGACCTGTTGTTGTGTCAAGAGTAGACCTAGTTGGTCTACAGTGTTTCTCCCACTGGTAGCATCCTGCCAGGGTATTGTGTAGCAGCAGTTTGCTCACACACCTGGCCAGCTTCACCTCCAGGTTCCACGGAACCAACGCCCCAGGTGTGACATACTGTGCATGAAGCACACTCACACACCCCCACGGTGTGCACCGTATATCATTATTCCCTTCAGTATTATGCAGGACTACAGTTCTCATAGTATGATTGGACGGGCAATGTTCTGTCCTGAACATAGACTGCTCATAGTACTGTGGTTGAGCAATGGACATGTGTTCTGGTATTAATCTACACACTTATATACATTTCCTATACTATTGGATGGCTATGCTGAATGATGTGCTTGTGTTCACAGCAGCTGAATGTGTATCCGCCATGGCTTAGTGGAACACATGTCGACTATAGTGTGCAGGATCGGGGGGTTGCAACCTGGCAGTGCAGCTTATTTTGTTAATGGCCACATCAACAGCTGTTGGCTACAGAGTGACTAAGGCACTGTAGAACATTTGTAGGTGGATATGCGCTGGTTCGTGTGAATCACAGCATTACTGACCTCTGGTTGTGGTGTCTTGCACTGAGTTAGCCTCTACATTGCTTCACCAGTGGGGTACTCACATACCAGCGGCCAAACAGACTTACACCCACTTGCTCCCGCATACACACACGCAACGCTGTGCATTTTTTTTCACATCTATCAATCGGGACAATCGGACTGTATGCTTGTCCATTGTCAGTGGTGGCCCGAGGTGTAGAGCTCCACATTGACCCCAGCTATTTATTCCAATTAATATTGGGGCGTTCACATTCATAGAGGGTAACAGACATAACATAGCTACATCCTCCATTCATCATGCTTAGTTTACATTAAAATGTTGGTATTATCCATGCTTAGGTCAGGTTTACATGTCAGGTATGACTGGTGACATAGGTCAGTTTAAGGTGAGGTTGGATTCCTGTTTACAGGTCTGGATAGATTACATGCAGGTATTCGGGATAGGTGTCGCTATTCCACACCTGTGTGGTACAGTAGAGGGGAATAGCTAAGCAGTAGGTAGATAGGTAGTGGGGGTGACATTGTAACTGTATAGTAGCCTGTTGGTATAATTGGATGGGGAATAATAGGGAAGGTTTGTCGGACGTTGGGATTTGCATGTGAGGCAGGACAAGAGGTGTCAGTATCACTAGTTGATGTAGTGGTATAAAGTGTGAGGTGGGGGGGTTCACAAGGTGGTGAGCCTGTGCTGCTCCAGGTGTGCTTGTGGTGTTCCTTCATGTATTACTTACATGTGTCCTGTGGGACAGCTGTGATACTACATGTGGGTTGGGGTTCCAGATACTGGCAATATAGTGGGGGAAGAGGGTGTCACCTATGTGTAACCGTAGACATTAATAGAAATGGAACAAGGGCTGATAGGTAAATGGTGTGCATGGGGCACAAAGGGGAGTGTTGGCAGGGGAATTATCCAGGGATGTGCAGGATGGCTGCAGGGAAGGTCCACAGCTGGCCATGTTGTCTATGACAACAGCTGTGCATATGCACTGTATTTGGTGTTTGCATTGGACACTCACAACCCTGGGTGGGGGTGAGGACTACAATAATACCTTGTGATGCCTATTACATAGGCTTACATGTCTACAGTGGGGTATTGCAACCATGTTTCATAGGTGTTGTGTAGTGGGTTATGCAATAACACATATGGTTATACCGTACTTTGCCATGTAAACTGGACTGTAGTGCCGTGGAACCCATATCGGGAATGGCAGCCCGTTAGGCAAAAGCATGCCTGTTGATTGTACAGAATCCGCAGCCTGTCCAGAATTTGCTTCATAATATTGGTGTGTTCCTCTTACAATCTGCACCTGTCTGTCAAATACCTGGGAACTGACATCATTAAATACAGACAAGTACTTGGGTTTAAGACTCCAAATCCCTCAAATGAGTCATGCTAATGCATAACCTATTATTCTATCAGCTTTCTAAGGTTGTAAGTGGAATATATGCTTTTTGTCCCTATTTGTCCCCCCAATGGTTTAGGCTCTGTCCAGTGGTTTTGCTCTTAGAGGTTGAGAGGTATGGGCAGAAGCTTTGCCCAGTTTGCAGTATTACTTTCATCCCCAGGGCGGTCCGAATACAACTGTGCCAGCCAACACCTGCACACCTAGGTCCATAATTGTATACCCATAGTTCCCCCACCTGCCCCTCCTCTACAGCACTCATCCTTACTGTGGTTGCAGGTGGGGTCTAACCACACCACTACACTCTGCCTATTCTCCATGTGTTGGGACCCATGTCATACGTTGTCTCGACCCATGGGTCATCAAGCTTGCCCAACCTATTGGTTCATGTAGGTACATGGCCTGGTTGGATAAATCGTTGACTCCGAAGATCATTAATTTTTGGGGTGTGCCACAAGGGACATTGATGTCTTTGTTTCAAGATTAGACTTGGCAGGTCTTTGCCACTGGTAGTATCCTGCCTGAGGTCTAGGAAGCATTGGTGTGTTTACTTGTATCATGTGTCTGTATTTTTCACCTGTCTAGGTGGAGGGGATGATGCTACATGTTACACATTTGTTGATTGGATCCCTCACCCCCATTGGCATGGCCTGTGAACATATGTAATTCTTAACTGAGTCTAGCTGGGTATATGTCCATTTTCAGTAGAGGCCCGGGGAGAAAAGCTCCAATATTAATTACAAAATTACAAAACAAGTATTATTGTGACATAAACATATTATTAATTACAATGAAATTTAACATATATATTTAACATATATATATATATATATATATATTATATATATATGTAGATATCTGCTGTATACTACTATTTAATAAATTGTTTTCTAGTCCTGAGAAGTTTTTCTCCCCGGGTCTCTGCTGTAAATGAGCCAAAAGCTCAGTCAGACTTACCCGGTTAACAGATGTAATTTAAATACATAATTCAGTTAATATCCTAGCTATATATATTGTATGTTTACACACACACACACACACACACATATATATATATATATATATATATATTTATATATATATATATATATATATATATATATATATATATATATATGTATTTGTATGCATACATATATACATATTGTGCTGTATGTGTATATATATATATGTCTAATGACATATGGATGTATGGGTGCCCATATATGTATATATCTATATGTGGGTATTTAATTATATTCTGTCTCTGTATGTACACATTTGTGCTATGGAGAGGGGGAGGTTTCACTCCATGTAGGTATGGGTATATATACACACACACACACCTCTGCAGTTGTACATCTACATCTGGTTATTCCATTCTTTACCATGTACAATAGACTGTGCTGCAGTGAGACTAGTAGCGGGAGTGGCTGGTCATTGGTCGGTGGTTCTGCGCAATTCACACTATTGCTTACATACCTGGGGCGGTCCACATAGACCTACTCCAGCCAAACCGCACATCCTCTTTGGCACTCCTCCTTACTCCGGATGCAGGTCAGGTCTGGCCACACCAGTACACTGTATCCACTCCCCACTTCTCGGGACCCAACACTTATGTTGTCTCGCCCCATTGATCATCAGGCTTCCCTTACCTTGTACACTTGGGCCCCTCAGTTCCATTGGCATAGCCTATGAGCATATGTCATTTTTGTGTGCTGTTTCCTATCATAGCTATATATCTGTGTATATCTACTCACACACACACACACACACATTTTATATATATATATATATATATATATATATATATATATATATATATATATATATATATATATATATATATATATATACTTATATATATATATATGTATATGTCTGCATACATATATATATATATATATATATATATATATATATATATATATATATATGTATGTATTGCTGTATATATATCTAAAACCATGCGGATGTATGGGATGTATGGCCTTAATCTCACTTACTTGTGCTGACATATGCTTACTACTGCTTCTTGCTGCTTAACCTAACTAATGCTTTATGCATAATGATACTGACAACTCACATGTGCATTTCCTGCAGTACTCTAGGTTTTTTATATATATATATATATATATATATATATATATATATATATATGTGTGCACTTTCATGGCAGCAGTACTCCAGGTCATATATGTATGTTATTCCATGGGTTATGCAGCATACATATTACTCATTACATGCTTTGCCATAGGAAATGGTATGTCTCAGTTACCTTCCTGTTTCCCCACTCCTTTCTCGCTTACATCCATGGGGCGGTCCCATTAGAATGGGTCCGTCCAACCCCGGCACGCCTCGGCCCATAATGTCTTACCAGTCATGCCTTTCACCCCCTCCCTCCTCCACATCAATCATCCTTCCTACAGGTTCCATCCAAATCTCAACACACCACTACACATTGTCCACTTTCCACTTCTCAGGACCCATCATGTAAGTTATTTCACCCCACGGATCTTCAGGGTTCCCACACATTCAGTCCGCGAACATGCATATCCTTCCTTTCTTACCTGTAAAGCATGGTATGTTACCCTGATGACTCTTTTTAGCAGTATGTTTGGGGTCGTCCCGCTAGGGACGAACATGCATTTGTTTAGGATTTGAATTTGCAGGTTGACACTGTTTCTCCCTCTGGTAGTATTCTGCCAGTAGTCTGGGTAACAGTGCTGTGCAATGCTTAGCAGTGCTTAATATACGATTTGCATGGTATTTGCCTTTTGGCATTGATGTCTTCCTCATTACATGTTATATATGTGTCTTGTATCCTTGATTCATATGTACATACACTGTATGCAGTCCTGGGAACTTCAACACTTTATTGCAATAACACCTCACATCTGGCCTTACTGCAGTACTCCAGTTCACATATTTATGTTATGTAGTAGGTTATACCACTTCACACTGTCCATAGATTTGGTTCACATGTTTGGTTTGATTTCCTGTGATGAGAATTAGTTTGCTGATACGTCATGCATTTCTATTGCTATGATGGCTTAGTGGTTAACTATTATGACTGTAGTGTACAGGGTCCTGGGTTTGAGCCTTGTAGAAGTAGTTTATTTTGCTGCTGGGCAGAACATGAGCCATTGGATCCAGCGTGATTAAGGCAATTTAAAGTGGTTGTAAGCGGGTTTGTGCAGGTGTGCACAACGGTAAGCACTGCTAACCTCCGGTTACAGTTTCTTACATTCAGTTAGCTTCTACTTTGCTTAATCTGTGTGGGCAATGCTTACCCCCACACAAACGCACTTAGACACGCTTACCGCTGCTTATTTGTGCTTAGATCTGCTTACTTGTGCCTTATTCATTATGACACTGACACTTCACATGTGCATTTCATGCAGTACTCCAGTTCACATTTAAATGTTATTATGTAGGTTATATGGCAAAACGATGTAAAATTATGTTCATATATAGATTTCACATGAAAAATTATTTGTGCTGCAGTGGGACTCGAACCCTGAATGCCTGTTTGTTAGGCGGATGCTCTAACCACTCAACTATTGCTGTGTGGCTTCATTTGCATATATATTCCTTGTTATCCTCTTCGGCCTTTTCAGCTGCTTTAACTGTAGCTAAGCAATGGGCAAACCCGCGCACCTACGGTTAGCTGTAATCGGGGTTTTAAAAAAAATGAATACAAGGGTTTCCTCATTTTATTTCAGTGTACTGTTGCTGTTGAACACATGGGGACTGTTGGTGAAGATATGCAGACACCTATGAGCGGTTTCGCTCATTTATTTACACTTTCTTCTGTTTTACTTTGCAGGGGTGTGTTTATTCTGAGAGCCCTGCTCTCAGACACACCCCCTGCACTCGTCCACGCTCAGTGTAGGATTTGGAGCTCAGGCAGTGCGCCTTCATTATTATGCATGGCACGCTGTCGTCCTCCTCTTATACTGCTGCTTACATGCAGGACTAGTTTAGTTCTGCACAGCAGATTAGTAAATCTGGGGGACTATGTTGATCATATTATTTATCATGTAACTTATATGATTTCAGCTTGGGTATATAAGTCAGAGTGTTTTAAATTGCCTTTAGTTTGATGAATAGCTTTGCATTAGCCAAAGTCTGTTGTCTTCCTATATTTTCAGAAAATAAAAATAAGACTGATAACTCTAGTGGTTAGAAATAAAGAGATAAAATGAAGGTAGTCAATAATAATGGTCATCAATTGATATTTGAAACTAGAATACAGTAACAACAAAAACTCATGATTGTAGAATTAAATATCCTGCAAAATAGGAAAGTGAGATAACAAAAATCACAGACAATGCCCAGAATACAAGATACATAATTCACTGAGTGGGAATACAAGAAATCACTGATGACTTCATGAATCTCATTTGTCTTTTGAGGAAGAAAGGACAAGACACCTAACTCCACAATCCCTGTCATTTCCCAGCCCATTTAACTTGCAAAATGATCCTAAATTTAGGACATGTAACACTGCTATGTCTCCTGCTTATAATTTGACTTTTCCAACATCACTAACATTCTAAAGAGTAAATGGATGTTCCTACAACAGAACAAAGGCATCAAGGGCCTTCTGGAAACCAACTTCTGGGCTGTGCCTCTAATTGGTCATTGTTTGATCAGCATTCTACCCCAGTGAACACATTTAAATAAGTAAATGCATGCAACTTATTTTTGTGCACTGTGCATTTATTTACTCAAGAACTTGGGACAAGACCAAAAAATGTTTGGAAGCAAAGGGCCTAAATCAGGGATAATTTTTAAACATTATCCTAATTTGCTTAAACAGTTATTAGAACAACAGGTTTACATTAAAATGTATTTTCTGAACAATAAGAAGTATGAAGCTGTAATGTCTGTTATTACTGAGTGAGTATAATCCTCCCAGTGACCACTCATGTTCCACAAGGCTCTATCCTTGGTTCCTTCCTCTTTAACATTTTCACCAACACTCTCTATACTTCCAAACAACAGGCCACCCTCATACAATACACAAATGATTCCACTTTCATTTGCAAATATGGTAATGTGGTACACCTCCAAAAAAATTACTCAGGAAGCTTTAACAGCCACTGAAACATTGCTTCAAAACTCAAAACTCATGCTCAGCCCAAAAGAGACCAAACTGCTGCTTTTTCCCCAGATCCATCTCTTATGAAAAACAAAGTTTAAAGTCCTTTCTGTTGATAATACAACCAGTGAAGTCACTTCTCATAGCAAACTATTAGGAGTGATAGTAGGTGGAAATCTTACATTCGAACTGCATATACAAAACTGCATAAGAAAAGATCATCAAAAAATAGAGATGCTTTACAGAGCCAAACATTTCCTCACTGACCGGACTAAAACTGCACTTGCAACTACTTATCTCCTCCCCACTCTTCTTTATGGCACTCTCATACTTACTAACCTCCGGGCTTCACAAAAATTAAAACTTGAACAATGTTATAATAAAGTTAAAATTTGCAGCACATACCCATTCAGAACCCACCACTGTATAGCACTGAAAAGCCTTAATTGGTTAGAACTGACACATCAATTAATATATACACAACTTATTGCCACCTATAAAATTATCCAACATCCATCTGCCTGCCCAGCATTAAAAAACATTCTACACGACTATGCTCCCAGTCATTCATTGCAATCCAAATAACTCCTGTCTGCCTACAAACCTAGCAGATCTGCTGGGCATTGTTTGTACTTGTACTGGAACTTTTTACCTGTATCCATCAGGTCTATACCCTCCCTCCAGTCTTCCAAAACCACTCTGAAAGGCTTCCTAGCTAAAACCTGACTTTTCTTGTTCAAAACCAGGATAAACTATATCCCTAAATATGCACAAGTACCTTTTCATTCCTTATACCTTCTTACATGCCTTTCTTCACCTACTTCCTTACTGTTAATTCTGTTCCCTGACTTTCTCTCTAAATATATCATAAGCCTGTTTTCCCTCACTTCATACTGTAATTCCTATTTGTATTAGTCTAACTTAGCTTTAATTTCTCTACAAACTGTTTAAAATTTCTCTAAATATTAAATGATTCCCATATCCTTGTCTTGATTCTTAACCAATGTTTTATATTATGTCTAATTTGTTATAATTATTTAAAATGCAGAGGCTTTTGTTTTATTTCTGAAGACTGTAGAATTATTGTTCTTAAAATGTTTTGTAATAATTTGGAGTTTTTCTCCCTGGGCCTCTACTGAAAATGGGCTTCTACCTAGTCAGACTTTCACGGTAATTAAATGTCAATAAATAAATAAATATGCCAGAAAAATCAAACGTTTCATGAGTGACAGGGCAAAAATATGAGGCAAAATCAGGGAGATTCTGCAAAATCATGAACAGTTACAGCAGTGCCATCATGATCAAAAGTTATAGGTGTCACTTGCTTGTAGTGCCTCAGACTATGATGTTTATGCAGTAATTCGACATGTCATTCCTTCTGGGACTGAAATACCAAGGGCTTACTCATCACAGCTCTTTCTCCTGCTGAGATAAGCTATTCTTAAACCGAGAATCAGCACCTGTTTTAATTTGTGTTGTGAACAAATTCCAGCAGTAATTCTGGGATAGGAAATTCAAATTACCGAACATAAACCTTTTTTGATGTCGTTTGATGAACATAAAAGAATGTCTACAATTGCAGCAGCAAGAATTCAGAAATAAGTTTAGTACTGGGCCAGATTACAAAATGTTGCTCTCAGTTGTACATCTGCCCTGATTCCAAAAGACTTGCCCCCGAATTCTGTATGCCTTGCACGGCGTGCAGGATCAGTGCAGGAGCTCTAGCAGGCAATATGTCTGCCATGCAATCCAGGAACAGCCTGCATGGGCATGCACAAGCGCTCCTGCACTAGTCCTGCACGGGCTAAGCCCATGTATGCAAATTACCCAATTTGCAGGAGAAATCCATGCAAATTAGGTGATTTTGCGATGCAGGAAGCTTGCAAATGGCCATGCAGGACTAGTGCAATCTGCAGAAATGTACTTGGTTAGTAACTGAGTAAATTTCTGCAAAATCCAAAAAGGAGCTGTGACAGCTCCAAATAAAGGCTGCATATCAGTCAGAAAGCATGCCAATGGCCAAGTATAAGGCCATTGGCATTGCAAATAGCCTAAAAATAAAAGAAAATAAACTTTTTTTTTTTTTAGTCAATTTTGGCTGTTTAAGCATAGGGCAGTGGCGCACAAATGGGATCGGGGGAGAATAATAAAATAAACCTAAAATAAGCATTCTAACTAAAATCACTATTCTGCCATGCATGTCAATGGCAGGCAGAAGACAACATGGTCAGTGAGTAGTGGTTGCTAAGGGGGGAGTCTCAGTGTGAGACATGTAACTATGCATTAGCAGGCAATCCTATGCAAATGAGAGGAAAGATAGTGAATCCCAGTTTTCCCCAGCATGTGAGTCAGGTCCTAACAGTGTAAGAGTAGGAATAGCTTGGTGCAAGCATAGGAGGTAGCTGACATCATAGGGGGGGGGGGATTGTCAGGCATACTGTAATCAGACTGGAGCACTGTGGCTCAGGTTTGCTCCTAGCTTAGCACAGCTAAGCAAGGGGGTGTGTCTAAATCTGCCTAGCACTCTTTACATTGCCTAAGCGGGTGTGCACACTGCACACCTGGTTTTAAAGGAAGGAAAAAAAAGTTAAACCAGGAAAAAGCAGCACTGTGCACATTTGAGCACTCTGTTTGTGCAGTGCTCCCCTGGGCTTAAACAGGAAGGCAATGGGAAGGGAAAACAGCAGTAGGAAGGTAATCAAGGAGAACTAGCAAAGCTGGCAGGTGAAATGTATCAGAATCAGTCAATTACACAGGCAGCAGACCAGTCCAGCCCAGAACAGTACTATAAACTATGCAAAGACCTTCCCCTCTGTTTTTTTCCATACTCTACACCACCGGTGTATACAAGTGGGGAAAGTTTAACAAACAAAACTACAAAATGAGAGGGGCTGCAGCAGGCAACATAGAACAACATGTGCAAGGGGCTGAGGGTGCTGAGGATGTGAATGCTGCCGATCAACCAACAGTGAAGAGACGGAAAAGAGTGTACAGACCCAAGGTAACCTACCAGGGGCTACATGAGCTGGAGATAGTGGAGCGCTATAGGGTGGACATGGACCTCCTACAGAAAATTGTTGAGCTGTGCCGGCCACACATGACACATCAAACTGACCGAGGGGAACCCATCCCAGTGGATACTAAGGTATGTGTAGGCCTAGGAATACTAGCCACAGGTACCTCACAAAGACCAACTGGGGATATGATGGGGATCTCGCGGGCATCAGCATCCAGGGTATTCTTCCAGTTCCTGGATGCCATGTCAGCACATGCCAGTGAGCACGTATATTTCCCCAACACCCGTGAGGTGTTGGCCTGCAATATGCATCTCTTCCACCAAATAGCAGAATACCCTGAGGTAGTGGTTGCTATAGATTACACGCACATATGCATCAAAGCACCACCCAGTGAGCAGGGTAGGGCTTACATCAACCACAGGGGCCACCCATCCATTAACTGCCAGGTCGTGTGCAATGCCCAGGGCATTATAATGAATGTGTGTGCCGATTGCCCTGGAAGCTATCACAATTCCCACATTTGGCATCTGACACAGCTGTACCAGAGATTTGCCAGTGGGGACATCCCCTATGGTCACCTAGTGGGGGATGCTGGTTACACATTGGAGCCATGGCTAATGACACCCATCAGAAATGCACACACACTCCTAAACAAGTATGCCATAATGAGGCACATGACCAGACCATACCTATAATAAAGCATGTGTTTGGGATCCTCAAGTCACAGTTTCGGTGTCTGGACACATCTGGTGGAATCTTACAGTACTCACCAGCTACATGTTCCAAAATTGTTATGGTATGTGCCATGCTACACAATATGATCCTACAGAAACAGTTGCAGCAGGAACAGCACGGGGTAGGGCCACACAGCCCCCCACCAATGCCAAGGCCTGCACAGGCACAGAGTGGCTTGGAGAAGGAACAACCTGAGCCTGCCCCAGTAGGCAGATGGAGGCATGCCCAGTATGCTGAGGCCATGGCAAAAAGACAATGCATTGCACATACACTACCACAGTAGGGACCCAGGGAATGACACCCCTCTCTGACTCGCACATACAGTAAAAGGAATGCCAAACATGACACTACCTGTGCTCAACCATGTATAGGGAGTGTACTATGTGCATCCAACATAGGCAGCCCTCCAGCACCATCCTCAATCCTGGCACACCTACAAGGTAAGTCAATCAACCTACCAATTGCCAAATGGAGTAGAATGTGTCATTACCTGTATCTATGGTATGGATTTGAGCATGCAAGGGAATTGGGTGGCTGAATATTATGGCAGAAGATAGTAGACACCCATAGTGGCACCATGACATCCAAAACATATACTGGAGTCACCATAGTAGCCAGTGCTACACAGGGTGACAAAACCCACTGCAGGAAATGTGCTGGGTGACATGTGTGTCCATATGCCTCATACATGCCAGTCAGGGAGGTTCACATACCCAACAACAGTCTCAGCCAGCAGGACAAATATAGACAAACCCAAAAAGAACCTGTGCTATGGCCTCTGAATGATGCCTATGGGTAACCTCCCCCCCAGGGCTACACAGATAGACTACAGCAGGCCAGGCAGTGGGATGTTAGTTCTGAAGGTTAGAAAGTCAGACACGAATATGTAGGGCAACCAAAGCTAAGACCTGTAGTACACTGATATGCCTCTAGTCAGTATGATAGGTTAGAATACAGAATGAAATGGAGTACCTGACATACCAGTACAGTCATAAAAATGTGTGCATGTGCCAGGTGTGCCCCCCATCTTATGTAGATATGTAGAGACAGTAAGGTGTGCCCCCCCAATCATGTGTAGAAATGTAGAAACAGTCAGGTGTGTCCCCCCCAATCCTGTGTAGAAATGTAAAAACAGTCAGATGTGTCTCCCCACAACCTTATGTAGAAATGTAGTAACAGTCAGGTGTGCCCCCCACTCTCATGTAAACATGTAGAAACAGTCAGGTGTGTGTCCCCCCAATCCTGTGTAGAAATGTATTAACAGTCAGTTGTGCCCCCCCAATCTTGTGTAGAAATGTAAAAACAGTCAGGTGTGTCCCCCCCCAATCATGTGTAGAAATGTAGTAACAGTCAGGTGTGCCCCACCAATCCTGTGTAGAAATGTAAAAACAGTCAGGTGTGCCCCCCCCCACGCCTATGTAGACATGTGGAAACAGACAGGCCTGCCCCTTCCCCCAATCCAGTGTAGAAATGTAGTGACACTCATGTCTGCACCAGCCCCAATCCTGTGTAGAAATGTAATAACATGTATGAGTAAGTATAATACTAGTGGAGCACAGGTGGCCAGAGGTGGCCAAGGTAGCAGGATAGGTTGTAGCATTTGCACAATATGCAGGTCTGAGTGTGTTAGGATGGTGTGTGTGTTTCATAATGTGTGAGAGCGGTCAGTATGTACACATGTTGAAGTAAGACTTGGTGGTCATTGCCCACTACTGCTGATAACAGAGACAAGCCCTCATGACTGCAGTGTCAAAGACAGTCCCCACCAGTATAACACATGCAAGCAGTAAGCCATTGTAAATGTATGGTGGTAATATGTGTCACAATCTGAAAGACTGACATGGCATGGCTGTTGGGCTAGATATACAAGCAATACACAGGGGAAAGTAGCCCAGACATACAGTGTATATTGTGTCACTGTGAAATGGTGACACCCTTGGATTTGTACATATAGGTATGCATCACATTAACAGGACCTGTAGTAGGGGATACTGGTGATGTCTGCCTGAACACCTGCGGATCACAAAGGAGGTAGGACTGATGTATTGGGAATCAGCTGATGTACCTGCACATGCCAGCATAACTGTAATGCCCCATGCATATCTGTGTGTCAGATGCAAGTAGTGGCCATAGCACAAATGCACCTAGCCACGCAAAAAAACACCCACAGGCACCACTCTGGCAATATCCCTGCTGTGGGGAATTGGTACAGTATGACCCCACCTGTATATGGTAATAGCAGAAGACAACAGCATGCAATACAGGTGTCCCATGCAGGTGTGTCCCTAGCTGTAGGTAGCACCCTGCCAGCATCCACACCACCTGATCAAGACTGATAGAAGGTATTGGCATGAACAGCTATCACATCTACTCTGTCACCCCAGGGGAATATACTATATGGTGGTCTGGGACTGTAGGACTGACAGAATACAAAGGCCTGCCACATCTGGCCTGCATCAACACCTAATGCCCCACAGGCGCCTGCCAAAGGCCCGTGTCTCACATGTGCTGCCAATGCATGTTATGTCATGGACACCCAAATAACAACATAACACACTCCATATAAGCCATATGCAAGGCCATGTGGACAAACCACTGTAACATGTCCACCATGTCCCAATGCATGAACTGTGAACCAACACTAACACACACCTGTGATGTGGTGATACCCTTAGGGAAAGTATCAGAGAATGTGTGCATAATGTATGGAAGAGGTTAGAATAACAGAGGGAGGTGTGTGAGTATGGGCAGCATGGAATGTGCAGGGTCTGACACCAAGCTGTGTGCACACACCATCCCTGGCTACAAACACATAAATAGGTGGCTACACACCTGCCCATACACCACAATAGGGTAAATGTCCTGAGCCATGGCCCCTGCCTCTGGCTAACCTGTGTAAATCTGCATAGCTATGAGGCATTGCCACAGCAAGATAAGGTCATACTGCCATGTTGATGGGCGGACAAGTATGGGATCCTTTGCCAGCACTGTAACAAGGTGCTGAACTGGATACACAAACCCAACACCAAGTGTCTGCAGCTCCACCTCCAGAATAGTATAACTTACCATGAATACATAGGTGTCTGCCCACAATACCGGACATAGCTGCAGTCACCCTTGTCTCTCAAATCATCACTGTGAGCAAGAATGTCCACCTGACAGTGCATGAGGACAGAAAACATCACTGTGTATAATAGTACACATGTCTGAATATCTCTGCTAACAGCAGTACCATGCAGCTGAAGCAGCACAGACACAGTCACCTACAGTGCACATTATCCCCTGCACAGTTTGTCCCCATATTGCCAAATGATTAATGGATACTCTACAGAAACAGTATGCTACCTGTGAGGGTACAACACAAAGGTCTGCACTGCAGTACAAACTACCTGGAATCGATCCACACATTCAATACAGAAGGCCATACTGGGCATGCTCACACACTTAGAGAAATGAAGGCAATGTCAGCCAACAACATATTGAAAGGTCATACTGGACATGCACACACACTTAAACAAATGAAGGCCATGTCTGCAAACAATAGTGGACCAGACATACCAGGCATTTGCAGATGTTAGTGCAGACACTCCTCAGTATGCAGCACTCATGCTTTGCACACACACACTGGATAGGAATACAGGCATATATCCAAGGACAACACGCTATATTAAGCCAAACATAGACATACACAGATGTGTGGAAGAGAGTTACTGTCACAAGGGGCCATCCATTATGAGGCCTGTCCCACCCAGCACACAGCCAAATGGCTGCAACCACATGAGGTTCGGATGTCACTCACTATAGACCTTAGCCACTGGTATCTGTCAGCATGATGGACTATGTGGTGCAAGTGCTAGTTGTGCAATATGACTGTACAAGGAAGTAGTCATCTAGCAGCTGTATACACGGACCTGTGGAATATAACCCTGTGTGTGCCTGCGTGTGGTGTGTCAACCTCTAGATGAATGGGTTATGGCCCATGCACACACACTGCCCTCCCCATAGCCATACTATGACAAGCCTGCTGAGGTCATCCACTTTGAAATGCACCCTTGTGAAAGGTGTATGCCAGTAATCTCAGTGGTGCTTCATATAACTGCATACTACTGTAGTGTGATAAACTAATTAGGTACGAGTTCTAATCCCAGACATGGCAACTCTGTGTGTGTGTGTCTCTGTCTGTGAAGAGAGCAATGCTTTTTAGGCTAGTCACACTCACTACAAGTCAGATGCCCTACTTTGTCAAGGCTGCTGATGTCATTCACTGTGAAATACACCTTATGGAAAGCTGTAGCTCAGTGGCACATCCTATTCCTGTGTACTGCTGTAGTGTAATAAACTAGTTAGGTAAGAGTTCTAATCCCATGTGTGTGTGTGTGTGTGTGTGTGTGTGTGTGTGTGTGTGTGTGTGTGTGTGTGTGTGTGTGTGTGTGTGTGTGTGTTTCACCATCTGTGTAGAGAGCAATGTTTTTTAGGGTAGTCACACTAACTACAATTCAAATGCCCACTTTGTCAAGGCTGCTGATGTCATACACTGTGAAATACACCCTTTGGAAAGCTACAGCCCAGTAGTCTCTGTGGTGCATCCTATACCTGCATACTGCTGTAGTGTAATAAATTAGGTGGGGTAGGAGTTCTAATCCCAAACATGACAGCTGTGTGTGTGTGTGTGTGTGTGTGTGTGTGTGTGTGTGTGTGTGTGTGTGTGTGTGTGTGTGTGTGTGTCACTGTCTGTGTAGAAAGCAATGCTTTTTAGGCTAGTCACACTCACTATAAATCAAATGCCCTACTATGTCAAGGCTGCTGATTCCATACACTGTGAAATACACCTTTCAGAAAGCTGTAACCCAGTAATCTCTGTGGCACGTCTTATAACTGCATACCACTGTAGTATGATAAACTAGTTAGGTAGAAGTCCTAATCCTAAACATGGCAACTGTGTGTGTGTGTGTGTGTGTGTGTGTGTGTGTGTGTGTGTGTGTGTGTGTGTGTGTGTGTGTGTGTGTGTCACCATCTGTGTAGAAAGTAATGTTTTTTTAGGCTAGCCACACTCACTACAATTCAATTGCCCTACTTTGTCAAGGCTGCTGGTGTCATTCACTGTGAAATACACCTTTTGGATGGGTGCAGCCCAGTAATCTCCATGGTGCTTCCTATAACTGCATATTGCTGCAGTGTGATGAACTAGTTAAGGAGGAATTCTAATCCCAGACATGGCAACTGTGTGTGTGTAGGGAGTATGCATTTTAGCCTAGCCACATTCACTACAAATCAAATTCCCTACTTTGGCAATCCTGCTGATGTCATTCATTGTGAAATGCACCTTTGGGGAAGAAGTACTCCAATAATCCCCGTGGTGCATCCTACAACAGCTTCATGCTGTAGTGTGATACAAAACTCTGATAGGGGTTCTATTCCCACACATGTTGGTTGTGGATGTTTTGTGTGTGTACCTCTGTCTGTGTAGGGAGCAATGCATTTTAGCCTAGCCACACGTACTACAATTCAAATGCCCTACTTTGACAATCCTGCTGATGTCATTCATTGTGAAATACACCTTTGGGGAAAGAGTACTCCAGTAATCCCTGGGGTGCATCCTACAAGAGTTTCATGCTGTAGTGTGATATAGTGCTCTGGTAGAGGTTCTGTTCCCAAACATGTTGGTAGTAGATGTTTTGTATGTGTGTCTCTGTCTGTGTAGGGAGCAATACATTATTAGCCTAGCCACACTCACTACAATTCAAATGCCCTAGTTTGGCAATCCTGCTGATGTCATTCATTGTGAAATGCACCTTTAGGGAAGGAGTACTCCAGTAATCCCTGTGGGGTGTCCTACAACAGCTACTTGCTGTAGTGCGATATAGAACTCTGGTAGGGGTTCTATTCCCACACATGTCAGTTGTGGATGTTTTCTGTGTGTGTAGGGAGCAATGCATTTTAGCCTAGCCACACTCACTACAAGTCAAATGTCCTACTTTGGCAATCCTACTGACGTCATTCATTGTGAAATACACCTTTGTGGAAGGAGTACTCCAGTAATCCCTGTGGTGTGTCCTCCAACAGCTTCATGCTGTAGTGTGATATAGAACTCTGGTAGGGTTCTATTCCCATACATTTCAGCTGTGTATGTTTTAATGTCTGCATCAGGAGCAAAGCATTTTAGCCTTGCCTCACTCACTACAATTCCAATGCCCTGCTATGGCAATCCTGCTGATGTCTTTCATTGTGAAATACACCTTTGGGGAAAGAGTACTCCAGTAATCCCCATGGTGCGTCCTATAACATCTTTGTGCTGTAGTGTGATGTAGAACTCTGGTAGGGGTTCTATTCCCACACATGTCAGTTGTGGATGTTTTGTGTGTGTTTCAATGTCTATGTAGGGAGCAATGCATTTTAGACTAGCCACACTCACTACAATTTGAATGCCCTACTTTGGCAATCCTGCTGATGTCATCCAATGTGAAATACACCTTTGGGGAAAGAGTACTCCAGTAATTGCCATGGTGCATCATATAACTACATAGTGCTGTAGTGTAATAAACTAATTAGGTAGGAGTTCTAATCCCAGACATGACAGGTGTGTGCCTGTGTTTGTAACTCAAATCCTGTGTGGAGCTGATTGTGAGTGTGTAACAACTGGGCTCAATGTGGAGCAGATTTTGCAAATTTCTTATATGGTGTCCCTAGTATATATCACAATGTATATCATACAGGGATAACAGATGTGAAATAGCCAAGAGGCTGGGGTGCAAATCCATACCCATACATGTGAAATCAAGGCCAGGCAAGCAAAGTTAGCAAACTTAGTATTACCCAGAGAACACTCTCAACCCATGTCTCATACACACACATACACTTGCCTAGTACACTGCATATTGTCCAATGATAGTAACTATGGAGTGATTGCAGTGGGCTACAGAGGGCATGGCACCCTGTTCATCTGTCTAATAGGCACGTACATGCCAACAGTGCACCATCCCCATGTTCCCCACTGGACACTTGCAACACCTGTGGTGCCATCAAATATGACACTAGGAAATGCCATTAGCATGCTATCATTGTATGTGCAGGGTAAACCAGCTGTCCATTACCAGTTCCCACCACATGAGGCCAGGACTGGCACATTTGATGACAATCTGTGTACACAACATGGGCCAGACACCCAGGTACAGTTTTACATGTCACTGTACATGCATGTGGGAGGTGTGCATATCGCAGACACTGTCTATGTCATGGACTAAGTAACACATACATGGCAAGCAATGCACAACATTGGCCACACACAATAGTCACCCAGGTGACTGGATGGTGAATACAATACCCACCTGTGTGGGCAAATCCAGAGACTACACCCCTGAGCCACAATGCAGGCCATTGTCATGTGGCCTGATGCCAAGGTATACTCATCACCTAGCCTTGTATAGCCATCTGGCACAGTCGACCACTACACACCCGTGAAGCAATGCACCCATGCATGTCAGTACTGGCACCCTGTGTGTGTATGTGTGTGTGTGTGTGTGTGTGTGTGTGTGTGTGTGTGTGTGTGTGTGTGTGTGTGTGTGTCACCATCTGTGTAGAAAGTAATGTTTTTTTAGGCTAGCCACACTCACTACAATTCAATTGCCCTACTTTGTCAAGGCTGCTGGTGTCATTCACTGTGAAATACACCTTTTGGATGGGTGCAGCCCAGTAATCTCCATGGTGCTTCCTATAACTGCATATTGCTGCAGTGTGATGAACTAGTTAAGGAGGAATTCTAATCCCAGACATGGCAACTGTGTGTGTGTAGGGAGTATGCATTTTAGCCTAGCCACATTCACTACAATTCAAATTCCCTACTTTGGCAATCCTGCTGATGTCATTCATTGTGAAATGCACCTTTGGGGAAGAAGTACTCCAATAATCCCCGTGGTGCATCCTACAACAGCTTCATGCTGTAGTGTGATACAAAACTCTGATAGGGGTTCTATTCCCACACATGTTGGTTGTGGATGTTTTGTGTGTGTACCTCTGTCTGTGTAGGGAGCAATGCATTTTAGCCTAGCCACACGTACTACAATTCAAATGCCCTACTTTGACAATCCTGCTGATGTCATTCATTGTGAAATACACCTTTGGGGAAAGAGTACTCCAGTAATCCCTGGGGTGCATCCTACAAGAGTTTCATGCTGTAGTGTGATATAGTGCTCTGGTAGAGGTTCTGTTCCCAAACATGTTGGTAGTAGATGTTTTGTATGTGTGTCTCTGTCTGTGTAGGGAGCAATACATTATTAGCCTAGCCACACTCACTACAATTCAAATGCCCTAGTTTGGCAATCCTGCTGATGTCATTCATTGTGAAATGCACCTTTAGGGAAGGAGTACTCCAGTAATCCCTGTGGGGTGTCCTACAACAGCTACTTGCTGTAGTGCGATATAGAACTCTGGTAGGGGTTCTATTCCCACACATGTCAGTTGTGGATGTTTTCTGTGTGTGTAGGGAGCAATGCATTTTAGCCTAGCCACACTCACTACAAGTCAAATGTCCTACTTTGGCAATCCTGCTGACGTCATTCATTGTGAAATACACCTTTGTGGAAGGAGTACTCCAGTAATCCCTGTGGTGTGTCCTCCAACAGCTTCATGCTGTAGTGTGATATAGAACTCTGGTAGGGTTCTATTCCCATACATTTCAGCTGTGTATGTTTTAATGTCTGCATCAGGAGCAAAGCATTTTAGCCTTGCCTCACTCACTACAATTCCAATGCCCTGCTATGGCAATCCTGCTGATGTCTTTCATTGTGAAATACACCTTTGGGGAAAGAGTACTCCAGTAATCCCCATGGTGATCCTATAACATCTTTGTGCTGTAGTGTGATGTAGAACTCTGGTAGGGGTTCTATTCCCACACATGTCAGTTGTGGATGTTTTGTGTGTGTTTCAATGTCTATGTAGGGAGCAATGCATTTTAGACTAGCCACACTCACTACAATTTGAATGCCCTACTTTGGCAATCCTGCTGATGTCATCCAATGTGAAATACACCTTTGGGGAAAGAGTACTCCAGTAATTGCCATGGTGCATCATATAACTACATAGTGCTGTAGTGTAATAAACTAATTAGGTAGGAGTTCTAATCCCAGACATGACAGGTGTGTGCCTGTGTTTGTAACTCAAATCCTGTGTGGAGCTGATTGTGAGTGTGTAACAACTGGGCTCAATGTGGAGCAGATTTTGCAAATTTCTTATATGGTGTCCCTAGTATATATCACAATGTATATCATACAGGGATAACAGATGTGAAATAGCCGAGAGGCTGGGGTGCAAATCCATACCCATACATGTGAAATCAAGGCCAGGCAAGCAAAGTTAGCAAACTTAGTATTACCCAGAGAACACTCGCAACCCATGTCTCATACACACACATACACTTGCCTAGTACACTGCATATTGTCCACTGATAGTAACTATGGAGTGATTGCAGTGGGCTACAGAGGGCATGGCACCCTGTTCATCTGTCTAATAGGCACGTACATGCCAACAGTGCACCATCCCCATGTTCCCCACTGGACACTTGCAACACCTGTGGTGCCATCAAATATGACACTAGGAAATGCCATTAGCATGCTATCATTGTATGTGCAGGGTAAACCAGCTGTCCATTACCAGTTCCCACCACATGAGGCCAGGACTGGCACATTTGATGACAATCTGTGTACACAACATGGGCCAGACACCCAGGTACAGTTTTACATGTCACTGTACATGCATGTGGGAGGTGTGCATATCGCAGACACTGTCTATGTCATGGACTAAGTAACACATACATGGCAAGCAATGCACAACATTGGCCACACACAATAGTCACCCAGGTGACTGGATGGTGAATACAATACCCACCTGTGTGGGCAAATCCAGAGACTACACCCCTGAGCCACAATGCAGGCCATTGTCATGTGGCCTGATGCCAAGGTATACTCATCACCTAGCCTTGTATAGCCATCTGGCACAGTCGACCACTACACACCCGTGAAGCAATGCACCCATGCATGTCAGTACTGGCACCCTGTGTGTGTGTGTGTGTGTGTGTGTGTGTGTGTGTGTGTGTGTGTGTGTGTGTGTGCATGTGTGTGCTGTATGATGCGTATGATTACATTCACACTCACTACACCCCCACTGGCATACTGAAGCATGCTGTCTGATGTCAGACACCTCCCCATACCCTTTGCCCATATAACCTCCATATGATCTCTGTGGTGCATGTGATACCTGCACAGTAATGTGTTGTGGCAATCTCACTAGTGATGAGTTGTATTCCTGGCCCTGCCTAGTGTGTTAATGTGTGTGTTGCTTTGAGAGTGTGGCTGTGTAGATGGTGGCACCTGTTCATGTGGACAGGCATGTGTACTACACCTACCATATAGCTACCATATCCCTGTTGCAGATGTAACTCAACATCACATATACGTTTTGAGGGCTCCTCAACATGTAACCTATGTGGTGCATCCAGTAACTGCAAAGAAATGTGATAGCACTACATAGTCATCAGGAGGTTGATACCCTGTCCTGGTAGGTGTGTGACACAAACATGCTTAAGTTTTACTCTCCCACCCCTCTCTGACATGTCTTTGCCTCTGTCTGCCTGTTTCACTCCCTCTACGGTGGATGTGGAGACCTACACCTACTTTGCTTAGCCAGTAGCATGTGTATTTTAAGTGATGCTAATGATCAGCAGATGGTGTCTGCATGAATTGCAGCCCTCCCCTAGCTGATTGCATGTGGAACAGCTGTGGTAACATTCCCATAGCCAATTGCAAGGAAACACACTCCAATATCTAGGAGCAGCATGTTGGTGTTGGGCCTTTTCATTCACTGTGAGCAGGAACTCGATCTGTTGTTTGGCAAACAGCATCTCAGATGGATTGGGGATTTACCTCTAACAACATACACTGTGGAAACAGGGCAACACACAGGAGGGAGATGGGCCTGACCTGACTACAGACTGTAAAAGCTGTTATACTGCATTTGGAGTAATGTTGGTTTAACAGGGTGTGTGTGGATATGGCTGTCCTACATGTTTTAATACCTGTCATGTCAGTGCTATGTTTATGAGGAATCCCCATCTGTAAGGTCATCTGCAGACTGGGCAGTGTGTGGTGCCTTTTGTTTCATGTGTTACCCACAGCGCACCTATCTGTGAACTGCAGAAGGTAGTGCAAGGATTGTAGTCTGTAGATGGTGAAAGCTGTGACAGTTACTGACTTCATATCCCTCATAGAACATATGTTGAAATAAACCCTGTTACAACAGTAGATGTATGAGGTTATCACAGCAACATGTCAATATTGGTCCTATGTATGTGACTCCAGCCACAACTCTGTCAACCTTTGTACATATGTCATGCAGTAAGAGGTGCATATGTACTGTACACCATAATTAGTGACATCATATCTGATAACAAGCCAGTGAGATATCAGACTGCTACACATGTTATGTATAGTAGGGGTTATATTTGATGACATAACCTGGACATTCTGTGGTTGTGTGTACAGTACTGAGGTCTGTGTACTTATGGTGAATGTCAACAGTGTGTGTACTGTTAATATGTACTTTAGCCTGTGTACAGACTGTGGTAGATGTCATTGTTATTGGTCCCATCCTATCTGATGTTACATGCTGCTAAACTGTATGTTACCTTATCGGCTTACATGTTTGTAGGGCCATACACACACATGTCCCATACCACAGACAGGCATCGGACCACACTGTGTAGCGGTCCAGTATATATAGGGTTAGTGTGTGAGTGGCACATATGAGGATGGTGTTGAACAGATAGTCCATATATTGTAATATTACACTAGCTTACCATATGTAGCTATGGCTGTGTTCACATTGGTTGTGGTTATGCACTTTCACACAGGTGTATCTTAACCAGCACTGTGACATGCCTGTAGAGCCTGCTATATATGCAGGTACATGTGCATTCCTCCATAGGAAATGTAGGCCAGTGTTGAGCCAGTTTGCCTGTAGCCTGCACAGTGCTTTGTTACATGCCTAGCAGCTTAATGTACTTACCCAGTGAGATGTCATGTCCAGATACTTGCCAGATGTACTGCTGCTTGTCCTCCCTTAACAGTCATGTATGTCAGACAGAACAGTGGGATGCTGTACAGATGCATGTCAATATCTAGTGGGTAGTATGTGGCCATGGCACCTCTGTACCAGTGGTTATTATGTGTCAGGACAGTTAGGGGTGTGTGAATGCATAACCTATGGAGGCAAAGGTATACCAGTTGTTATGTGTTATACCAATCTACATGGCTGTTAACATCCACATTGTCAGGCTTGGTCTACATGTTTTGCACTAAGGGGTTCTGTGTATACCTCTGGACTGTCCAGAGTGTGTCAGAATGTCCACATATATTGGCCAATATCTCTGCTGCAGTCCACAGGAGCATTATGTGCTAGCAGCAGTACTGTATTATGATGTCCTTAGGATGTCTGTCAGTAGCCAATGGTGCACATGTTAAAAGCAGATGTGTCCTCCCACACATGCCATGTCTGTGAAGACAATCCCTATTACAGTAGCAATAGTGCACTAACATACCTGCTATACATACCTGACGTTCCCTTGTACTACGAAGGTGGGACTATAGGGGCTGAGGTAGAGCTATACTCCATGTTCAGGACATATGGTGAAAATATATGTATATATAATTATCCAGATATTTCTATAGATATATACACATATACATATTGACATATATAGATGTATATGCATATGTACATAGATATACATATAAACACCTAGATAAATACATATACAGAGCAATATATGACTACACATATACAGCTAGAGATACATATGCACATATACGTATGGATATCTGCATATATATTGACAGTAGATGGCATATCTGTATGCATAGGATGTGCATACATACATTGATATATAGACATATATCTATATATACATATAAGTATATCTATATATATATATATATATATATATATATATATATATATATATATATATACACATATCTATAGATACATATATGTGTGTGTGTCTATATATATATATATATATATATATATATATATATATATATATATATATACATATATATATATGTGTGTGTGTGTGTGTGTGTAAATATATATATATATATATATATATCATCATCTTCTTTCAGCTGTTCTTATTGGGGGTCACCACAGCATATCACCTGTTTCCATTTCTTCTTGTCTTCTGCATCTTGCTCTGTCACATCAACCACCTGCATGTCCTCTCTCACCACATCCATAAACCTTATCTTAGGCCTTCCTCTTTTCCTGTTTCCTGGTAGCTTCATCCTTAGCATCTTTTTCCCAATATACTCATCATCCCTCCTCAGCACATGTCCAAACCAACGTAATTGTGTCTCTCTGGCTTTGTCTCCAAACATTCCAACCTGGGCTGACCCTCTAATATACTTATTCCTAATCCTGTCCACCCTCGTCACACCCAGTGCAAATCTTAACATCTTTAATTCTGCTACATCCAGCTCAAACTCCTGCCTTTTTGTCAATGCACCTGTCTCCAACCCATATAACATAGCTGGTCTCACTACCCACTTGTAGACCTTCCCTTTCATTCTTACAGGTACTCATCTGTCATAAATCACTCCTGACACTCTTCTCCACCCACTCCATCCTGCCTGTACTCTCTTCTTCATCTCTCTTCCACAATCACCGTTACTCTGAACTATTGACCCTAAGTATTTAAACTCATCCACCTTCGCCACCTCTACTCCTTGCATCCTCACCATTCCTCTATCCTCCCTCTCATTCACACACATATATTCTGTCTTATTCATGCTGACCTTATTTCCTCTTCTCTCTAGAGCATATCTCCATCTCTCTAGGGTCTCCTCCACCTGTTCCCTACTCTCACTACAGATCACAAAGTCATCTGCAAACATCATAGTCCACGGGGACTCCTGTCTGATCTCGTCTGTCAGCCTGTCCATCACCATTGCAAATAAGAAAGGGCTCAGAGCTGATCCTTGATGTAACCCCACCTCCACCTTAAATGCATCCGTCACTCCCACCGCAGACCACACTATCCTCGTACATATCCTGTATCACTCTTACATACTTCTCTGATACTTCTGACTTCCTCATACAATACCACAACTCCTCTCTAGGCACCCTGTCATATGCTTTCTCTCTATATATGTACATACGAAGAGATGTACACATGGCCATATATATGTAGCACTATACAGATGTGTATACAGACATATGTATGAGTACATATGTGTATGTACATGTAGACATATACAGACCTATTATATGTATATGCCCATATTCTTGTCATGAGTAAACTTCACGGTTGTGTATACCCTCCCACATATATCTCGCAGTATGTATCTGTTATCTGCACATTATGATAAAACAGCATATGTGATGCAACAGTCATATTAATACAAGGACTACACAATTAAGGAACTATAGGCAATTATTCAATACTACTCAATATGTGTATTGACAGCTATATTGGTAAAACAACTGCTGTCTTCATAGTGGTCATGGCATAGTGGTTAAGTGCTGTGACTTCAGTATAAAGGGTCCTGGGTTCAAGACCTGCAAGGGGTGTTCATTTTTTTGCTGGGCAGAACAAGGGCTGTAGGATACACAGTGGTTAAGGCAGTTTTGATCAGCTTTAAGCATGTTTGCGCAAGTTTGCATAAAGCTAAGTGGTGCTAAGCTATGGGTAAACATACGGGCACTTACACAGTGTAGGCAGTGCTTACCAGCATGCAAATCAGCTTAGCTGTTATATTGCAGCAATGTTGATACTTGCTAAGCATAGCTTAGCCCTGGTAATCAGGATGCACAACCCAGTCTGATAACCTGCAATAAGTATATGTAATGCCATGTGCAATACATGGACCTTTGTGCTGTCATTACAGTAGCAAGGGGTGTGAGTGTCATGTGTGGGACACAGACATATATGAGGCCTGTACAGCACTGCTATCCATGTGAATGTGTTACATATAGGTGTAGTAGCCCAGGGTACATGCTGTCACACTGGCATGTAGTGTATCATGGCAGTAATACTGTTGACAGTACTAACCCAGGCAAGAGCAGAGTGCTTAATGTAGTACTGACAACAGGCACACCTGCGAGCATGGCTGGACACCGAGGCCTCCCTGTTGTATCCCTGGTGTGTGAGCTGTGTCACAGTATATACCGCTTACTGGGTAATGATCCATCATGTGCAATGTAACTGTAGACTACTGTCTGTTAGTAAAGGCATCTGACATGTAGCTAAGGCATACATAATGTTGTCAGACGTCTGTCAATGCACTCATGCTACTGCATAGCTACTTGCCAAGCTGATGACTGTCAGTCCCTGTACAGATGTGCAGATGGCAGGTATCCAGCTGGGATATGTACAGACCACCTAAGTTTTATTGATACTGACATGTCTGCCCAGCTGTGTAAGAAGTGGTACATATAGGAGATGTCACCCTGTTCGCACCACATGCCACAGGTACATCCACTACACTAGCACAGTCAAGAGAACATGCTTGGGTACAGGTCTCCATCACAGACATTAACCATGTGTTGTAATGCATGTTGCATGCATGTCACCTTGATCACCTCAGTGGCCATGTGCAGGAGGCACCTGGAGAATTGACTGATGCATGTCATTCTCACCATGAGGGTCATGACAGTAGTGTCTGTTGGTAGATTGTCGACTGCCACCTGGCAGGTGGCAGGATAACACTGTACACACAACCCCTACACAACCCATCACCCCTTGAACAATAGCTAAGTACACAACTATGACCACCTGCAGGGATGCACCCCTGTACAGACACATGCATACATGTGCATGACTGAGTATAGCAGTGCGTGTGTGTTAGCACACCTGTACATGAGAATTCCATGAGGGCCTTCACAACCAATGCAACACCCATTGCCATAGTCAGTTGTGGCTGCTGCTGTATGGGACATTACATGTACCCTGTTAAGCTCCCCCCATACCGGCTACACAAGCCTTGCTGTACCAGCACACCAGTGTTTTACAAATGGGGTGATAGGCATGGGATACCCATTGTGTTCTGGCTTATGTGTGTAGTTGTGCATGTCCATATATCTGTAGGGTACAGCATTCAAAGGCCACATACTCCTATTACAATACCCATTGCCCCACAGTAGTACAGATAGTGTTGTTGCTGCCCATAGGTGAGACATGACAATGCAACACCCTACCATGCATGTGACATGAGCATGAGATGCATATACCTGTAGTGCCAATGTTGGGGTATACTATGGGTTGTATCGCAGTCGCAGCCAATGTGTGATGGTAGGTATGGCAGAGTGTCATCATGGTTTTCAGGGAGTACAATATCCAGTGGGGGATGTGTGTGCTGTGTACACCTATATTACACCAAATTACACCCGGTATATGTCCCATGTACCATGTTATGGTTGTCAATGTCACCATCAACCATACAAGTAACTGTTACCACAATCTAAGCCAGTTATGCATGTGATGTGTGAAGCCTACCTGCAACACACTGTAGAAACAGTCAAGTTAGTTAGCAGCAATAGGCCCTAGTATCTCAGATGTGTGTCTGGTTGTTATGTGTCTGTAAATGTGTATATGACAGAATGTTGGTGGTGCAGTGGTGCAGTGGTTAACATTGTCACCTCACAGCAAGAGGTTCTCCAGTTCGATTCTCGGCTGGGGTGCCTTCTGTGTGGAGTTTGCATGTTCTCCCTGTGTTCGCGTGCTTTTCCTCTGGGTACTCCGGTTTCCTCCCACATTCCAAAGACATGCATCTGGAGCATTTCTCCCCAGGCCTCCACTGAAAACAGGCTCTGTGGAAACTAGTCGGACTTTCCCGGTCAACAAATGATAAATAAAATAAATAAATAAAATGTTGCACTACGTATTGTCCAAATACACCCATTACATCCCTTGTTAGCATATTGTACATGCTGGGTGATGTTTTGCATGTAACATGTAACCTGGGACACACCTCACCCTAAACACTGTGTGGTGTGTGCAATGTAAGCCACACACTTCAGTATCACTACATAGCTAGGTAGGGGACTAGTCCCAGTGTTGCCAAATAACAGTGTGTGTGTATGTGGATGGGTCTAAATCAGGTTGCAGGGTATACATGCCTCAGCGGGCCACTTGTCCATGTGGCACAGGCAATAACTGGCTTAGTAACCTATGAAATGTGTTCGACTGTACCCCAGATATATCACGGCCATGGTGTCACCACAGTGACATACCCCATTGTGGAATATGACTGCAGACCATCCTCGTGCTGACAAATGTATACCTACAACACAAATGGATAACATTATAGGGACTGCAATCAATGAGTGTTACTGACAGCTATAATGCATCATTGCTGGATGGCTACACTACATGCCAAATTTGCTTTATACTCTACTTCCTACAACATGTTACACTGCTGCACTGTGGTACACTGTGGTATAGTCACTGTGTGCATCAGAACCATATCAGCCTGTCCCTGCATTGATGGTATGGATGACAGGGATGTGGCACAGGTATCATCATATGCACAGGGCATCCTAGTGCTGACATATGTACACCTACAACACAAATGGATAACATTGTGGAGACCACAACCGACCAGTGTTACTAACAGCTATAAGGCATCATTGCTGGACAGCTACACTACCTGCCAACTATGCCTTACACTCTACTCCTTACAACAGTTACACTGCAGTAATGTGGTACACTGTTGTTCAGTCACCATGTGCATCAGAACGATATCAGCCTGGCCCTGCATTGATAGTATGGATGACAGGGATGTGGCACAGGTATTATCATATGCACAGGGTGTGATGTTAGCTTGCCAGAGGCCGAGGGTGGGCCATACATTTGACACCATGTGTGTGGGTGAGGGGTGTACTTTTGGGAGCTGGCCGTGGTGATGTGGTGTGTGTTGGTATGGGGTTGCCCTAGGTGTGTTTGCATAGTGTGTGGGTATGCATGCACACAGTTCTGCCATCTGGCTGCCCTACACAGGTGTTTATGGACAGCTGCAGACCATACCTGGCAGGGTGTACAGTTCACTGCCTCCGGCCACAGACACATGAACTGTGCCTGCCAGGGGGTCCACAGGCACATCCAGGTACAGGCCTCAATGTGCTACTCTTACCTGCTGATATTTGTCCGCTGGTACCAGGTCCATCATGGGAATGGCCAGGACCACATGCACATGGCCTGCTGTGGTGTGGTGTGGACAGCACACCCCCTGCACTGCCAGAGCTGCTACTGCCACTATGGGAGACCCTTGGTGGTGTCCTAGCACTTCCACATTGACTACCAGCTGTTGGCATTGCTGGCCTATATCCAAGCGGCTGTTGCCACACTCCCACTACATGTTCAAGCATGGCCAGACCATGTTTAATGAGGGCCATTATCTCACCAGACCATCTATCCATGAACTCAGTTAATCCACAGATGGCACCAGCTATTTCACGGGCATTGTCATTTGAAGATGTGAGAGCAGCCCTCTGCAGCCTCAGAACCTGTCTGTGGTAACGTTCTATACGTGTCTGTGCTGCCATAACAGCCTGAAACATGCTTCTGCTGGTACCAGCTATGTCGCCTCTGCCAGGGGCATGATGTCCAATGGCCCTACCATGAGCACCCTGGGACATCTGTTTATGTGGTGGCCTGCCAGACATCTGGCTATGCCTGCTGTGACCAGACACAGTAGGCATGGTTACCACACTTTCCTGTGCACTGCCACCGAACGCCAGCTGTCCCTCCACTATGGCCACTGGTGATGGGGTGTGTATAGGCACTGAAACTGTGTGCGGGGTTGGGGTGGCTAAAAGGGGGACGTCAAATGTTGGCACAGTGTTGGCCCCTGACAACCCCACCTGTGCTTCAACATTAATATCATCATCTTCAGTGCCTGTATGAACACCAACATCAGAGTGCATGCATGAGGGACCCTGACCCACCTTACCACCTGTGGGGGAAAACAATAAATGCACTTTAAAACCTGCACAGCATTCCCTAACAGTACACATGCACACACACACACACACACACACACACACACACACACACACACACACACACACACACACACACACACACACACACACACACACACACACACACACACACACACACACCTCTGTAATACCTACCTGTCCATGACTTTACAGACAGTCCCATGTATATGTCCATGTGTTACCCCATCCTGCATCACACTTGTTAACATACACATGTTGATACCACTCATTACCATCTCAGTCCTCTAAATGCCCACACAAGCAGCCACAACACAAGGCCTGTTGCTACTTCACCTGCCTGACCTGTGTGTAGAGGTTTTACATGGCCTCACTGCTGTCATTCAGTATACACCCTCTGTATGTCTGGACATGATGTGCATGGCCCCTATATGTGTGGGCTACTATGTTGTAGCCATATCTCACACTGGTGTGTCATGTGTATGTAATGCTCAGTACATGCCAGATATGCTGGTCCTTCAGCCTATCATGTGACAACTGCAATATTTGTACACACTCCCTGGTGTTGACTAGTACTTCCCCAATGCATCTGTAATGCTGCATACGTGGGTTGTAGGTGACCTCTCTGCTGACTGCCATATTAAGGGTGTACCTGGTGTCTACCTTCCCTCTGGATGCCTGTTCCATGCTACAGACCATATTATACTATTTGCTGACCTGTGATTACACACATGACAGGTATTCCTGGTGTGTAATGTGGCAGTCCACGTCCATGTACTGCACAGTCCCAAAGGGAGGTATAGCTGTATGAACACCTCACAATCTCACATGTGCACACATGGCCATCCACACAAACACACACATGCATCCTACATACATCTACCTCCCTCAACTTCACCAGTGTGACCCTGTAGACAAATGAACTAACCACCAGCACACACACACACACACACACACACACACACACACACACACACACACACACACACACACACGCGCGCACACACACACACATACAGGTGAGGTTGCACAATGACAGTACACACAGTCCTCCTATTACCCATCTGTCAACATGCAGACGTTATGGTATAGAATAGCATGCAGTTCAGCTATAGTCAATCCATGCTAGCAACAGTATACATGTGTGTGATACATGTGCTGTGTCACTAGGTGATGCCCCTTCTCCTGGATACCACTGAACCCATGTACACAGTATTGTTGTGCACCTATTCTGCACTCTGCAATGTACTGTGTACCACAACTCACAGGTGTACAACCCATTACAGAATGTGGAGTACTGTGTCAGTTATGTTAGCTTTACTTCTCACACCCCCTATGTTTTTCAGCAACACATACCTGGGATGACATGTGGACAGTTGTCATTGGTGAATGCCTGATGCCTGATTTACAGCTGTCAACATCAACAGACCATGTATGACCAATCCAGTTCTCCTACACTAACAACCATCGGAGCATACCATGGCTATGGGGGTGTACACACCTTTATTGATTAGACACACACATCCTTGAACTGCCATGGGACCACATCACCGCATATCTTAGCAGTGCATGAGCTCGATATGTGACATATGCCCTGTACTTTCACATGCAGTGTCTACAGACTGTGTTAGGTGTGTGGCTGCTGACCGCAACGCATACACACCATTTGGGCATATGTGTGCACACCCTTATCATAACAGTTTATCCCACTTCTTGTTGTGTGTACTACAGCAGTCACTACTCCTGGCAGGGGTATACCAGCGTGGGTCATCTGCATTTTCCAGTGTATGTTCAGTCTGCCTTCACATGCCCCCTATTCTGCATGATTGCAAGGTCTGGTCATGTGCAGATCCCATGGTGTCCACACACTGCCATCACTATTGCTGTGTGGGTAGGGTTACAGCTGCCACAGGTCCTGAACCTGACTATGTGCAGAGAGAGCCATTCCTAGCATCCTTAGGATCCCTGCTGCAGTGCACTGATGTGTCATGCTGAACCCCCCCCCCTCCTTCAGCATTTATGCAAATGCATGACAAGTAAGCCCTGCACATGTCACTTTGCAGTGACCCATACACTGAACAGCACATGTTGCAGCCTAGACCCAGCTGATAATGTGGGCTACTGTAATGCCTTATGCCATTGTGTATCTCTGCAGCAATTGCCATTGTCCTACAGGGATAAACACTGGTGTTGCACTGTATATGAGTGTTGTTCTGAACATGCCCCTACTGTAGGCCATGCCTACCACCAGTATGTTACTCCCTGTAGACACATTCCGCAATGACAGGATGTTAGTTATCATGCAGGTGTCTGACATACCCTTCCAATACCCCATCATGGTCATCCCTGTGAGACAGTGCATTTCACAGCAACAATACATGCACATGTACAGCATGCATTCAGGGTAGGTGTGTTAGATGTGTGCATGGAATATACCATTGCCATTATATGCTCGGTGTGTTGCCAAGTATCTACATAAATCATGCTCGCCAGCTACAGGCTGCTGCCTTGGTGTTATCCCAGAGAGACCTACATAAGAGGGTGAGAGATGCAATGTCAGTGGCCACACCTGTGGCAGTGCTACAGGGTGGGTGCAGTATTACAATACATCAACTGTACATTCCCACGATACTACCACATCTGGACATCTGTTTATCAGTACAATGCAGCAGCACAATATATCTATGACATGTCAGATATGCATGATCTACCTGTACCAATGTAGATGTATACACAGCAGTGGTCTACTGATGTGCCCTGTGTCTTTACCTGCATGCTCCTCGGCTGGTGTGTGGGTAACAGCCACCTCCATAAAGGTGTCCAGCGGTTGACAGCTGGTGGGACGGGCAGGTGCCACGAGGCTGGCCAGGAGCTCCTCCACACATGTTGGGAGGGATGGATGGCATGCCCCCCCCCGTGGTGAGGTGATCCCCATGGACTGCAGCAGCATGCTGACTGGCCTGCTTCTCAATGCCTGTCAGCATGCTGCTGGACTGCAGCAGCATGCTGGCAGGCATTGCGAAGCAGGCCAATATAATGATGCCGGACCTGCTCATAACTGCAGTTGCGCAGTTTGACATCATTGACCCAGTGGACTAGGTCATTCCACTGGACGGTCTGCTCCTGCTTCTCATGTGCAGCCCTGCCAAACAGCACTGGGTATTGCTGGATCAAGTGTGATATCACCACATAATTCTCGCTTGGGAATAGGTGGGCAACTGTGCATGTGACATCTTGGCTGAAAGACACAAAAATGGAAAATGGTCTGAGCAACCCATACAGCAAGGATACCACAGTTCATATTACACATCTCTGTCACCCCTCACCATATCAGCTTCAACAAACTGTACACACAACTCATTAGGTATGGCTACAGCTTACCTACCAGTGGGACAGATATTGTATTGTACCACACTTTCTGCTATGTGATTGTAGCCATGTCCCCTGTCTGGGCACTATCATAGCTGGTCTTTTACAGACTATTCACCTGCATGCCATTGTCAGGGCCACTATGGTTTCATATATGCCAGTGGTATGGCTGCTTTGGGATTGCTGCATATCTGACATTCAGTGTTATTGGGGATATCTATGCATGCTGTTGGACATGTACCAGGATTGTGTAGACTATTACTACCAACATATGTTCTATAACAGTGACACAATAACATTCATATGTTCTATTGGCCAGCAGAACCACCTCTCCAAACCCATATGCCCATGATATCTGGCCACATCACATGTGTGTCTCAACCTGGGGCCTCCTCATGTACTGGTCCAGCAATACCATCAGGTGGAACCAATCCAGGGGATGTTGCCCCCCCCGGGGTACACACAGACATGTTCCTGTCCCCTGAGGTCAGGTCTAGGGTCTGTTCCATACCGGGCTCCATAGACACATGTGGGATGGCTACATCAGTCTGAGGCACCCAGTACACATTCACATGGCCAACATGCTCCTACTGCTCAGCCTCCAGACCAGGCACCTTCAAGATGTGGACTGCTGTTGCGAGTAGCAGTGTTCCCATTGTGCCCATATTGGGGCCCATGGGGCGTCCACATCACAGACTACACACACCATCCAGGGTGTTTACCCACCACATGTGTCACATACCACCTCTGTAGACTGTCCTCTATATCTACCAAACCTGACCACCTCCACAAGTGTACCAGCCATGCATCCCCATATTCTCATTGCATACTTCACAGACTGGGGCAATGTGGTCCCAACAAGGGACTAACATATGACATACTGATCCATGTTGCACACACTGCCAGCTGTAGATATCTGGGTGTATTGCTATGTGTACTGGTGCTTCACACATAGCACGCATCACTGCGGTAGTAATATAGGGGATATGTCTTTACATACATATATGTTTGTGTGTGTGTGTGTGTGTGTGTGTGTGTGTGTGTGTGTGTGTGTGTGTGTGTGTGTGTGTATTTATGTAGACATGTGCATATAAGTATATATCTATATATGTGTAGATATATGTGATGTATATATGTGCACATATATATGTCTACACATGGTTATCTGTATATTTGTGGACATACATGCTGATATACATACATATCTTTATATATTATATATGTGACATATGTACACATATGCATACCTATATGTGGGGTACATTCAGACATCAGCGCCACAATCTCACAACATCTTCTTGCACAGCTGCACTGTTCTGCCTTGCTACAACACAACCAGGTGCCACATATGGACATGGCCTGACATTAGGGGGGTATATGTAGGACCCGATTGCAGGTAACCTATTACACACCTATGGCATTCCGGTATGCTACATTACAGATTAACCTGAGTATCCTGCCAGTGGTGGGCTGTGGGTCCCATGTGTCCATCATAATGGCATTATTTCCACCACCAGCTATTGGCCATGTAATAAACATACTTCCCATTACACAACACACACTATGATAGCTTACATCTTGTCAGTCAGTGCTGACCTGCACAGTTGACGGCTATGGCCCACTACCCATAGGGACAGACACTATTGTCCATAGCAATTGTTCAGTTGAACATCATCATAACAACACCTGATGGCACATATAAATCATTTCACATAATTTATCCCATTATTATGGACCAGGTACTACATTCTATTACATGTATATATACTTCACATACCTGTTGTGGGAATGATGTCTTGATGAATGAATGCTGAATAAATGCCTTTGCATTAGATTTATTTTTTTTAAGTTTTTTGTCTTTCTTTCTCTCTCTCTCTCTCTCTCTCTCTCTCTCTCTCTCTCTCTCTCTCTCTCCAGTAAATGGATTAAGCTGCTTTGAATAGATTGCAGCATGATTTTAGTAGGTGATGCACATGATCAGCTGATGGCCTCCGCACCAACCAGTGTCCTCCACTTGCTAACTGCATGCAGCTTGCTGCGTGGTACTTCCAGTTACCACTGTCATGTCAACCACCTACTATAAATCCCTACATCATGTGGGCATGGTCCCTTTACCTTTCCTGTGTGATGGACATCCTTCCTGTGTGTGGGTATCAGTGCTATAGACAGCAGGTAGCAATACCTCCTACAGGAGAACCAGCACACTCAGGCCAGCTACACACTTGTAGGAGGTTCCAGAACTACAGACAGAGTGTGAGTAAAGTTGTGTTATGCTTTGTATAGTACTGGTGTTACAGAGTTTGTGTCTACATACTAGTTTTCCTTGGAATGCAGCCTATCTGCATAGCTCTCAACTGTGGACCTATCCTCTTGATGGCCAGAGGTGTGCCTATCATGTTTTGTCTGTCCACCACCTAGGTCCTGTGTCAGATAGTTCACTGGCAGTGTGTGTGTTGAGTGCTATCAGTACATGGCTACATCCATTTATGTTTCTAACCTCAAATCTCTGACTAAGGGTATGTTGCAGACTATCCTGTAACACCAGCGGTTTGCTTAGTGTATGGCAACAGTTTACCACATGTGGGCCTGTGTTCCAGCCTCTGTCCTCCACCTACATACCAAGCTTTGCACATATGACATGCTGTCAGGGGTTGTTCTGTAGTCAGCTGTGAGTATATCACACTGCCATTCCTGTCATCAGCCCACTGCTGTTGTATCCCCCACACATACGGTGGGGCTGGGGCCATATATGTGTTGGCTTCACCTACACAATACATGTATGCCCTTATGCACTCCAGAGGCCAGTGATTGTAACAGTGGTATATGGCCCTGTATTATTGAGTCTAGTGGAGGGGATGCGCCATAAATAACCTAGGCTGTTACAAAATATGGGGATATCAGGGGTGAGCTGCCTTAAGGTATCTAGATGTACCGTACCATACAATTCACCTATATTAAAATTAGTTACATAAATTGAGTTAATGCAGGCCTACTGCCTCCTGCCATACAGACTGTTCTGTTTGTCAGTGTGCTTGTGATGGCGTCAGTTATGCCTTGTTATATAACAGTTACAGCCCATTGTGTCAACTGAGGTATTTAACATCTAGTGATTGTGTACAGGGTGCAGATAGAGGCTGATGAACTATACATCTGCATTACTTACTGTTGATTTTTTGGGATCCTGTGGACCAGTCTGTGTTTACTATTGTACTATTTGAAGGGCTTGGCCTAGACAGCAACAGTTGTGAACCTTTCCAGACTACTGTATTAGTATAACTGTTTCACAGTTGCATTACTCTGTTTATATGGATGTCAGTGTCTGAACAGCTATATGACATGGCATATAAAACTGTAATAGTACACAAATAAAGGTTTTCCGTTTATGCAAACCTGTGTGTGGTGTTATATCCTATGACCTTTCTGTGGGTATTTGTTGCAGGCAACAATTGTCATTTGTATGGGTGGCTCATACAGTGTCCAGTTGTTAAGGTGTTAACTGTAGGCATAGTGGCTGTTAATATTGTTAATATTGTGTGCACCTTCTACATATGTATCTTACTGTACATATCTCTGCATGTGTATATGTAGTCACATATACATGTATATATATATATATATATATATATATATATATATATATATATCTGTATCTGCATATATATGTCTGTGTATATGTATTCTGCAGATGTTGATAGCTTCCATATTGTACATTTCCTATGGAAGCCAGACTGTACTGCATGATATGTTACCAATGCCAGCTTGACATCATACAGGTGGGATGTAGTACTGTTAAGATCTTGTGCCCATGTTGTGTCAGGTCCTGGTTATGGGATCTGCAAGACTTGGTAGTGTATTGCAGGGCAGATGTGTTTGGTTGTTGGGGGTATACCTATTCGTAAAATACGTATATTTTTTGGGGCCTCTCAACCCCATTAAGGGTGCATGTGGACATATATGCTTTAGTTATTTTCCCATTGTTATCTACAGTTGTATGTCCATATATACCTGTATAGATATATATATCTGCTTACATATATATAACTATGTCCATATATACCTACATATCTATATCTATATATATATATATATATATATATATATATATATATATATATATATATATGCTTACATATATGCAACTTGCAGTATATATTTAGACATATAGATGTAGACATATATATCTATAGATGTAGGCATTTGCATGTATATATGTTCATATATATTTATATATATATATGTATGTATATATATATATATATATATATATATATATATATATACATATATAGATATGCTGTATCTGTTTAGATATTAATATATTTACACACATACATCTAAATGTTGGAATACATTCTCTGCACTGTTGAATGACTGGGCTGGATAATATGTTTGTAAATACATGAGGGTCATGTATATCTGTCATGGCTTAGTGGCAAATGACTTTGTCTATGGTGTGCAGGGTCCTGGGTTCAAGACTTGCAGAAGCTGTTTATTTTGTTGCTGGGCAGAACAAGGGCCATTGGATACCGAGTGATTAAGGCACTTTTGAGCAGTTGTAAGCGGGTTTGCATGGATTTGCACAGAGGTAAGCACTGCTAACTTCCGGTTACAGTTTCTTATACTCAGTTAGCTTCTAACTTTCTTAGCCTGTGTAGGCATTGCTTACCCCCGTGCAAACAGGCTTAAATTTGCTTACTGCTGCTTAAAAGTGCTTACTCCCACTTACCCCCGGGCTAATTTGTTTAAAAGAAAAGAAAAAGGGGTTGATAGGAAAGTGGTGAAAAAAGGGGCACAAAGAGGGAAAGACAGTAGGGAAAATAAGGGATGTGCAAGAAGGGTGTATGGAAGGTCCATAGCTACCCATTTCTTTTACAGCAACAGCTGTACATATATACTGAATTTGGAGGTAGATTTGGACACTCAAACCCCTGGGAGGGGGTGAGGACAACAAAAATAAATTGTGATGTCAATTAGACCAGATTACATGTGTCCAGTGGACATGTGTGTGAAATAGACAGCTATGTATGGGGCAAGATTTTTTTGTGGGAACAGATTGCCCTTTTTTTCAGGTGAGAGTGGGATGTTGGGGAGGAGTAGTAGGTATATTTGAGGAGGTAGGTTGGGTAGGTTAACAGACAAGACAAGCAATATGCATACAGGGGCAGTATATGACAGATGTGGGGGGGGGTAAACATCTTGATGGGGAGGGGTGTTGGGAAATCGGAAGCCCATGAGCCCACTAGTGGAAACAGTGGGACTGAGGTCCCCACCCATGGGCAGTCACCACTGCACCTTCACAGCCCCAAAGGTGGCTGTGCTGAGGGCTGAGTCACAGAGCCAGGCAGACTCTCTAATCATGACACGTGGCCCTCAAGCTGGTGCAGAAGATCACCAAACTGCTGGTTGATCTCTCTATGCATCATGACCCTGACCTGGCGATGGGTGACAGGTGCCTGTCTGTGTCCACTCCCAGGGGGCAAGCCCCATCCCCTGAGGCAGTTCCACCCAAAGGTGGCACAGGACCAATGGACAGGGAGGTCCCAGGTTGGCCCCAGACATGCTGGTGCCCAGTGCCACGGCCAGCTGAGGTGGGACAGGTGGGTCTGCTGGGACCAGCCTTCCCAAGTGTGCTATAGTGTTTAAATTTCATCATATGTGGGTTAGTAATAGTCAACACATTCCAGGGTTAGGTATAACAGCATGCATAGATATTCCCATTAACCCAGATACCAGATACGGAACAGTTGCATAGCAAACAAAACACATGCATATATGTGACCACAATGGTAATAAGAACAGCATGCAGGTACATTGATGGCACCATGCCACCAATGTTGGAATAATTCACTATAGCACATGCGTAGGAACCATTAAAATATTTATCAAACAACTGGACAATATCAGGACACAGGTGTCATTACATACCAGTTGGGGTGGGTATGTTGATTATTGTTGGAGATATGGTGGGGGGATGTCAATTAACAACTAGTATATTCCAGTAGTCCACATTACTTTTCTAGTCAGTGCTAGCTGTACCTTACAAGTCTTACTACACTACCCTATAGCCTTAGTTTGGACAGTGATATGGCTGTCATCATAGTTACACACGAACTGGTTTTACCTGCAGTATACACCTCTTACATGGTATACCTGTGGAGGGAATGTTTCTTAACACTAACTGTTTCTACACATACTCCCAGATTCTGGGTTGATGTTGTGCTCATAGCTATCCAACTCTTACTGCACATACTCTGGCCATGTGTTGACCACATGCTGGTGTGCTGGGACATATCTACAATATTGCCCTCTTCCACCTTTAGTGACCTGACAGACACATATACATGCTTTCCTACACAGTTATATTATGTAGCACAGCGTGGGTGACAGTGATCAGTGATGCTTTATTATTCAGAGAAACTGCAACACTCATAATTCCCTACAATACCAGAGTGAACAGTACCAGTACAGGTTATAATGGTCTTCATTTCTCAGCACAGTGTTCATATCCTGATAAAACCACAGAAGGCGGGTATCACTGTAAGCAGAGTCTGAGAACAGAATTCTTTCAGCTAAACACAGTTTAATATGAGCGCTTTCGGTAGGATCAATGTCCCACCTTCTTCAGACAAGAAGAAGATCAATTAACAGGGTATTTAAAAGATAAAAACCATCACAATTAAACAATTAAAAGATTGCAATAAAAAAACTATTTGTCCTTAAAGCAACAGTGGATTACCAAAAGCTGTACGCTGAATGCATCTATACATAAATATACCTTACGTTTAAAAATCAGGGATGCTGAATATTATAGCCAAATGAACTCACATTTTCATGTGCATTACTATAATAATTTAAAAATCACTTAATATATCTATTATACTAAAAAAACATAAATTATTCCATATAAATATAAATATAATATAGATATAACATATATATAATATAACAAACAAAATTCTGGATATTTCATAATAGGTGAATCTAGAACATGAATAAATATATACATGGGTTACAAAAACTCATGTGCAAATAACCAGAGAAAAATACTATTAATTAATATGGATAGCTTGACAAGTTGGGGTGTAAATGGGACATACATGGCTTCTTAGTCTCATAAGGTATTGGGGAGTTGCTAGTGTGCCAGCTTTGTTCTCATAGATGTGTGTCAATCAGTTGTATTTCCTGTTTTCTGCCTATACGTCTGGGATCATCCCACTGATTTCCCAGGGGAACAGGTTGATAGCCAACAGATATGGGCCACTTTACTGGGCATTCTGGACATATCTGTACAGTTGTGGGGTATAATTCTGTATGCAGAGTACTACCACTAGCAGGATCCGAACCATGGCTGTGTGTGCTAAAAAAACAACAGTTCACATCTCAATTGCATGTGCTATTCGGGTTTTGTTGTTTGCATTTTCTCTGTTTTCTGTCTCTGTGTCTCTCAGTTGTAAATGGCCTCTGGGGATTACACCTGTCATATACAGGATTTCCTACACATTGAATTTATGGTGCACAGTGTGGGTAACAGTGCTTAATACAACAGTACTATTACATGATTGCTAATCTACATTACCATATGATACCAGAGTATACACATGCAGTCCAGCAGTTAGATGTTTATTGTCAGGCTATTACACTTTTATTGACATACAAACAATATGAGACTCTTCCTGACATATTCTCTAGTGTATGCAGTACTTGCCTTAAAAAATACAGGTTTTATACAGGCAATTAATTTACTACTACTTTTAGTTTTATTTCCTGTGACAGTAAATGCACGAATATTAGTGACCTGCCTCGCATCGCAACCTCGCCAGGTGATTAACGTGGGCTGTGTTTTATGGGATGCTTAGTTACAGTTCACTATAACCTGGGAAAACTTGTACTGAAAGAACTCCGTACAGTTCACTGACATTGATAGTCAATGATTAATTAAATCATTTGGTAGAAGCTAGCTAGAAGGTTATGTTCATAGCCAAAGCTTGACAAGGAGATTAGCAATATATGTGAGGCCTGTGTCCCATGTTACATGGAGAAGAAGCAAAGCACCTCTACACCCTTGGCACCCTTGGAACTCCCTGTGAATAATGTAAAATATTGCAGGCTATTTTTTCATAACCATTTATGAATACCATACTCATGATAGTAGTAGGTAGATGCATATTTGATATATCTTGAAATATTTCATTGCCTGAAATCATCCCTCAAGCTGCTTAGTGACCTGAAGACTTTTTGCTGCTTGTGGCCCACCTGAACATATTGTCACTGAAAATGGAAATCAGTTTGCATCAGAAGGACTTTATTGTTCTCTTAAACAGAATGGAATAATCCTTCCCAGTAGTTCTTCACAAATAGGTTAACTGAGAGACTCATAAAAAGCCTTCAAAGGGAGGTATAAAGAAATGGTCAAATATCATGATGGAAACTGAAAATAAAATTTTGCTTTTCCTTTTACAATACAAAACAACTCTAAATTACACTGTCATCACAGACAGGTGCAGAGCTTTTGTTAAGCACTCATACTAGGACCAGACTGGACTTGACAAATCCTAATCTAACAGGAGTGTATAAAGAAAGAGAACTTGTCACAGTTCCAGCAAGGCAAACATACAATGAATATATGTTCCAAAGTAAAAAATCAGGGTTCGGTGGGGTAGAGGTTCAAAGCAGATTCTGGAAACTGTTGTTTACATGACAGTTTCAGTTTTTTATTGAGTGCACAAGTCTAATCCATGGATCTCTTACAGAAGTGATTCTAACCAGTTAAGACTAGACCAGCAATGACTAGGACAGTGCTGTCCAGATGATATAAACCCTGGTTCTACAGGTCAAGAAATGGAATGTGTTTGTATACCAAGTGAAGAATACAGGATTCCATTCCTTAATTGTTTCCTGGTGTTCTTGATTCTACATAAGTGACTGCTGTGCAGAATAATGAAGATGTGCCATTGATTCAAGAAAGTAACTAGGGCAGGGTGAAAGAGCAGCTGCCCCAGTGTGTAATGTGTTATGGGGTGCAGTAGTGCTGTAGCTTAATACTGGTACTGACTTATGAAGTAGAAAGGCTGTCACTGCTTCACAAATCAGTGATCAGAGTGCATTTGTGGTCACCCCTGAAGCATTGAAGCAGTGCTCATTTTGTAAGAGTAACTATAGCTATCTGCTTGTAACAGTTGTAATAAGCAGTTTGCCAGTTTCTACAGTTACAGGTGTTCAGAAGATTGTTTTTTATTCTCCTCAGTTCTGTGTTGAGGAAGTACCAAACGGGAACTGCACAGGACACTAGGTGACCATAGCTACAGGTATGGTCAAGAACCACTGCAAGAGAACAGAAAACCAACTCGTTGTCTTGCCTGTTGACTATGGATGCCTTTGATGGTGGTTCAGAAACTATGAATGAATGGGACTTGGTGTGCTGCAGTACAACACAGGTTACCTTATCTGTGGATTTGTTGGACAATGAAATGCCACAGCAAGCCAGTCTGTGCTCAGCCTACTACGCTCAAGTCGATGCTGCCACAAGGTTTGATTTTTAAAGTACACATCACTCATGAACTACTATAAGTAATTTTCAAAGCCAGAAAAGTTGCTAAATTTAATGATATGATTAATGATAGCAGTGTGTTTTCATTTATTTGTTCCAATATGCCTCTGGGATGAGGGTGTTGACTACAGGTGCCAATTAGGAAAATAATAACAGTCCTCAGGGTAGGGTGAAGCTTCTTCAGCAAGAAACTGATCAACTGAAGAAAAGCACAAACATTTGAAGTGTCACAGAGCTGACTACAAGAAATACATCCAGATCCAAGGGCAAATCACTTGTAATTGTTTCACATAGTTCCCCCATTCCCAAACTGCAGGTAACATCTCTATCTTCTGCCATTCCAAAGTTGAGTTCCTATGCAGTAGTATATTTTGTAAGTTCTACTATCGGTATTCACAGTTCACAGAGTAAGTACCCTCTCTCAGCCACATCATCCTGAACCAAAACTGTCAGAACAGCAGCACTAGACATATTATGGGATTAAGCATACATCACAGGCCTCCCTCTTACTTCATGCACTAGCAAATAATTCTGATAAATGGCATACCTTCATGTCAGCAACAGATTCAAAGCAATTTGCAAATAATCCATATCATTGTAGTAGTTCAGTGTAAGACATATTTATTTTTCTTGTAAGAATTAAATTACCTGCTTAAGGGCGCCAACTTATCTTCCACAAAGAAGTCTTCACAGCCTGAAATTATAGACAACATGGTATGACCTGCCATGTATTCAGCTCTCATCTCAAAGGAACAATACTCAAACTTACATTTCTGTAAAGACTAAATGCTATTTTTAATAGGACTGTAGAATAACTTTTGTTAGGAATGCTATTCCTGCAATAGAAGTTCAGATGACTACAGACTGATGCATTATTTTACATTCATTGCATGCAGTACCAGTATTTTAATTATAGCCCTAGGGCTGTAAAATCATGATAATTATGTGGCATAACTAGTCTATCCATAACCTTGCACTGCTTCATTTATCATTCACAAAATGCCGGCAGTGAAAAAGGAAAACTCCCAGATCTGATGTTGTCTTTTTTGTCTGATTGTGTGGGTTGTTGGATCCGGACATATCTGACCTCAGTGCCTTATACCAAAGCTTTGGATCTGAGAGCTCTGACTCCTCTTCTACCCACAGTCCTTTTCTCCTGCAAAAATGACCCCAGATCTTATTTCCCACCTGACTAAATCAGATATGTGGACCAAGAACTCCCATTACTTTTCTTGTTAAGTGACAATATTTTTCCTCCCTCTTTCATATTTTTGGCAATAATTATTAGCTTATAGTACTATTAGGTTCTTTATAGTTGTTAAAGTTAGATTAGTGTGATTTTCAGACTTTTCTACAGTATGTCAGTGTGTGTACTATTAAATTTAGTATTAGGAATTTTAGTAAGTTTGTTCATAGGTTCATACTAGGCTATCTGCCCTAGGGCATTTATAAGCCTAGCCAGAGTGTGTTTGGCTTTCGCCACCCATTTTAAATTAATTTTGCTATGCCCTTTTTCGAGGTTAGTATACTGCGCCTCTGTCTAACAGTGACACAGAAGTGATACCCAGGGTAAACCTACGATCTCCCATCCACTCATCAAGATTCCTCTTGAAGAGAGTCAATGAGGGATTCTAACCTGGACTGGGATTTTATTCCAGAGTGAAGGGAGCCTCTGGGTTATGAATCTGTCCCTCCAGCATGTCCTATTTATTTCAGTGCTGAGGTTCAAGTCTCTCGAGTGCGTAGCTCGATAGGCTTTGGATTTTCTGAGGTGCAGCATGTCCATTAATTCCAGGTTGGACATGGCTTTATACGTCAGGCACAGATCACCTCTGAGCAGGCGGTATGCCACTGAGTAGAGCTGGAGTTTCTTTAACCGGGCAGCATATGGCATCTGTTTGAGCCCTATGATCCTCTTGGTGAAATATTTTTGGGGTCTTTCCAGTTGCTGCAGATGTCTGGTAAGGTACATCCCGAAAGGGGCATTGTACTCAATTATGGGCCTGATGAGGGATGAGTAAAGAGGCAAGATGACCTCCCCTGATCTAGATGTGAATCCCTTCATGATTAGGTGGGCTATATAAAATGTTTTTCTAACCACTTTGGCCACGTGGTTGTCAAATGAGAGATTGCTATCAACTTGGGTCCCCAGGTCCCTAATTACTTCTTCTGTACTTAATGGATTACTACCTATGTGGTAATTTGTGGGCACTTTGTTTTTGCCAAAGGGGATAACTATACACTTTTTGGCATTTAGCTTGAGGCCATGGATCTGGCACCAGTTGTCTGTTTCTATGAGGCCCTTTTGGAGGATACTTGTGTTGGCTGGAGAGTCGATTATGGCACCCAGTTTGCAGTCATCTGTGAACTTAGTCAGCCACAGTCCTTCCGTGTTGGCCTGTACTTCCGAGAAATATATACCGAACAAGAGAAGTCCCAGGACTGAGCCTTGTGGGATACCACTTGTAACTGGTTTGGAGTCTGACATGGCTCCAGCAATTCTAACCATGTGGGTTCTGTCCTTGAGCCAGTTTTCAACCCATCTAGTGACATAGGGGTTTATATTTAAGCTGGTGAGCTTATCTATAATGCCCGAGTGAGGTATTGTATCGAAGGCTTTTGCAAGGTCCAGGTAGGCTGTATGGACGACCTTCCCCTCGTCAATGGCCTTGGTGACTGTTTCAAAGAAATCAACCAGGTTTAAGAGGCAGGATCTGCCCTTAACAAAGCCAAACTGGGTAGGATCCAGTGTCTGTAGGTTCCCAATATCTTTATTTATGAGGTCTATGATTATCCTTTCTATAGCTTTGCAGACTAAGCTAGTCAGGCTTATGGGGCGATAGTTTCCAGGATCTGTTGAGGCACCACCTTTGTGGAGAGGGACCACTGTTGCTGTACGCCACTCTTTGGGTACATATCCTGTAGTAAGGCTAAGATTGAACAGTAGTTTTATGTTTGGGTTTAGCTCTTCTTGGAGTTCATGTAGGATGCAGCCCGGGACACCGTCTGGTCCCATTGACGCTGTGTTTTTTGCTTTGGAGAGGGCAGCTCTTACCTGAGCATCTGAGATGTCAGGGGGGGCAGCACTCTGCTGGGATAGATATTTGCCCTTTTGGTGGGGAGGGGGTGGAGAAATTTGCGCTGAACCTGTCAGCTAGGATGTTGGCAATGTCTGTGGGTTCGGTGCATTTTTTGTCATTTTGGACTAATGCTGAGCATATCTGGGAATTCCCACCCAGGTTCCTAACATAACTAAAGAAATCCTTGTGATTATCCTTAGTGTCCTGTGCAATTTTTCTCTGGAAGCTGGCCTTAGACGATTGTATGAGTGCCCATAGTTTTTTGCTAATACTGATCAGAGATGCCTTCCCTTTTTGGGATTTTGCTCTATCATGTAGTAGCTTCCTCCTTCTATTGTATAGTTTATTTATGGCTGGGGTCCACCAGACAGGATGTCTGCCTTTGGAGGATTGGGTCTTGGTTTTATTTGGGATTGCATGATCCATGCATTCCTGAAGGTGTTCGTAGAATGTGTTTATAAAGGATTCTGCAGTCTGGGCTGTATTTTCCACAGGCCCGGGGGCTTTGAAGGATTCCACCTCAGTTTTGAGGAGTGTGAAATTTGCTTTAGAGAAGTTTTTCACTGTGGTTTTCAGGGCAGGGGGTGGAGTCGGGATGTGAACATCCAGTGAGATTAGTTTATGGTCTGATCTTACCAGTGAGGGATACACTTCTGGTCTGAAGCATAGAGTCCCCATGTTGGTGATGATCAGGTCCAGTATGTTTTCCCCTCTTGTGGGAGTGGTAACAAGTTGTTCCATAACATTTGAGTTTATAAATTCTAGGAACCTTTGGGCTAGGGTGTTGGAGCTAGAGTAATGCTCCCAGTCTATGTTTGGGTAGTTGAAGTCGCCTAATATAATGGTGTTTGGAGAGACCTTCATATTTTCCAGTGTTCTCAGGAAGGCTGAGTGGAGTTCCTGGGTTTGGGAGGGTGGTCTGTAGCAGGCTATAAACTGGAAGGCAGTTTTACCCACTGTTAGTTGCACATGAATAGTCTCTGATGCTTCGTGTTGTGCCACCAACCTGGAGGTGTGGGTATCTTTGACGAATATTGATACTCCTCCTCCTTTTGTGGTATGGTCCAAGTTTTGGGGCTGAAAAGCATGGTATGAGGTATAACCTGGTAGTGCTGGGGTGCTCTCTGGAGCCTTGAACCAAGTTTCTGTTACTGTACATATATCGATTTTCTCCATGCTAAGGAGAGTTTCGAGTGCGTACATCTTGAGGTTTAGACTTCTGGCATTAAGTAGCATTACTCTTAGTTTCTTATCCCTTGTGATACCTATGGAGGTGGGTTTGTCTTTTGAGCCTTGCCTAAAAAAGGCACTATGGGGGTAGCAAGAGCCTTTGCCAATATCCGAAAGCCCAGGTTGTTTATAGAAAACCCGTAGTTCAGGTTTATATACACTTTTCATCTTCTAATGTCAACAGGTTTTAAGAAGTGTTCCTTCTATGGGCATAAAATACCCTCTCAAGACCAGGTCTATGTTACATGAATGAATGTTTAGTCAGTCGAATAACTAAAGGTCGATCGCCAAATATCAAAGTCCAAAAAATGCAAATGGCAGTTTCCACACAGGAAAACAATGCCGTTGTCCCACCTAAAAAAAAAAAAAAAATTTAAATTCAAGTGGGGGGCTTCACCCCCCCCCCCCACAACCCCCCTAAGTAAATATACCAACTCCAAGATTGTTCCACATTGTAGAAACGGCAAAATCCATGCAATGGCCAAATGACTTGTTTCCGTGTGTGAAAACTGCCGTTTGCGGTTTTGGGTCTTCGACATTTAGTGATCGATATTTAGTTATTCGACTAAGTAAACATTCAAACACATAATATAGACGCCTCAAGACCAACACTCAGAGTGTGCGTACTGTTTGTGGCCTTCCCCCTTGCAGGGTTCATGCTTCATTTGTGCTGTGTTTGGCACCAGAATCCTCAAGGGGAAAAAGGAAAAACTTATCATGAAAGGTCTTTTTCTCCCACAGACAGGGTCCAAAATGTCTTTGGACCCAAAGACAACCACCATACCTTTCAACCTCTCAAAGCAAGAAATCTGGACAAAGCCATCAATAACAGGGGGACAAAGGCTCAAAAATAGGGATAATTTTTAAATATTACTCTTACAAACTTAGAAAATTAATAGAATAAATAGTTTGAATCTCAAATATCTGCCATTAGTTTCTGACTTCAACCCTCAATAATTTGCCAGTAATGTGCCCTAAAACCACAATTTTATGAGAAATGGACCAAAAATATGAGGCAAAAATCTGGACATTCTGTGAAAATCTGTACAGTTGAGAGGTATGCACTACCACATCTTCTTCCTCTGAGAAATGATGTGATAAAAAAGGGAAAGATTGAAAGAAAAATAGAGAGAAAAGGGTACAGACAAAGCAAGAGAAAAATCAAAAGAAAAGAGACCCAAGGATTACTCAGATAAGTCTAGGAAAATGTCTCTGGAATCCACAGCTACCCAGATCCTACTGTCCCTATGATCTGGACTCTTTCCCCAAGGACTTCTTTTTCACCTGCCAATTTTCAGAATTTACCTTGCTTCACTAGCCTCATCCTCAAGATCTGGACAATCTACTAGAAGCCTCACCAAATCTAACGTTGACAGAATGATGTAGAAGTTTTTGAAGACCAAGATTTAGCTGGGAGTTCTCCTGGCTCTGCTCCTAAGGAAAGGACTGGGATCAGCACCTTCCACCTTGACTGTTCATCTTCCTATGCCATCTCCATTCTTGGAGCCAGTGTATGTCAGATCCAACCTTCCCATTGTACCAACTTCAGAGCCAATAGCCCTAGAGACTTCAGCTTTGACATCTTCCCTCGCTCAGTCAACACCAATGCATTCAGGTCAAGTGGAGTTCCAGAGCCTGAGCAGCAGTGTTGGTGCTCCAACAGTGCAGTCAGCCCCAAGGTTTTTGGAGCAATCCATATCTCTCAGGGCTTCAGGATTGCACAGCTCAGTTCTGAGGTCCTCCTTTGAGCCATCAACTCTTGGAGTCAAGAGGGATTCCAAGTCTTCTAACTTAGGTGGCTTATCTTTGGTCTTATTGACTGAGTCAGCTGTCAAGGCTGTAGACAGGACCTTGGCAGGACCAAGACAACTGGTACATGTTCAGAGGTAGGATCCATCCAGTCTCCATATGAAAATGTCTTCTACTTCTTCTCATTTTGAGCAAAATAAAAGGTAACCAGAACCACGAACAGTTAAAAAATATTTATTAATGTGTAAAACACTAAAACACTGAAAATAAAATAAAGTCAATGTTTTTTTCAGTGTTTTAGTGTTTTACAAGTTAATAAATATTTTTAACTCTCCAGTTACCTTTTAGTTTGCTCAGATATTTGACTTTGTATTGGTAACGGACTTGTTGCCGCACTAATATTTTTTCTCTGGACTTTCTCTCATTCCAGTAGACAGGGACAGACAGATCCCTTAGGCTTCAAGACTACTCAGTGTTCAAGTCCTTCATCCAGTTCTGATATGTCTCCTTTAGGAGTCCCAAGGCACATTCGCTGGAAGAGGACTTGTAAGAGGAAGCATACTGACTCCTCCCCTGAGTCTGTCAGTTTAGATACTGACTTAGATGAAGGAGAAGGTTCCTCAAGGTCCCTCAAAGATGTCTCCTTTGTAGGCATCCTTGAATTGATGAAACAGAGGAGGGGGGTCCACTGACAGTCCTTCATCTGATGAGTCTCAAAGCCTTTGAATCCAGCCCGTCAATGTCATGGGTAGTCACCCCTCCTGATGACTTAGTCAACCTCATTACCCAAAATGCCTGGAAGGATCCTGATGCGGCAGAGTCCATCCCAAAGAAACCAGGCAGAATTCTAGTTACCTCAAAGAAAGAAAGCATGGGCTAAGGGTCCCCCTGTAGGTGCCATGATGGTAGCTGCAGCCACAAAGAAGGAACTAGCTGAAGATAGTTTCTATGTCCATCCCCCCTAACTGAGAGTTATGGGGCATTGGACAGACTGAGGAAATGCACTTATGCTTCAGCCACTTTTTTCTTTATGAGCTGAACCACTTGACTCACCTGACATGTTTCCCAAAAGATTTGATTAAGGAGCTCTTAAATTCTCTGGTGGGTAACTTACCATAATATACCAAAAAAACTGTGGATACCCAGTGGTCTGCCTTACAGTTATCATCAAATGTTGCCATTAGATTGCTTTCTAATGCAGCAGATGATGCAGCCTGAGCAGCTGGCACAGTTATGACTATGCAACTTCACACGTGGATGCAGCTCTGTGACTTTGCAGAACTTTTTAAGATATCCTTTATAAACTCCCCTTATGATGGCTCCACTGTATTTGAACAAAAAGTGAAGGACACACTTACCAGGAGTGAGCAGGATGGTAAGACCTTGTCTGCCATTGGACTCAGATTTTCAACCCCTCAGAGATCCTTCTCCAGGAATCAAGGAGGAAGAAGGAAATTATAGTTCAAAAATCTTAAGGCTTTCACCAGGACACTCCTAGAGATAGGTCTGCCAGAGGTAGAGGAAAATACAATTCCATGGAATATCACCCACTGGATAGTGGCAGTCTGTAAAACCATGGATCTGAAGTTATCCTTTTATTCACTCCTCAACTGATGGGTTTGGATCCAAGACTCGAATCCTACTCAGCCATTTCTACCAGATCCTTGAATCCAAAACTCTCAACCTCCTCCCTTTACCCATAATGCCCCGCCAAGCTAAGATACCCCAGATCTCGTTTACCACCATTCAGCTTCAGATCCGGATCCTGTCACTCTCAAGCTTTAGAGTTACATTTCACCATTTGCATGAGTTATTGACTTAGATTTGTCTATTACATTTTTCTAATTCTCCATCCTCCCACCCTTAATCTTTTGAATCAGTTTCTGTGCACCTTTTAGCTATTGTTTCTCAGTACTCCCTTAAAATACCATTGTTGGTACTCTTTTGCTTTATGACTACTCATTAGAGAACTTTCTTTCTACCATTGTTGGTAGTTCCTTTCCCTTTATATTGTTCTATTCCCTTCTCTTTATTCACTTCACCTTTACCAAAAAAAAGGTTTTATTTATCGTTAAGATCTTTAGGTAGTTATCTTCTTAGATAACAATGGCTGACAAGCCATCTGGTTTTAAAAAGTGGGTTACCTGTGGGCATAAGCTCTCCAACTCAGATGCCCAGAGGGAATGAGTTTATTGTTTAGGACCCATGCACTTAGATGCAGATTGTTCAATCTGTTTTCTTAGCTCCAGAGCCATAACTGACCATAGAAATAAGTTAGGTTTGCGAGGCCTCCTTCATTCTTTTTCCGTTTCTTCATTTGCTGGCGCACAAAACCCTACTAAAAAAAATGGATAAGGCAAAGTCAGATTCAGCAGCCAAAGAAAAGGAGATGGATTAGAGGCCCCCAGATCATTTTGCTTGTTGGCTCCTTCATTGGAGCCTCCTTCTAAAATGCATAAAAGTAGGATCTGTGCTCCTCAGCTCCTATTGGATCTGAATATTTTATGGCTCTCTTCACCTTCTCTGGAGGGATTTTATTGCAGGCATTCCAGACCTCCATCCTCCACATCATCTCTTAGATCTTCCAGAAGCTTGTCAGAAGCCAATATGGATAGGATGATGAGGAAAGTTCTCACAGTGCAGATCCAGATGAGGGCACTCACAGGTCCACAAGCTGTCCTTTGTCCATTTCTCCCTTGGTATCTCCTTGTCAGATCTAACCCATCATTTTGATCACTTTGATCTGACACCTCTGGGGATTCCCTCATCAGATTTAAAGATGGTCTATTCTTCAAATCCAGTGATTTCTCTGAGTCACTTGGCTCTAAGCTTTTTGGAGTTGGGACTTTCAGAGTCAAAGGATCAACTCCAGGGGGTTGGGATTGACTCCAAAGCTTTTGGAGCTGTCTATTCCCCTCAGGACTTCAGTGCTGGACAGCTTGGGTCTTACTCCCTCCAAGGATGGAGTGCTGGGGGGAGTTGCAGGAACTGATGGTTCAGGAACTTCCAGCCCCTTTGCTGTCAACTTCTGTGTCCACTAGGCATTCTGCCTTGAGGTTGGGAGAGGGCTTTTTCTTTGTCTACAGAAGAGACATCCCTGCACCCACTGAATCAGATCACTTCACCTCCTCCATTTCTATGCTCTGAGCCTTATCCATCCATTCCACTGGAACAGCCAACCCAGACTAGTCTTCAGTTGGTCCATCAGGACTTCATCATCTCTTATGATACTTCTTGAGAACACCCCACTGAAGAAGTCACTTGGAAGAGAATATGTAAGAGGAGACACCTAGACTTCTTTCAGGAATCTTTATGAGAGAGGACACCAATTTTGATGATGGGGAGGGGTCTCCCAGATCTCCTTCTAAAGATGCCTCCTATGGCGATATCCTAGAGCTCCTGAAACAAAAATGTGTTTGGTCCTCAAATACGTCCCTCCCAGAAGGAATTATTTTTTTCTGGAGGCTTTCAGGTGTAGCCCATCTACTTCTTGGGTGACCCCACCAGCTGATAAACTTGAAAATTTAATGTTATCCTTTTCATTCGTTCCTCAACTGATAGGTATTGGATCTGACTCGGCCTCATACACTATACTTTTGGATCCAACTCATGAGCTCCTTCCTCTACCCATATTGCACCAGTCAACTAGCAATACCTTAGATCTCATTTTCTGCTATCTTTCACAGATATGGATCCTTCTTTGATAGCTAATTTCTTTATTGTTGCTGTTTTTTGTGAGTACAAGTCCTTTAGAAGCATTTTATCTATTCTTCTCTAGTTATACCTCCCTCTCCTTACTTCAGTTTTTTCTCTGATTCTTCCTTTTTATTCACTTTTTCTACTTTTGGTAGTTCTGTTGTATAATAATTGGTATTTGTCTCTCACCACTAATTTTTTTCCTATCCTTTAGAGGGTATTGTTTTTACCATTGCAGGTTTGTTTTTCCCCTTTCAATGTCTGCTATTTTTCTTTAAGAATGGACAATACACATACAGGCTTTAAGAAGTGCACTTCCTGTGGGCATGTTTCCCAATTCTGGTGCCCACAGGCAGTGCATCTACTGTCTTGGAGCATCTCACCTCAATACTGACTGCTCTATTTGTGCTGCCTTTTAATGTAGAGAACTTAGTGATAGGAGTAATAAATTAGTGCTTAAGGGGATGATGTCACCTTCTCCTTATTCTTCAGGGGCTCAAATGCCTGGGAAATCTGCAAAATCTTCTCAGATTCGAAGGAGTCTCATAAGAGATCCCCTACCCATCCTCCAAAGACTGCCTCATTGGCTTCATCTTCTTTGGTGCCTCCTCAAAAATTCAAAAAACTTCAGATCCAACTTCTTTGACTCCTAAGAGAAAGCACTTGAATCACATGGCCTTCGATCTGACAGTTCCTTTGATGAACTCTCCTTGAACCCACTCACTCAGATTCACCATTCCCCTTTTCTCCAAGGGATGCCAAGGAGACTGTCTAAGCCCCAATCAACTACCTCATCCTTTAGGTCCTCCAGACATCTATCAGAAGCCAACCTGGATAGAATAATGAGGAAATTGCTCAGAGCTTAGATTCAGATGGTTGTTATTCTGGCTCCATCCCCCACTGGATCCATGAGCCTCCCATCCCCTACTAACTTAGTGATTGCTCCTTTTCCAATTTGTCCCATGGTTTTGAAGCCCTCAAAACCAAGAGTCCCATGAGTGTTGACTATGGATCTGAAGAAGGCTAGTTCTTCAACTACAGCCTCCCTGACTAGTTCAGCTCCAGTCCCTTTAGATCAGGTTGAGTCTTGGATCCTAAGCATCAGCACTGGATCTGGGGGACTGGGTTCCACTCCAATTTTATTGGAGTTGTACTGGCCCCTTGAAGCTTTGGTATTGGATAGCTCAGGTCCAACTCCCTCTTCAAGGCATGTATCTGGGCAGGGTCAAAGGTTGTAACTTTGGAGGTTTCAGCACTTGTGTGGCCATCCATGGCTTCTCTTGGTCCATCTGCCTTCTAGATAGAGAACAGGTATTTTTCTCAACCAAGAAATTCAACCACTCCCTCATCCTTGGATCATACATCCCTTCCTCCTTCAGATCCAAGCTCTAATCCTATCAGGCCTACTCTGCAGGGACAGCCTGTTCCATCTAGCATCTAGACAGTGCCCATAGAGGAAATTCTCCTTTCTTCAGATGCCTCTCTAAACCATTCCACTGAAGAAGTTCCTTGAAAGAGAACATGCAAATGAGACACATAGATTCCCCTATGGAATCTCTCACTAAAAATATTGACTTCAATGAAAGGAAAGGGTGCCGCAGACCTCCACCAGATGACATCTCCTTTGGGGACATCCTAGAGATTTTTAAACAAAAAGGTGGATGGTTCAGATAATCCCTCCTCAGTGGAGTCAGTGTTTCGGGAAGCTTTTGGGTCTAGGCCATCTGTGTCTTGGGATACTCCCCCAGTGAATTAAGTTATTGATTTAATCTCTCACTGGGCATAGAAGGAACTGGATTTTGTTGAACCTATACTCTGATGTTCAGATACAATTTTGGCACCATAGAAAGCTAAATTAAATTGGAGTCCCTGTTGATGCTATGGTCATGGTGGCAGCCATTAAAAAGGAGCTAGTAGAACAAAGCTCCTCAGTCCTTCCCCCTAAAACAGAGTCCAGGGTGTTGGACAGATTTTGCTTTAGTGGCCTTTGCTTTGAGATCCCTGGATTACTTAGCACACTTCATAAGACTAAAGCAGGATCTGACCAAGGAGCTCTCCAACTCCCTCTCAGAGTCCATGTCCATGGAGGACTGCAAGAGATTCTATTCACAACTGTTCATTTCCAATGCATCCATGAGGTTAATACCCCATGCTGCAGAGGGTACATCATGGGTGCCTGGTTCAGGAATAGCTATTAGGAGACATGCTGGATGCAATTATGCAATTTTGTGATTTATGAAGCCTTTCAAGTCTTCTTTCATCAATGCTCCTTTTAATGGAATGTCTTTGTTTGGCTCTATTGTGAAAGAAATGCTTTCCCAAAGTGAAAATGAAAGGACTCTGTCTGCCATAGGAATGCACCTTTCTACCCCTCAATGATCCTTTTCCTGGAATCAAAGACGAGGCAGGAAAATGTAGTTCCCTAAGTCCCAGGGATCTTTTCAGGATTCACATGGTGGCAACTCTTCCAGAGGCAGAGTGGAGAGTTCAAATGGTAGATGCCATCTTTACAGTAGGGGAGGTCCTCAGAACCAGGGTTTCTGAGATTCCTTTTCAGATAAAGCCTTCCAGCACTCTTGAATGGTTGCTCAACTGACCACCTTTGGAGGCAGTCAGGGGGGTGCTTATCTTTGCACTCAGATGCCTAGGCTTCTATAACAAAAGATCCTTCTGTGTTAAAAATAATATCTAGAGGTAATTTCATACCATTTTTTTCCAGATTCCCCCAACAAAAAGAATAAAGCTTTCTGATGTCCTGCCTAGTCAGACAGAAGCTGCAACTCAAAAAATTCAAAAGCTGCTATACAAAAGAGTCATCCAGGAGGTCCCACCAGACCAAAATTCAGAACTTACTTAAGGTGCCAAAGAAGACCAGGGACCTGAGACTTATCCTGGATCTAAGCAAACTGAACCAACGTGTAAAGAAGTCAAAGTTCCAAATCTTCATGGTTCAGTCCATTCTGTATCTTCTATGCAATGATGATTGGATGTGCTCAGTCAATGTTTAGGACATGTACTATTACATCAAGGTGAACAGATGATCCCTAAGATTTCTGCGCTTTCAGCTGGAGGACAATCACTATCAATTCAGAGTCATGCCCTTTGGTCTCACCACAGCCCCCAGGATGTCTACCAAATGTAAGGCAGTGGTGACAGTTCACTTGCGATTAGTGGGATTCCAAGTGTTTCCATATCTAGATGACTGGCTCCTCACTGCCCCAACTAAGCATCTCATTGAGCAATCCAGGGATTATTTGCTCCAACTTTGTCAAAGGCTAGGCATTTCACTCAATACCTCCAAATCCTATCTACAACCTGTACAGAACGTGGAGTTCTTAGGTGCACAGTTGAACACACTAAGTCAGATAACCTGTCATCCTCTATATTGTGTGGAGACATTCAAGTTTCAGGTGTAGCAAATTCTTATTCACCTTCTCTTCCAGCCAGACTTGTCCTTCAAGCACCAGGTTCAATGGTAATGGCCATGACCTTAGTTCCTATGGCCCATTTTATATGCATATCTTTCAATGGACTCTAGCTTTTCAGTGCTCTAGTCTGTATCAACCATTATCTATTCCACTTAAACTCACTCGAGTCTGCAAGATCATCTTCATTGGTGGATTCAATCAGACGAAGTTTACCTAGGTTGTCCTTTTATTCTATCTCCTCTGGTAGCTGTGGTAAAAACGGATGCCTCCTAAATAGGGTGGGGGTATTTCTTGGGAAAGACAGTCCAAGACATGTAGTTCTCCAAGAGACAAATTTGCATATCAATGCCCTAGCAATGAGAGTGGTCCTACTAGTGTTGCAGGCCTTACAAGATATTCTTCCTCTGGGGGCCATTGCGGTACAAACCTAGAATGTGTCTGTGGTTTGGTACATCAGCAAGCAGGGGGGAACCTGATCTTACCTCGTGTGTCGAGCGGTGGTGAGAGTGTGGCAGTGAGTGATCTCCTCCAATAGCTTTCTTATAGCAGTGCACATACCAGGGAAATTCAATGTATTAGTGAACATACTCAACAGGTATATTCTGATGCCTCATGAGTGGTCTCTCAGTCAATCAGTGGTGAAGAGGATTTACTCTCATTGAGGCCAATGTTGAGGCAAGCAATATGCATCTCCCCGCATGCTATAGTCCACTTTTGGCCCTCTTGTCTTCTTTATGCTTATCCCCCGATACAGCTAATTCCCAAATTCTTACAGAATGCAGTTTGGTTGAAGAGCACAATTATTCTCATTGTCCCCTTTTGGTCTCATTAAGTGTGTTGCCCCTTCCTTTGGTCTCATCTTCAATATCCTCCATGGATACTTGACCACAGTCCAGACCTTTTTTCACACCCTGATGTTCCAGGCCTCAAACTGACCGCATGTTTTCTTAAATTCCCTTGGCAGATAGACAGTCCAAGCTTTCCTCCCCAGTCCAACAAATACTTATATCTTCCCAGAAAGCTTCAGCAAGGAAGATCTATGGAAGTAAATGAAAATTTTTCAATTTGGGTTCTTCAGAAGGAAACTGATCCTTCACTGCTCCTATATCTGTGGTTCTAGAATTTCTAGCATTTTTCACAAAGACAGAGTCACTTTACAAACAAACCCATTCTTTCTACTGAAGGTAGCACTAGAATCAAATATCAACCAAACAATCCATTTGCATGTTTTCGGACTAGTACATGTTACATCTTTTAGATGTACATAGATGACTATGTTTTTATCTCTACAGAAAAAAAGATTTCAGGAAGTTAGTACAGCTTTTTGTTTCTTTCTCCCACAACAGATTGGGATTACCAGTTTCTAAAGTTGCCCTGGCCAACTGAATTACTGATTGCATTTCTTTCATTTATGATCTGCAAGGCCTCTCCCTAGCAAAGCATCCTAAAGCACATTCTACTAGATCCATGGCAACCTCTTCCACCTTTTGGCCTAGAACTTCCATTGATGACATTTATGCAAATGCTACCTGAGCTAATGTTCATACAGTTATTGCTCATTAGAAACCAGATTTGACCTCCAGAAGTTGAGCGGCCTTTGCTTCTGAAGTTCTCTGGAATATCCTTTCAAGAAGACCATACAAGATTCACATAGCTGGGGACTCTGTCCCATCAGCTGAGGAATTAATGAAAAGGACAACATCAGATAATAAATTTATGTACTCACCATAACTATGCATCAGTGTTGTCTATTTTTCATTCTTCTTCAACTCCCCATCTTTCTTTCCCCCTTCTTTTCATCTTCTACAGTGACCATGTGGATATTGTGGAACCCTTTGTTCCAGGTTTGAGCCCCAGCTCTGCCATTCCTCTCTTCTTCCACTATCTTAGGATCTATAAGGCAGCAAACTTGATCTGAAGTATTGCTAGGTGACTGAAACATTATGGGTAGAGGGAGGAGCTCGTGAGTTGGATTTGAAAGTCTAGTGTATGCAACCAAGTCAGATCTGAGATCAGATCTGATAGCCATCAGTTAAGAAAGAATGAAAATGGACAATGCAAATGCAGCTATGGTGAGTACATAACTTTAATATTTTGTTTCTCATCAGGCATGCTGTAGAGTCGATTCTAAAAGACCAGACAAAATTCTAGCCCCCCCCCCCCCAAAGACCAGGCAAACTGAAGCAAGGGAGTTCTGGTCAATGCCATGGTCTTGGAAGTAGGCACTAGGAAAGAACTGGCAGGGCAGAGTTCCTCTGTCCATCCCCCTAACAGAGAGTTCAGGGCTTTGGACAGATTTGGTAAGTGTGTATATGTTTCAGCAATCTTTGCCCACAGGTTACTAAATTATCTGGCACATGTTACAAGGTTACAAAAAGATCTGACCAAAGAGTTTGCCAAATCTCTTTCTGGGTCCTTGTCTGCTGAGGATGAAAATAGAGTATCCTTGCAAATGGCCATTCTCCAGTCTACTTCAAATGTATCTATGAGGTTGATCTCCTATGCAACGAGCTCAGGCATAGCCATTAGGAGACATGCCTGAATGTGACTATATGATTTTGTGTAGCCCTTCAAGTCTTGATTCATTAATGTGCCTTTTGATGGATCTTCCTTGTTTGGCCCCAAGGTTAAGGACACACACCAGATATGAGCAAGAGGGAAAAACTGTTTGCCATGGGTGTGTGCTTTTCAACGCCTCAATGACCTTTCTCAAGGAATCAACAAGGAGGTAGGAAAATATGGTTTTGAAACTCCCAGGGCCCTTTTCAAGACTCACATGGAGATAGTTCTTCCAGAGGCAGAGGGGAGAATGTAAATGGAAGATGCTGCCCCTATAGCAGAGGTCACCTGCAGAACCAGAGCTTCAGGGATTCCTTCTCAAATAAGCCTTATCAGTGCTCCTGAGGGGAGGCCCAACTGTTTCCCTCTGGAGGCAATTAAGGAATGTTTTTCTGTGCACCAGACATCCTAGCTATCTATAATGAAAGATTCCTGGGTGCAGTGAATCATATCCAGATTTCCCTAGCTCCCCCAACCATTCTGAAAAGGATCCCCAGTGTTCCATCCAATCAGAGGGAAGCAGTGAGACTATAAATAAAAAGCTGTTAGAAAAAAAAGAGTCATCCAAGAGGTTCCCCCAGACCAGAGAGGATCTAGAACTTACTCAAGAGTCTTCTTGGTGCCAAAAAAGACAGGGGACTTGAGATAATTTATGGATCTCAGTAAATTAAATCAGTTTGTACAATATTCAAGGCTTCATATGGTAATGATTCAGTCAATTTTGCCTCTGCTGTGAAACGATGACTGGTTGTGCTTCACAGATCATTGAGATGCATACTATCACATCAAAATGAACAGGTGCTCCAGAAGTTATCTGTGCTTCTGTCTGGAAGCCAGTCATTATGACATCAGGGCACTGCCCTTTGGTCTTGCCACCATTGTGTTCACCAAATGCACAGCGGTGGTAGAAGCTCAGTTGAGACTGCTGGGATTCCAAGTGTTTCCATACCTAGAAAACTGGCTCTTAAATGCCTCAACCAGCCATCAACTCCTACAGGCAATAGACTGCCTACTGCAGCTATGCATCCATCATGATCAATTACAGCAAATCACAACTCGCATAAAACCCAGAGTCTGGAATTCTCAGGTGCTCATCTGGACACAGGCAGTCAAATAGCATCTCTTCCTTCTACTCAAATTCAGACACTGAAATCCAAAGTCAAAAAAGTAACACAAAACTCTTTGCTTCCAGCTCAATTAATTTTACAAGCCTTGGGCAGCCATGGCAGGGACTGTCACCCTCCTAATTCTGGCCAGGTTTCACATGGGAATTCTTCAAGAGACACTTTCAGTCCAGTGGTTTATTCTTCAACATCCATAAACAGCCCCAGTCAAGATCACACAAGTATGCAGGAGATATCTTCTTTGGTGGAATTATTCAAATGAGCTCACTGAAGGCCATCCATTTTCTCCTCCCCTACCCATGACCGCAGTGACCATGGATGCCTCCCATCTGGGGTGGGGGACACTACTTGGGAAAGACAGTCCAAGGTACATGATCCTCCGAAGAGGCAAAGATGCATATCAATGTCCTAGATAAATGAGAGCAGTCCCGCTAGCATTACATGCCTTTCAAGACACACTCCCATCCAGGACAATTGGCATTCAGACAGACAATATGTCAGTGGTCTGGTATATCAACAAACAGAAAGGATACAGATTTTATCCACTTTGTCGAGAAGCAATGAGAGTGTGGCAATGACAATCTCTTTTGGATGCTTTCTGATAGAAATGCACATTCTGAGGAAAATCCAACATGATTGTGGACAAACTAAACAGGTCTATTCTGATGCCTTATGAGTGGTCTCTCAATATCAAAGTGGTGGAGAGGATTTTCCATTAATGGAGCCAGCCATGCAGCAATCTATTCGCTTCTCCCTTCAACAATAAATGCAGCAGGTTCTTTGCTCTGATCCTTCCAATAGGGTAGTCATCAAAAGATGCTCTCATCCATGACTGACCATCTGGTTTTCTTTATGCTTACCCACCATTACAGCTCATTCCCACATTTCTACAGAAAGTAGTCCAGTTGAAGTGCACAATTATCCTCATTGCACCCTTCTGGCCTTGTCAGATTTGGTTTCCCTTCTTTGGGCCTCCCCTTCTGCATCTGCGCTGGATATTGGATCCCACTCTACACCTTCTGTCTCACCCAAGTATGACATATCCTAACTTAATAAGCCTCAAACTAACTGCATGCTTTCTCCAATTCCATTGATTGCTATACATCCCAGGCTCTCCTCCCAGGTCCATCATATGTTGTTATCTTCTCAAAAAGCTTCTACTAGAAGAATTTGCAAGAGTAAATGGAAAAGATTTGTTTTCTGGGCCCTGAGCAGGGACTTGGATCCTATTTCAGCACCAGTGCCATCTATCCTTGAATTTTAACTTCAGTTTTCAATGAAGGGGCTAGTTTATTGACTATTAAAGTTCAGTTGGCTACCATTTCTAATTTCCACCTGGGTGAAAATAACTACCTTAGCTTTTTCTAAACTATGTAAAGTCTTTCTCAAGGGAGACTTTTTACATAGACCCCCTTTAAAGGATCCTACTCCTTTTTAGGATTTATCATGCTTCAGGCCTTAATCAGATTCCCCGTTGAATTCTCTGTCAAGGCAGAACTTAAATTTTTGTCTTGGAAAATCATTTTTCTGGTCACTCTCACATCAGCTAGATGAGAATTCAAATGCCAGGCTCTATCTTATAAACATCCTTACCTATTTTTTCACAAAGATGTGGTGCCCTTTGCAAATCAGTCCATCTATCTTGCCTAAGGTAGCGTTTTAGTCCAACATAAACCAGGTCATTAATCTGCCAGTTTTCTTTCCAAACTTTTCAAATAAATGAGAGCATATGCTCCAACTTTTGGAGGTGCAAAGACAATTTTGCTTTTATCTCCATAGAAGCAAAGACTTCAGGAAAACCAACCAATTTGTTTGCTTTTATCCTAACAAAAATAGGCAAACCTGCCTCCAAACTTATATTGGCCAAATTGTTAACTGAATGGATCTCCTTTGTTTATGGTGAAAAGGTTTATCCTTGCCTAAGCCTCCTAGATCTAGGTCCACAGGGTCTGTGGCAGTTTCTTCAGCCTTTTGGTCAAGGGCTTCCTTAGTTGATATTTGTGTGGCTGCAGTTTGGACTAATTCTCACACTTCTATTGCTCATTACAAATTAGATTTGATTTTCAGGAAGAAAATGACCTTTGGGTCTGCAGTACTGTGGAATATCCTTCCATGAGGACCTCCCAAGGTTCCAGTAGCTGGGGAATCTGTCCCACCAGTTGAGGAAGGAATAAAAAGGACAACATAAGATAAAAATGTTATGTACTCACCATAGTGTTCCATCTGTGTTGTCCATTTTCATTCTTCTTCAACTTCCAGCTCTTCTGCCCCCATCCTGTGCTTTTGGAAAGATCTAGGAGTTGTACAGGAACCTCTGTTCCTTGTTTGAGCTCCAGCTTTGTTTTCCTTTTTGCCTTTGTTCATTTTTGTAATTGGTATGTTTCTTTATATCCAGAGGCAGCCAACTTGATCTGAGGTTTGTTAGGTTGGTGGGGCATTGTGGGTAAAGGGAGGACCTGGAGAGTTTTGGATCTGATGATCTGATAGAAGCTGTTGAGTTGGAGCCAAGTTTCAGATCTGAACCCATCAGTTGAGGAAGAATGAAAATAGGCAACACAGATGAAATATTATGATGAGTATGTAACTTTTATTTTCCATGTGCCACTCACTGATAAAACTTATCAGTGTCCCTGAATGCTTGCTCAACTGCTGCACACTGAAGGAGTTGTGAAATGCTTCTCCTTATACCTACTAGCCTGGAAAAATATAATTTCTGATTCCCGGGTGCTAAGGAGAATCATCAGAGGTTATATAATACCATTTTTAGAGCCAGCAAAGAAAAAAAAAGATTCCTGATACTCCACATAATTAGTTCAAATCTGCATCAACAGAAGTGTCAAAGTTGCTGGAAAAAAATGTCATCCAACCAGTCCCTCAAAAAAAACTAAAAATCTAGAGTCTATTCAAGTTCTTTTTACTTCCAAAAAGATAGGGGATACTAATTTTGGATCTCAGCAATCTGAACCAATTTGTAAAACAGACACAATTCTGGTTGGTCATAATACAGTCTATTCTGCCTCTACTGAGGAAGGACTATTAGATACACTCAGTCAATCTCCAGGACACCTTCTATCATATCAAGATCCAGTGGCAATCCAAGTGGTTTCTTTATTTCCAGCTGAGAGCCAATCATTATCAGTTCAGACTAGTGCCTTTTGGACTCACCATAGCTATGAGGATGTTCACCAAGATAATTGCAGCTGTAACAGCCTATCTCTGGTTACAAGGGATCCAAGTATTCCCATATCTAGATGACTAATAGCTGCAACCTCCAGGAATCTATTTCTTACACATCAGTCATTTCTGCCACAACTGACAACTCACATGGGCATCTCTATAAACACCAACAAAAGCAATAATAAAAAATGACCAAGGTAATGGTAATCTCCAAAAATCAAAGTTTATGTTAGCGCTTTCGTTCACATCCAATACATGAACTCACCAAAAAAAGCAAGCTACCTCCTACTCAATCCATAGAATTCATAGGTTGCCACATAGACACTACATCAGATAGCAAAACTTCCCTCAGCACAAATCAAATCAGTTGCATCCATAGCTCTTCAGGTGATAAATTTTCCCAGGTCCCAAAGTTGATTGGTTTAATGCCTACTAGCTTTAATGTCTTCCTGTATAGTGATGGTTCCCTTAGCCAGATACCATATGAGAATTCTACAGTGGATGCTAGCTGTACAGTGATCATAAAAACGTCATATCCTTCATTGTAGAGTACATCTTCTGCAGGTTTGCAGGGACCACATTCTGTGGTGGATCTTGTGTGCTCCAGTAATTCAGGGCAGGCTGTTACATCATCCAATAACCAAAGCCACAGTTACCACAGATGCCTCTCTGCTTGGGTGTTGGGGGAGCATTTCAAATGGAGGATAGTCCAAGGAAAATGGTCTGCAATATAACCCAAGCTTCACATCAGTGTCTGGGAGCTCAGAGCAGTCTGCCTTACATCATAGGCATTTCAGGACCATCTACCTAAGAAGGTGATTGCCATACCATACACTCAGACAATATGTCAGTGGTTTGGTACATCAGCAAGCAAGGCAGAACCTGATCATATCCTCTTTGCCAAGATGTCATGAGTATTTGGCAGTGGCCAATGTCTTCCAACCACTTTCTAGTACCAATGCTCATACCTGGGACAGCCAGCATTCTTGTGGACAAACTGAACAGAACTATATTACTGCCTAACAAGTGGTCTCTCAACAACACAGTAGCTATGGAGATTTGCAGCTGCTGGGGCCAGCCCTGCTGTGACCTTTTTGCTTTGTCCCTAAACAACAAATGCAGATGTTACTTTGTCCTTATCACTCCATAGGGACAGTCACCAAGAGATGCCATAGTCCATACTTGACCCATTGGTCTCCTTTACATCTTTCCTCCAATACCTCTTATCACCAAGTTTATTCAGAATGTTTTGGAGTGCAAAACCAGGGTAATCCTCATTGCTCCATTCTGGCCTTGGCAGATATGGTTCTCTTTTCTTTGGCCTCACCTTCTTCACCCACCATGGGTTCTGTATCAATTTCTAGATCTCCTCACACACCCTTCTAGGTTACCTCTACCAGACCTCAAGATCCTGAAGCTAACCACATGATTTCTGCAATTCTGACAATAGCCAGAGATGCCAAGCTATCTTCCCTGGTAGTCCATATCACATCTTCATCTCAAAGATACTCAACCTATAAGACTTACAAGAGCAAATGGAAATGTTTCTCTATCTGGGTCTCTTCTAAAAAATAGACCCCTTTTTAGCACCCTTACAAAAATTTGGGGAATTTCTTTCAGACCTTTTTATGGCTGGGTCAAGTTATTTAACAATTAAAGTGCAATTAGCAGCCATTTCAAACTTTCACATAGGGCTCAGCAGTGTTTCTGTTACTTCCCTCAAAGTGACTAAAACCTTTCTTAGAGGATTTTTTTTTGTTGAAAACCCCCAGTTCATGATCCATTCCCTTCATGGGATGTCACTAGTCCAAAAGCCCTTCAAGCCAGCAGCATCTGTAGATATGATGTTTCTGGCATGGATGACTATTTTTCTGATTGTCGTTACATCTGGTAAATAGGTGGCAGAGTTACAGGTACTCTTATGGAAATCTCACTTCCTTATCTTTCATAAAGACAGAGCGTCATGCAGAGCTAACCCCTCTTTCCTTCCTAAAGCAGCTTCTGAGTCAACAAATTGATTTGCCAGTTTTCTGCCCCAATTTTTCCAATAAATGATAACATAAATTGCAAGCCTTAGATGTGCGTAGACACCTCAGATTCTATCTCCATTGTACAGAGAATATCAGAAAATCAGATCAACTGTTTATATCCTTCTCCAAGAAAAAGTTAGGGCAATCAGTATCTAAGGTAACTCTCTCAAAATAGCTGGAAGATTGCATTTCATTTGTCTACGATTCATAAGGTATGTCTTTACAATTAAAGCCTAAGGAGCACTGTACCAGAGCAATGGCAGCTCAACTGCATTTGCATTGCAACAATTTGGTCTTCAACTCAAATCTTTGTACTTTAGTACAAGTTAGATGTACATTCTAGAGTATGCACATCTTTTGGTTCTGCCATACTCAGGAATGCCCTTCTTTGAGACCACCCATGTTCCTGTCGAGTAACTTGGGAATCTCTCCCACAAACTGAATTAGACAAATAAAGACAGCATTGGATATGAAAGTTATGCACTTGCCATAATGATAGAGCTGTGTTGACTTCCTTTCATCTAGTTCAACTCTCCTCCCTCCTTCACCCTATCAGATTGTCATTGTTTACTTCTAGTGATCAGCCACATCTCCTTTGGACCCTGTCTGATCCCTTTTATCTATTACACTATATAGTGTTTATTATATTTTTTCTCCTAGTCCCTATTTATATATCATGTGACATATTTTAATCAGTCAGCAAACTCAGTGTGAGGTAATTCAGGGAGGAGAGGGGAACTGTGGGTAGAAGAGGAATCAGAGCTCTCAGATCCAAAGCTTTGGTATAAGGCACTGAGGTCAAATCCAACTGGAGATGACAACCCAATCAGTGAACTAGACTGCATACCTGCCTCATTTTGCACAGACCCCCCCTAAAGCATGATAAGTCTCAGAACGAAAGCTTTAATGCTGGATCTGGGGGGGGGGGATGGGTTCAACTGCAAGGTTGTTGGAGCTATTCATTCTCCTTGGACCTTTAGTGCTGGACAGCTGGGGTCTGACTCCTCCCTTGAAGCAGGAGCCTGGGCAGAGCCGGGGTTCAGCACAGCCTGGAGGTTCAGCTCTGGTGCAGTTGGCCACAGCGTCTCCTGACCCTTCTGTCTTTGAGTTGATGGAGAGATCTTTCTCTCATCCAAGAGTCCTGTCTACTGTTATTTCTTTTGATATTATCCCACTACCATCATTGGGTCCAAATTCTTAGCCATACCAGCCTATAAAGCAGGGACAGACAGCCCACTCCAGCATCCAGACAGCTCCTCTTCAGGAACTTCCCCTCACTTCTGACACCTCTCCAGATCATCCCACTTACAAGATCTCACAGAAGAGGTTGTGCAAAAGAGGTATATAGATTTCCATCAGGAATCGCTCACCAAAGACAGTGACTTTGATTAAGGGGATGGGTCCCCAAGGTCTCTACCAGAAAACATCTACTTTGGAGACATTCTAAAGATATTTAGTAAGAAGGGTGGGTGGTCTTCCGATCCCCCTTCTCAGGAGGATTCAGTATTCTTGGAAGCCTATAAGTCTGACTCATCTACATCCTTGAGTTACCTCCCCCAGTTACCCCCACCTTATAAATCTGGTGTCTCACTGGGCATGGAAGGAATTGGATACCATAGAGCCCATTCCTCATTGCTCTGACAACCTTCTTGCCCCTCCTAAAGACAGGCCTTATTGGAGTATGGGAGTTCTTGCAGATGCCATAGTTGTGGTTGCGGCCACTAAAAATAGCTGGCAGAACAAATGTATTCTGTCCATTCCCCTAACAGACAGTCCAGGACACAGGACAGATTTGGAAAGCACATTTACACCTCCGCAACATTTGTTCTTCAGTTGCTGAATTATTTGGCACAGTTCACTAGATTATACAGAGAATTTATTAAAGAATTCTCCAAATCTCTTTCCAGGTCCAAGTCTTTGGAGGAGCACAAACAGCTATCTCCACAACTGGCCACCCTTCAGTCTATCTCTAATGCATATGTGAGGTTAATCTCTGATGCAGCTGAAGGTACCTCACAAGCTGTGAGTTCAGGCATAGCTGTTCGGACACATGCCTGGATGCACTTATGCAATTTTGCAGAGCCCTTCAAGTCTTCATTCATCTGTGCTCTCCTTGATGGATCTTCCTTCTTTGGCCTTACAGCTAAAGAAATGCTTTCCTGCAGTGATAAAGATGGGAAGACCTTGTCTGCAGTGGGAATATATTTTTTTACCCTACAGAGATCCATCTCTAGGAATCAGTGCAGAGGAAAAAGATGTGGTTTCAAAAGTCACAAGTTCCTTTCCAGGACTCAGGAGGGGAAACTTCTCCCAGAGGCAGAGGAGTAAGTTCCATTGGACAACACACTCACAGCAGAGGAGGCCTGGAAAAAACAAGGGTTTCAATATACCTTCTCAGAAAAACCTTTACAGTGTTTATGAAGAGTTGTGCAACTTCCGTTTCCTGGAGGCAATAGAAGGGTGCTTATCTCTGCACCCAAAAGCCTGGGCATAAATCATAAATGACATTTGGGTGCAAAAAAATTAAATCCAGAGGCTATTTCATTTTTTTTTTTTTTTTTTTTTTGCAAATTCCACCTACCAAATGGAAAAGGATCCCCAATGTTCCACACAGTCAGTGGGAGTTAGCAGCCTTAGAGATTCAAAAGCTGCTAGACAAAAATGTTATCCAAAAGGTCCTACCAGACTAGAGAGGATTCATAACTTACTCAAAATTCTTTTTAGCTACAAAGAAGACATGGGACTTGAGACCCATTCTGGATCTCAACAATCTCAATCAGTTTGTGAAGAACTCCAAGTTCTGGATGGTCATGGTTCAACCCATTCTGCCACTTGTACAAAAGGACAATTGGATGTGCTTTGTTGATCTTCAGGACACATACTATCACATCAAAATGAATAGATGCTCCTGGAGATATCTGCACTTTCAGTTGGGGGCCAGTCATTATTAGTTCAGAGCCATGCACTTTGGTCTCAACACAGCCCCCAGGGTGCTCACCAAGAGTATGACAGTGGTAACAGCTCATGTGAGGCTGTTCAGATTCAGAGTGCTTCCATATCTAGACAACTGGCTCCTCACTGCCCCAACCAGGCATCTCCTCGAAAAAGCCAGGGACTACCTGCTCCAACTATGGCAGTCTTTACACATCACAATCAACTATGCCAAGTCTCATCTACAACCTGTCCAAATCTTGGAATTTATAGGTGCCTGCCTGGACACCACCAGTCAACTAGCATTTCTTCCATCAGAGGGCAGTCTATAAGATTTCAATTGAGACAAATTCTTTCATACCCCTCTTCCCCAGTAAGACTGATCCTCCAGGCTTTCGGTTCTATGACAGTAACTATAACCCTGGTCTCAATAGCTCAATTCTAAATGTGCATTCTTTAATGGACTCTTGCTGTTTAATGATTGAGTCTTCAACATCCATTGTCCTCACTGATATAACTCACTTGGGTTTTCAGAAATTACCCGCTTTGGTGGGTACATACCAACGAAGTTTGTCAGGGATGCCCCTTTGTGTTTCCACCCCCGGTAGCTACAGTGACCATGGACAGCTCCCAGTTGGGCTGGGGGCATTTCTTGGGATGGGCAGTCCAAGGTATATGGTCCCTACAAGAGACCAATTTGCAAATCAATGTTCTGGAGATGAGAATGGTTCTCCTAGCATTGAAGGCCTTTCAGAACTCCTTCCCTCCAGGGACATTTGCTATCCAAACAGACAATATGTCCATGTTTGGCACATCAACAAACAGGGAGAAACCCAATCCTATCCCCTTTGTCGAGAAGCAATGAGAGTGTGGCAGTGGGTGATCTCCTACAACTACTTTCTTATGGCAATGCATATTCTGGGGAAATCCAACATGCTTGTAAACAAATTCAGTAGGCCCTTTATGATGCCTCACATGTGGTTGCTCAATCAGTTAGTGGCAGAGAGGACTTTCTGTTGATGGGGTGAACCTTGCTGCAATCTGTTTGCCTCTCCCCACAACAACAAGTGCAACAGGTTATTTTCCCTGATCCTTCCCCCCTGGGGGAGTCACTGAGAAATGCCCTAGTCCATATTTGGCCTTTCAGTCTCCTTTACGCCTATACCCCATACCTCTAATCCCCAAAATTCTACAGAAAGCACATTGGTTGAAAAGCAAGGTTATCCCTATTGCTCCTTTTTGGTCTTGTCAGCTGTTGTTCCCCTTTCTTTGGTGTCAGCCTTGATGTCCACCTTGGAAATTGGACTCTAGTCCAGATCTGATCTTTCACCCCACAGGGATGGCACATCCAGATATTGCAGGCCTCAAATTAACCACATGATTTTTCCAATTCCTCTAGTGCTTAGATGACTCAGGCTTTCCTCCCAAATCCGTCAGATATTACTGTCATCCCAGAAAGCCTCCACCAGAAGATATACAAGAGTAAATGGAAAACATTTTCTTGCTGAGCCGGTCAAAGAGAATGGATCCCTTTACTGCCACTATTCCTGCTATCATGGATTTCCTAGCATCTGTTTTTCAGGAAGGAGCTAGTTTTTCCATCATCAAAGTTCAGTTTGCAGCCATCTCAAATTATCATACTGGAAACAATGCTTCTCCTCCAGCTTCATTTAAATTATGCAAAGCTTTCCTTAAAGGCATTTTTTTTGCTTAGCTCCCAAGTTAAAGATCCTACTGCACCCTGAAATCTAACACTGTTACTGCAGACTTTAACTCAGAACCCCTTTGAGCCATCATCCAAAACTGATCAAGTTACTGTCTTGAAAAACGGCCTTTCTAGTGGCTACTACTACCTCAGCAAGATGAGTGTCTGAACTCCAAGCAATAAAAATTCCCTTATTTGGTTTTCTATAAATATAGGGTTATCATCACAAACTAATTTTTCTTTCCTGCCCAAAGTAGCCTCAGAGGTGAACATCATTCAGGCCATCAATTTACCTATTTTCTTTCCCAACTTTTCCGACAAAGGTGATTACATGATTCATCTTTTAGAAGTAGACAGCTCCATTTTCATCTCCATAGAAAAAAGATCAGTTGTTCATTTACTTTGCCTCCAACATATTGCGAAAACCAGTTTCCAAAGTTACGTTAGCAAAGAGGTTAAAGATTGCATACCATTTGTTTATACTCATTGAGGCCTTTCTTTTCCCAGACCTCCTAAAGCTCACTCCACTAGATCTATGGCTACTTCTTCTGCATTTTGGTCCAGAGCTTCCATTGCTGACACTTGTGCTGCAACCCCTTGGTCCAATGATCATGCCTTTATTGCTCATTACAAATTGGATTTAACCTCCATGAGCAGAGTGACATTTGGTTCTGCAGTATTCTGGCATATCCTTCCATGAGAGCCACTCAGATTCACATAGCTAGGGACTCTGTCCCATCAGTTCAGAAATTAATAAAAATGACAGCATCAGATATAAAAGTTATATAATCCCCTTAACTATGCATCTGTGTTTGTAAACGAGTACTGTGCAAGACTCACCCAGGCAGTTTTGAGTCCCAAGCATAAACTGTGCTGCAAATGTCTGTTCAGACCAATATTCCAACAAGAACAGTTTCTTTTCCAAAGTAGCGAGGTTGTTTTTAAGTCGCAAACATAAACTGTGCAGCAAATGTCTATTCAGACCAGTACTCCAACAAAATCAGTTTCTTTTTCAAAAAAACAATGTTGTAGAATGATATATAAAACTGCTTTTTATTAATAACAAGGAGGTGAGCGCTTTCGCTTTACAGCTTCTTCAGACCATGATAAAACTGAACTAAAAACTTGACTTATATACACACACTCATAAATGATTAATCAAACAATTAAACAATTAATTCTGCTAGTAAAAAAATCAGCTTGTGAAAATAAAGCCATTCACATAAGCTACAATAAATTCTGTGACTTCAATAAATGTTTATATTCATATAAAATCATATAACAAATTGATATAAAAATTGATATAAAAAGTTTGCACAAATATATATAGAATAAAGTATGTCTCATATAAAATATAATCTTGCATCTAGTATTTAAATTTTCTACTTTTTAACTTGGGTTTTAAAGGAATCTTGTCATTCAATCCTGGGGGGATGTGTGCTTGCAATCTAATTATCCAGTCTGTTTCTAACTGTTCAGTTCGATTCCTTACATCTCCCCCTCTCCTACTAGGTAAGTTAGTTTGTAAAATCATAAACTTAAAACTATGTCTAGCCCCTTCCTTTAGGACATGCTTGGACAAGGCATTCACTTCCGATTTTATTCTAATTTGGTACACGTGCTCCCTAATTCTGTTCCTCAACTGCCTATCTGTTTTTCCTACATAAAAACCACTACATTCCAGGCAGGTTGCTAAATAAACTAAATGTTCTGTATAGCATGAACCAGTAACCTTGAATGTATAAAGTCTTGAAGTTGCAGGATGTACAAACATGTTACTACTGTCTATATATCTGCAAAAATTACATTTACCACAAGCTGCAGTGCCTCTAAAACTTGATGTGTTTAGTGTGGTACTGTCTGGGAAACATAATAGCCGATGTAAATTCTTTTTGTTTCTATATGTATATCGTGGGTATTCACCTACTAGTTCCTTTATATCAGAGTTTGTGGTAAGAATTTCCCAATGTTTATTTAGCACATCCTTAACCAAACCTACATCTTGGGTATAGAATAAAGTTATTTCTGTTGTCCACTATCAACTGTATCCTCTGTTCTATCTAAGTTTCTATAGTAGTCATTGCCCTTATCAGAGAAATAGGGCAAGCTCCATTTTCTCTTCTGCACAACATTAGTAAAGCAAGCTTCTACTTCTTTATGGTTATAGCTACGTGTAGTTAGTCTATTACTTAAAACCTCAAGTTCCTTTTCAAAATTATTCTGCCTAGGATTTAATCTAGATGCTCTTGTAGCCTGTCCTGTAATAATATTTCTAAAGACATGTTGGGGGTGCATACTGTTTCTATGCAGTAATGTATTTTTATAGCAGTTTTTCCTGTGTACACCTGTGTTAAAAACTCCATTATGCATGCGTTGTATAGTTACATCCAAAAAGGCTATACTGTCCTTAGAACCAATCATGGTAAATTTTAAGAAAGGGGTTAGAGAATTTATTTAATCATAAAATAAACACAGGTCTTCTACTGTACCAGCCCACAGAAAAAAAACAAATCATCCACGAACCTCCTATAAAAACAAACAAATTTCTTAAATGTTTCAAGTTGAAAGAGTTTTTCATCATCCCATGAAGCCATCACTAGGTTGGCGTGGCTATTGGCACAAGGGGTGCCCATAGCTACGTCATCCTTCTGTAAATATAGAGAATCCTCAAACAAGAAAATATTGTTGTCTAATACCAGTTTAAGAAATAAGCAAAGTAATTCTCTTTTAGTTGCATTTAAACTGCAATGTCTTTCTGAATATGTTCTAATATTCCTAACATCTATATCATTGGGTATATTTGGGAACAATGAGGTGACATCCATTGTCACCATTGTAACTAACTCAATATTCTTTAATTTTGTAGTTATGTCATAAAAATCCAACAGGAATTGTTTAGAATCCCTCAAAATAAAAGTATTTAAGTTAACTATGGGTCTTAATGTCTTCTCAATGAACACTGATAAATACTCTGTCACCCATCCTTGACCTGAGACAACAGGTCTCATTGGAGGATTCTCTGAGTTTTTATGTACTTTCGGTAATCCTTGGATAACCGGAGTGACAGGTGTGTCTACAAAAAGGAAGTTATACAGATTTATATCAATAGTTTCTTTTCTGTATAATTCATCTAAGACATTGTGCACCTTTAAGATAAATTCTTGTACCCTATGTCTAGATATAGATTCATAATAGCTTGTATCTCTAAGCATCTCAAGCATACTTCTATTATATATGTCTTTATCTAGAATAACTATAGGTCCACCTTTGTCTGCCGGCCTTATAGATATATTTCTGTCATTTCTTAAATTCTGGAGGGCATTAAACTGTTTCGGTGTTAAATTTCGCTTGTTACAAATGCCATAATTATTTTCTTTCATATTAAATAACTCCTTTTCGACAATTTTGCTGAAGGTATCAAGTATAGGGTGTAAGACAGGTACAAATGTGCTAGGTTTCCTAAAATGACCATCAGCCATTCCTCTTTCACTGTTCTTAAACAACATCTTCAGTTGTACGTTTCTGACAAACAACTTAACATTAAGGATAGTTTCAGTGACATTACTGACTCTGGACGGAATAAATGAAAGACCTCTATTTAATAAATCCCTTTCAAACCTGTCAATAGGTCTACGGGACAGGTTCTAGACTAAGTCATTTTCTCCCACATTTTCTTTATAGTTGGTTCTCTCAAGTCTGTTCCTATAGCCTTCCTCTTCTGCCTTCCTCTGCTCATAGAGCGATTTCTCCCTCTGGCAGAGTTCTCGGCTATGGGGAAAGGGTTATGTTTATCTGAGCCAGCATTAATATTAGGTAAGAAAGTGGTTTTACTACGCACTACTATATCACTGCTATTACCCTTAGCTCTATCTCTGCTATCTGCAGGGGTGGTGCTAGTTGATGTTAAAGCAGAATAGTTCAGTACACCTCTTACATTCAAATTATTTGAGTCAGAGTTAGTAGCATTAGTTACATTTCCTAACACAGGCACAGATACATTTTCTCCAAACGGAGTAATACTTGAATCGTTTTGGTTAGTGCCTAAAAGAGCATCATTCTGATTCATTTCTACATTAGAAACATTATTAGTAATACAATCATTGTTATGCACATTCACATTATTACTATTAGGGAATGAAGTCCTTTCATGTCCACTTCTAATATTTCTCGGCCAAGTGAAGACTTGCCCATTTGCAAAATCATACAAGTCTCTAGTTAATTTATATTTCTTCTGCTCCAACAGTCTTTTTTCATATAAGCACACAATGAATCCAACAGGCAGTCTAAAAGTGGATCAATTACTACAGACTGGTATCGACTATACAAATCATGTTGTTTATTCTCTATAACTTCTTGCAGTTTGACTTCTTCTGGTAAGAAGAACTCATTTAGTAACTTCATATAGTTAAGACTTAGTTCAATGTTTAACTGCTGCCAGCGAAAAAGAAGTTCAGGATAGGTATTACCTGTGGTTGGCATTTTTAGAATCCTGAGTCCCCTTGGTATTATCTTTTTCTGGATGTAAACCTCAAAGTGAAAACGTTGCATTTGGAGTCGTTTTAATTTGATTCTATGGTGGAGATAGTTGAATTAATAATTTCATATTCTGTACTGCTAAGCGAGGCGCCATTGTTGGAAGCTACCAACTCAGCCTCTAACTACGGGTTGGCATCACCAGTTACACAGTTCTGTAGCCTGGAATGTACCATCTTCTTCGCTGGAATATTAATGGGATTGTATGGTAGTTCAACGCTACTTTCCAAGCAATCTGCCATGGTCAATACGTGGTATTTTAAAAAGAAAACAGATATATAGATAATAACAAAAAACACCATGGTAGAGCAAAGGTGCCTGCACAGTTCCAATAAAAATATCATGAACTGTGAATGTAAACGAGTACTGTGCAAGACTCACCCAGGTAGTTTTGAGTCCCAAGCATAAACTGTGCTGCAAATGTCTGTTCAGACCAATATTCCAACAAAAACAGTTTCTTTTCCAAAAAAGCGAGGTTGTTTTTAAATCGCAAACATAAACTGTGCTACAAATGTCTATTCAGACCAGTACTCCAACAAAATCAGTTTCTTTTTCAAAAAAACAATGTTGTAGAATAATATATAAAACTGCTTTTTATTAATAACAAGGAGGTGAGCGCTTTCGCTTTACAGCTTCTTCAGACCATGATAAAACTGAACTAAAAACTTGACTTATATACACACACTCATAAATGATTAATCAAACAATTAAACAATTAATTCTGCTAGTAAAAAATCAGCTTGTGAAAATAAAGCCATTCACATAAGCTACAATAAATTCTGTGGCTTCAATAAATGTTTATATTCATATAAAATCATATAACAAATTGATATAAGAAATTGATATAAAAAGTTTGCACAAATATATATAGAATAAAGTACGTCTCATATAAAATATAATCTTGCATGTAGTATTTAAATTTTCTACTTTTTAACTTGGGTTTTAAAGGAATCTTGTCATTCAATCCTGGGGGGATGTGTGCTTGCAATCTAATTATCCAGTCTGTTTCTAACTGTTCAGTTCGATTCCTTACATCTCCCCCTCTCCTACTAGGTAAGTTAGTTTGTAAAATCATAAACTTAAAACTATGTCTAGCCCCTTCCTTTAGGACATGCTTGGACAAGGCATTCACTTCCGATTTTATTCTAATTTGGTACACGTGCTCCCTAATTCTGTTCCTCAACTGCCTATCTGTTTTTCCTACATAAAACCACTACATTCCAGGCAGGTAGCTAAATAAACTAAATGTTCTGTATAACATGAACCAGTAACCTTGAATGTATAAAGTCTTGAAGTTGCAGGATGTACAAACATGTTACTACTGTCTATATATCTGCAAAAATTACATTTAACACAAGCTGCAGTGCCTCTAAAACTTGATGTGTTTAGTGTGGTACTGTCTGGGAAACATAATAGCCGATGTAAATTATTTTTGTTTCTATATGTATATCGTGGGTATTCACCTACTAGTTCCTTTATATCAGAGTTTGTGGTAAGAATTTCCCAATGTTTATTTAGCACATCCTTAACCAAACCTACATCTTGGGTATAGAATAAAGTTATTTTCTGTTGTCCACTATCAACTGTATCCTCTGTTCTATCTAAGTTTCTATAGTAGTTGTTGCCCTTATCAGAGAAATAGGGGCAAGCTCCATTTTCTCTCTTCTGCACAACATTAGTAAAGCAAGCTTCTACTTCTTTATGGTTATAACTACGTGTAGTTAGTCTATTACTTAAAACCTCAAGTTCCTTTTCAAAATTATTCTGCCTAGGATTTAATCTAGATGCTCTTGTAGCCTGTCCTGTAATAATATTTCTAAAGACATGTTGGGGGTGCATACTGTTTCTATGCAGTAATGTATTTTTATAGCAGTTTTTCCTGTGTACACCTGTGTTAAAAACTCCATTATGCATGCGTTGTATAGTTACATCCAAAAAGGCTATACTGTCCTTAGAACTAATCATGGTAAATTTTAAGAAAGGGGTTAGAGAATTTATTTAATCATAAAATAAACACAGGTCTTCTACTGTACCAGCCCACAGAAAAAAACAAATCATCGACAAACCTCCTATAAAAACAAACAAATTTCTTAAATGTTTCAAGTTGAAAGAGTTTTTCATCATCCCATGAAGCCATCACTAGGTTGGCGTAGCTATTGGCACAAGGAGTGCCCATAGCTACGTCATCCTTCTGTAAATATAGAGAATCCTCAAACAAGAAAATATTGTTGTCTAATACCAGTTTAAGAAATAAACAAATTAATTCTCTTTTAGTTGCATTTAAACTGCAATGTCTTTCTAAATATGTTCTAATATTCCTAACATCTATATCATTGGGTACATTTGGGAACAATGAGGTGACATCCATTGTCACCATTGTAACTAACTCAATATTCTTTAATTTTGTAGTTATGTCATAAAAATCCAACAGGAATTGTTTAGAATCCCTCAAAATAAAAGTATTTAAGTTAACTATGGGTCTTAATGTCTTCTCAATGAACACTGATAAATACTCTGTCACCCATCCTTGACCTGAGACAACAGGTCTCATTGGAGGATTCTCTGAGTTTTTATGTACTTTCGGTAATCCTTGGATAACCGGAGTGACAGGTGTGTCTACAAAAAGGAAGTTATACAGATTTATATCAATAGTTTCTTTTCTGTATAATTCATCTAAGACATTGTGCACCTTTAAGATAAATTCTTGTACCCTATGTCTAGATATAGATTCATAATAGCTTGTATCTCTAAGCATCTCAAGCATACTTCTATTATATATGCCTTTATCTAGAATAACTATAGGTCCACCTTTGTCTGCCGGCCTTATAGATATATTTCTGTCATTTCTTAAATTCTGGAGGGCATTAAACTGTTTCGGTGTTAAATTTTGCTTGTTACTAATGCCATAATTATTTTCTTTCATATTAAATAACTCCTTTTCGACAATTTTGCTGAAGGTATCAAGTATAGGGTGTAAGACAGGTACAAATGTGCTAGGTTTCCTAAAATGACCATCAGCCATTCCTCTTTCACTGTTCTTAAACAACATCTTCAGTTGTACGTTTCTGACAAACAACTTAACATTAAGGATAGTTTCAGTGACATTACTGACTCTGGACGGAATAAATGAAAGACCTCTATTTAATAAATCCCTTTCAAACCTGTCAATAGGTCTATGGGACAGGTTCCAGACTAAGTCATTTTCTCCCACATTTTCTTTATAGTTGGTTCTCTCAAGTCTGTTCCTATAGCCTTCCTCTTCTGTCTTCCTCTGCTCATAGAGTGATTTCTCCCTCTGGCAGAGTTCTCGGCTATGGGGAAAGGGTTATGTTTATCTGAGCCAGCATTAATATTAGGTAAGAAAGTGGTTTTACTACGCACTACTCTATCACTGCTATTACCCTTAGCTCTATCTCTGCTATCTGCAGGGGTGGTGCTAGTTGATGTTAAAGCAGAATAGTTCAGTACACCTCTTACATTCAAATTATTTGAGTCAGAGTTAGTAGCATTAGTTACATTTCCTAACACAGGCACAGATACATTTTCTCCAAACGGAGTAATACTTGAATCGTTTTGGTTAGTGCCTAAAAGAGCATCATTCTGATTCATTTCTACATTAGAAACATTATTAGTAATACAATCATTGTTATGCACATTCACATTATTACTATTAGGGAATGAAGTCCTTTCATGTCCACTTCTAATATTTCTCGGCCAAGTGAAGACTTGCCCATTTGCAAAATCATACAAGTCTCTAGTTAATTTATATTTCTTCTGCTCCAACAGTCTTTTTTCATATAAGCACAATGAATCCAACAGGCAGTCTAAAAGTGGATCAATTACTACAGACTGGTATCGACTATACAAATCATGTTGTTTATTCTTTATAACTTCTTGCAGTTTGACTTCTTCTGGTAAGAAGAACTCGTTTAGTAACTTCATATAGTTAAGACTTAGTTCAATGTTTAACTACTGCCAGCGAAAAAGAAGTTCAGGATAGGTATTACCTGTGGTTGGCATTTTTAGAATCCTGAGTCCCCTTGGTATTATCTTCTTCTGGATGTAAACCTCAAAGTGAAAACGTTGCATTTGGAGTCGTTTTAATTTGATTCCATGGTGGAGATAGTTGAATTAATAATTTCATATTCCGTACTGCTAAGCGAGGCGCCATTGTTGGAAGCTACCAACTCAGCCTCTAACAATGGGTTGGCATCACCAGTTACACAGTTCTGTAGCCTGGAATGTACCATCTTCTTCGCTGGAATATTAATGGGATTGTATGGTAGTTCAACGCTACTTTCCAAGCAATCTGCCATGGTTAATACGTGGTATTTTAAAAAGAAAACAGATATATAGATAATAACAAAAAACACCATGGTAGAGCAAAGGTGCCTGCACAGTTCCAATAAAAATATCATGAACTGTGAATGTAAACGAGTACTGTGCAAGACTCACCCAGGTAATTTTGAGTCCCAAGCATAAACTGTGCTGCAAATGTCTGTTCAGACCAATATTCCAACAAGAACAGTTTCTTTTCCAAAAAAGCGAGGTTGTTTTTAAGTTGCAAACATAAACTGTGCTGCAAATGTCTATTCAGACCAGTACTCCAATGAAATCAGTTTCTTTTTCAAAAAAACAATGTTGTAGAATGATATATAAAACTGCTTTTTATTAATAACAAGGAGGTGAGCGCTTTACAGCTTCTTCAGACCATGATAAAACTGAACTAAAAACTTGACTTATATACACACACTCATAAATTATTAAACAAACAATTAAACAATTAATTCTGCTAGTAAAAAATCAGCTTGTGAAAATAAAGCCATTCACATAAGCTACAATAAATTCTGTGGCTTCAATAAATGTTTATATTCATATAAAATCATATAACAAATTGATATAAGAAATTGATATAAAAAGTTTATACAAATATATATAGAATAAAGTACGTCTCATATAAAATATAATCTTGCATCTAGTATTTAAATTTTCTACTTTTTAACTTGGGTTTTAAAGGAATCTTGTCATTCAATCCTGGGGGGATGTGTGCTTGCAATCTAATTATCCAGTCTGTTTCTAACTGTTCAGTTCGATTCCTTACATCTCCCCCTCTCCTACTAGGTAAGTTAGTTTGTAAAATCATAAACTTAAAACTATGTCTAGTCCCTTCCTTTAGGACATGCTTGGACAAGGCATTCACTTCCGATTTTATTCAATTTGGTACACGTGCTCCCTAATTCTGTTCCTCAACTGCCTATCTGTTTTTCCTACATAAAAACCACTACATTCCAGACAGGTAGCTAAATAAACTAAATGTTCTGTATAACATGAACCAGTAACCTTGAATGTATAAAGTCTTGAAGTTGCAGGATGTACAAACATGTTGCTACTGTCTATATATCTGCAAAAATTACATTTACCACAAGCTGCAGTGCCTCTAAAACTTGATGTGTTTAGTGTGGTACTGTCTGGGAAACATAATAGCCGATGTAAATTCTTTTTGTTTCTATATGTATATCGTGGGTATTCACCTACTAGTTCCTTTATATCAGAGTTTGTGGTAAGAATTTCCCAATGTTTATTTAGCACATCCTTAACCAAACCTACATCTTGGGTATAGAATAAAGTTATTTTCTGTTGTCCACTATCAACTGTATCCTCTGTTCTATCTAAGTTTCTATAGTAGTTGTATAGAAACAAACTCTGATATAAAGGAACTAGTAGGTGAATACCCACGATATACATATAGAAACAAAAAGAATTTACATCGGCTATTATGTTTCCCAGACAGTACCACACTAAACACATCAAGTTTTAGAGGCACTGCAGCTTGTGGTAAATGTAATTTTTGCAGATATATAGACAGTAGTAACATGTTTGTACATCCTGCAGCTTCAAGACTTTATACATTCAAGGTTACTGGTTCATGTTATACAGAACATTTAGTTTATTTAGCTACCTGCCTGGAATGTAGTGGTTTTTATGTAGAAAAAACAGATAGGCAGTCGAGGAACAGAATTAAGGAGCACGTGTACCAAATTAGAATAAAATCTGAAGTGAATGCCTTGTCCAAGCATGTCCTAAAGGAAGGGGCTAGACATAGTTTTAAGTTTATGATTTTACAAACTAACTTACCTAGTAGGAGAGGGGGAGATGTAAGGAATCGAACTGAATAGTTAGAAACAGACTGGATAATTAGATTGCAAGCACACATCCCCCCAGGATTGAATGACAAGATTCCTTTAAAACCCAAGTTAAAAAGTAGAAAATTTAAATACTAGATGCAAGATTATATTTTATATGAGACATACTTTATTCTATATATATTTGTGCAAACTTTTTATATCAATTTTTTATATCAATTTGTTATATGATTTTATATGAATATAAACATTTATTGAAGTCACAGAATTTATTGTAGCTTATGTGAATGGCTTTATTTTCACAAGCTGATTTTTTACTAGCAGAATTAATTGTTTAATTGTTTGATTAATCATTTATGAGTGTGTGTATATAAGTCAAGTTTTTAGTTCAGTTTTATCATGGTCTGAAGAAGCTGTAAAGCGAAAGCGCTCACCTCCTTGTTATTAATAAAAAGCAGTTTTATATATCATTCTACAACATTGTTTTTTTTGAAAAAGAAACTGATTTTGTTGGAGTACTGGTCTGAATAGACATTTGCAGCACAGTTTATGTTTGCGACTTAAAAACAACCTCGCTTTTTTGGAAAAGAAACTGTTCTTGTTGGAATATTGGTCTGAACAGACATTTGCAGCACAGTTTATGCTTGGGACTCAAAACTGCCTGGGTGAGTCTTGCACAGTACTCGTTTACATTCACAGTTCATGATATTTTTATTGGAACTGTGCAGGCACCTTTGCTCTACTGTGGTGTTTTTTGTTATTATCTATATATGTATCTGTGTTGTCCATTTTCATTCTCCCTCAACTTCCTGCATTTCTTCCCCTTCCCTTTTCCTCTGGGAGTGACCTGATAGTGAATATGGAACCACAGTTTCATGTTTTAGCCCCTATCTTTCCTATTGGCTTTCTTTCTATATTGGCCTCTGGTTAGTCTTTCTGCATTTGGGGCAGGAAACTTGATATGAGGTATTACAGGGTTCTGGGGCAGTATGGGTAAAGGGAGGATCTTGAGAATTTAATCCAAGATTCTAAGTAAGTGTGGCCGAGTTGGATCATCCAAGGTCAGATCTGAGACTCATCAGTTGAAGAAGAATAAAAATGGGCAACACAGATGCATAGTTATGATGAGTACATAACTTTTATATTTGTTTTATTTAATTTTTGAATTAAGAATTTATAAACGGGTGGTGGTGATGATTCTTTGCAACTGTTTTAATGTTTCTTACTCTTTTAATGAAATAATTGTTTTGAAGTCATACAACTGATTTAGATTTTACAGGTTCATAAATGTATACTAGGCTAACAACCACAATGGCCTTTTTAAACCTAAACATGCATCCCAAATCTCTGACAAGTTCTGATACCCTTGTAAGCAGGGGCTTGGGAGATGAAACATTTACAAGCTAATGCCTAAGAGATAACCATTTACTGGTTGCCTGCGTCCAACATAGGTGCCAAACCAGGGATGAATTTCCTGTTCCCCACCCAATTGTCCAGATTACACTTGAATTGGGTTAGGGAGGAACTCTGCTTCACATGGATGGGGACCCTGTTCTAGAAATGGAGTAATCTCTGGGATACACACCTGTCTCTCCAGCAGGTCCTATTTATATCACAGGCAACGTTTAAGTATTTAGATTGAATAATTCTGGTCCTGTTTATTTTGAGGATGTACAAGAGGTCCATCAGAGTAGGGTCTAACAATGTCTTGTATGTCAGGCATAGCTCTCCCCTCAAAAGCCTGTGGGAGACAGAATACAGGGATAGAGCCTTGAGGCAGTCTGCAAAGGACACTTTACTTAAACCTTGTATTCTTCTAGTGAGGAACCTCTGTGGGGATTCCAGTTGTAGGATATGCCTGGTAAGATACATACCAAAGGGGGCATTTTACTCAATGATAGGTCTGACGAATGCCAAATACAGTGAAACAGTGACTTCCTTGGAGTTAGATGCCATACCTTTGTTTATATGTTGTGCAACATAGAAGGGTTTCCTCACTGCTGTAGGAACATCATGGTCAAAGGCTAGATTACTATCTATGTGTGCCCCTAAGTCCCTAACTACTGGGTCAGCTCTAAGGGGTGTGTTGTCAATATGATAGTTAATGGGGTGGATGACTTCCCGAAGGATACATTTATGCATTTCTTGACATCTAGTTTTCATCCATGGCTGTGACACCAGTTGTTTGTCTGTGTCAGCCCCTCCTAGAGAATATTTCATTCATTGTGGGATTCAATGACAGCTCATAATTTGCAATTATCTGCAAATTTAGTCAGCCAGAGACCAGTGACATTGGCTTTGACTTCAGAGAAGTAAATGGCAAAAAGGAGCGGTCCAAGGACTCATCCCTGAGGGACTCCACTTGTGACTGGCCTCTTTCTAGAGGTGGACTCCCCAGTTCTAGCTTCCTGGGTCCTGTCTGTGAGCCATTTGGCTATCCACTGGGTGACATATGAGTTTGTACCTAACCTCTTGAGTTTGTCAACAATGCACGAGTGGGGTATTGTGTTAAATGCTTTGGCCAGGTCAAGGCAGGCAGTGTGAACTGTTTTGCTCTTATTCATTGCTTTGGTGACCTTCTCAAAGATGTCCACCAGGCTGAGTAGGCATGATCTCCCCTTGATGAAACCAAAGTGGGTTTGGTCCAGTGTCTGGAGGTTTACTATAACACTATTGGTCATTTCCATAATAATTCTTTCCATCACTTTAGACTAGTGAGACTTATGGGTCTGTAGTTTCCAGGGTCTGTAGATGGTCCACCTTTGTGCAGAGGGATGACTGTTGCTGTTCTTCATTCATGCAGCATGAAACTTGTTTGGAGACTGCAGTTAAATAGCAGTTCCAGAGGCCCTGATAGGTCATGTTTCATGCTATTTAGAAGGAATCCTGAGATATTGTCTAGGCCCATTGATGCAGTGCTCTTGGTCTTAGGGACAGCATTAAGGACCTGTTCCCTAGTGATAGCTGGGGAGTAATATTTGATGGTATTTCTGAGGGAAGGTTGAGGGGGGAGAGGGGTAAAGTTGGAGCTGAATTTATCGGCCAGTAGGTTTGCAACATGGGGGGGCTGTGCCCCCCACATCCCCCAACTAAAAATACCAACTCTGAGATTGCACTACAGTGGGGAAAACAGCAAACTGATGAGGATGGCCACTGATTTCATTCCCAGGGAAAGAAATCGCTGATGTGGCCATTCACTGTTTTCACAGTTTGTTGTTTAAGGGTCGATGAAGAGGCATTCAATGGAACATCTCTTCAAGGAAATAATATAGATGCACCAAATTCACCTCAAATTTGGCTTTACTAGACTTTATATGTCCTCTGGGATGTTTGTTTAGTTTGATGAAAGTACTTTTATCCTGCTGGATGCTGCACCTCCTAATTTTTGCCATGATTTTCTTCCTCCTGTTATACAGCCCATTGATTTTGTGATTCCACCAGGGTGGCTTGTTTTTTGAGTTAGTTCTGTACTTCTTCCTGGTGGGTACAGCTGCCTCTGTGCAGCTATTAACATGCTTATACAGGGTTTCTGTGAACAGTTCTGCATAGGCAGTAATGTTAGCATGGTTTATGGGGGCTTGAGATTTTTCCAGGTTGTCATTTAATAGCAGGAGGTTAACCTTAGAGTAATTCCAGATTTAGCTGGGGATCCAGGTTTTATTTTTCCTTCAAAGGACACCATTTTGTGCTCTGACCTTACCAGGGAAGACACTACAGTAGGGGGTGCAGCACTCTCCCATATTAGTGAAGACCAGATCCAGTATGGATGCACCCCTGGTTGCTGTATCTGGTTCAGGAAGTTTGTGTTTACAAAATCCAGGAATCTTTGTGTCTGTACATTTGGTGTTGTAGAGGATTCCCAGTTAACAGTGGGATAATTAAAGTTGCCCATGAATATGGTATTGAGTTGGATGGTTAATGTTTCTGATAAGTTTAAATACATGGTATGGGTTTCCTGGGTCATAGAGGGGGACCTATAGCTGGCAAGGAAGTGATATTGGATTTTGCCTATGATGATTTGAACATGGAGCAGCTCAAGTGCATTGCCCTGTTTGATCAGCCTTGAGTTATATTTATTTTTGATGTAAATAGAGACACCTCCACCTTTAGCCCCGTCTGTGCAATAGCTGGTCTAAATGTGTGGTAGGTATTATAACCTTGCACTGTTGGTGTGCAGTCCGCAGCTTTAAAGCATGTCTCAGTGACCACACAGATATTAGCATTTTCTAGGGTGAAGAGAGCTTCTAGGGAGTGGAGTTTTTTTGTTTAGACTCCTAGTATTAAGCAGTATTACTTTTAGCTTTTCTTGGTTTTGATTTGGTATGTCAGAAGTACTTTCAGTTTGGCATTGTCTAAAAAAGGCACTATGGAGGAAGACAATGTTTTAGCTAATATTTGAAAGCCTAAAGGGGAGAGGTTCAGACCATCAGTGGCAAAGCAGTGTGGTCTCTTGACCATCTCTTTCCAAGCTGACAAGTATTGCACCCTCTTAAAATAACACCAGAAACTAAGCCAATTATTAAAGTCAATCATCCTTTGTTCATATTGTGGCATCATCCTTGGAGAAGGTAAAATGATACTCAGTACTAGACTCATACCAGCCTGAGACAGCATTCCGAAAGCTCTATGATGTCTCTCTTCATATAGTCTAGGAAGGTACATTTCAGGTAATTTTCCACATGGTCTATGATTGAGTCATACTGGTACTTCTGGTCCAATGACCTTAGTGCATGTGTAATGTGGTGGATCCTAGCCTATAATAAGCAACTGACTGCGACTTTCTCCTTACTTATCCTGGTGAGAAGGACATCAGTGCGTCTCATGATGGAGTCTTCAATGACCAGAATGTTGGATTGTGTGGTGGCTTCCCTTATGGGTTACAGGTAGAGGCATCATGAGACATGGCTCTATGTATTGATGTGGGTGTTGTTTTGAAAGAGTGCATTTGGGGCTGCTGAGGGTATTTATTACCTATAATTTGTCTAGGACAGGGGTCTGCAACCTGTAGTTTTGGAGCCGCATGTGGCTCTTTCACCCCTTGGCAGTGGCTCCCTGTAGCTTTGAAAAATAATGGCCACTCTACCGCCAACACACACACACACACACACACACACACACACACACACACACACACACACACACACACACACACTGAGTGTGATCGAGCAATGGACTTTATTGCTCGTATAAACTTATAAACTTGCTAGAATAACATGATTTCTGTTGTCATGCATTCTACACACACAGAGCAATGAAGCAATCCCCTGGCAGCAGCAGCATCTCCTGAAAAGTTTCTATACCTCTCAAAGTCTTAACACAAGAAATCTAGACACAGCCATAAATAAAGGGGAACAAATGAACAAAAATATGGATGGACTTGCTCTTATAAACTTATAAACTTTCTAGAATAACATGGTTTCTGTTAACATGCATTTTCCACACACACAGGTACACACACTTACCTCTCAACTGTGCAGATTTTCGCCGAATGTCCTGACTTTTGCCTCATATTTTTGGTCCATTTCTCATAAAATTGTGGTTTTCTGGCAAATCATTGAGGTCTGAAGTCAGAAAAAATAGACAGACATTTCAGTTTCAGACTTCATACCCTTCAGAAAATTCATGCTAATGCAAAATGTTATTCTATCAACTTTCTAAGCTTGAAAGAGCAATATTCAAAAAGTGTCCGTATTTTTGGCCTTTGTGCCCCAATATTTATGGCTTTGTTCAGATTTCTTGTTCTTAGAGGTTGAGAGATATCACACACACACACACACACACACACACACACACACACACACACACACACACACACACACACACACACACTCGAGAGTGATCGAGCAATCCCAACATAGGAACAAAAATAGGGACGGATTTTAAATATTGCTCTTATAAACTTAGTGCTTTTATATTTAGGATAATAACTATATATAAAACTTTATATGCTGAGTTATCTTCATTTTAGGGGTCATATAGGTTTAGTGGCTCCCAATGAATTTTATTTGGTCTTAGAGAGGCCAAATGGCTCTTTTGATAGTGAAGGTTGCAGACCCCTGGTCTAGGAGGTCTTTGTGGTTTAAGAAGGTTACATTTAAATGCCTCAGCATATGTGGGTCTACATGTCTGCTTTGAGTTGTGTGTAATGGGTGCAGTGTTTTTACTACTGACAACTTATTAACATTAGGAGTAATTTTACGTGAGAGCTTTAACTCCTGTGACATTGTGTAAATTCATCTCTCACATACCATATCAGTTTGTTTGAGCATTAACTGGTTATCAGTAAACATGAGGCAATTTCTACATTTCCTCAGGATGCCCATATCCACCAAGCTGGTAACAGACAGAGTAGACAAGATAATTTCCATGGCAACAGACCCTTTTTTATTAAGTAGATGGCTGGAGTGAGAATATAAAGCAATGTTAGGAGTATTCGGTTTTCAACTCTGGGGACGGTGCTTGTCACTGCAAACTAGTCCTGTGTGCATAAGTCATATGTACATGGGGTGGATTTAAACAATCTGTTTGGGACATGTTTCTATTCTGATGGAGTTCATTTTTAGGATGAAAGTGCTAAACTGAAACATTGTGAATAAATTTGTTTTACCTGCAGTCTGGTGTGTGGCTTGGTATTTTGGCTTTTTTCTTTTGTATTGTTATTGTTGCCACTTCAGTTTTTTTATTCATTTCTAGCAGGAAGTCAACAAACTAACAGGAAGATCCTCACTGAATGAATTATCCAGTCTGGAGTACAAACCGTGCCCATCTAATAATCTTACACTGTCTGACTTCCTCAGAGAATCCTCAAGCCTTCCCACATCCTCACTTATCCACAATGCAGCCACACAACAAAGACAGCCTCTTCCACCTGATTACATTCCACCATTTTACTTCTGAAAAATTACATCTAACCTAATTTTAACCTTACTTAAACAGATTCTTATGAGCTCTCCATCTGGACCTGAAATATCTGCCCTTGGTTCTTGTACCACTGCAGAAATTTCATTACCACCACTCTTAAGCACATTTACAACCTTTGCCTCACCATTAATACTACACCAAATATTTGGAAATCATATTTTGTCAATCTAATACCAAAATAAATGAACCCCATGTCTTGCAGTAACTTCCACCCTATCTCCAACTGGGTCTATATTATATGAACGAATGTTCATAATTTTGAATGCTCTAAAGAGTGAAAATGACAGACCTCGAAGTGCCTCTTGTGGGATCGCAGTACAGTGAAGGTTGGAATATTTGCCCTTTACTCACTGTAGTGCAATCTCAGAGCTGGTATATATATATATATATATATATATATATATATATATATATATATATATATATATATATATGGTTCCCATTCAGAAGCCTGAAACATCATAAGCCTGAAAATCAAAATCCTGAAACCAAAAGCCTGAAAATTCAGAATCCTGAAAACTCAAAATCCTGAAAGCCCAAAATCCTGAAAGACCAAAATCCTGAAACTCAAAATCCTGAAAACACAAAATAGACATACTGATGTCATTGTGGCTTTGCTATTGTTAGCCCTGTGGTGTTAGGTCATGCGTTGGGGTCAGGTAAGTGTCGTTGGTTTTATTTTAGGGTTAGGGCGGTTTAAGTGAGTTAGGGTTAGGGCAGGTTAGGCATGTATGCAATAGTGACAAATATTGGGGTTAGGGGGTTTAAGTGAGTTAGGTTTAGGGCTGGTCAGGTGAGTGTGCGATAGTGACGGACCTTAGGGTTAGGGTTAGGGTCAGGGTCAGTTGGTAGATATTAGTGTCTTTATAGTGACATATTAGCATTATTTGTGTTTTCAGGATTTTGAGTTTCAGGATTTTGGTCTTTCAGGATTTTGGGCTTTCAGGATTTTGAGTTTTCAGGATTCTGAATTTTCAGGCTTTTGGTTTCAGGATTTTGATTTTCAGGCTTATGATGTTTCAGGCTTCTGAATGGGAACCATATATATATATATATATATATATATATATATATATATATATATATATATATATATATATATATATATATATTTAGCAGGGGGTGTGGCCCACAATAATGAGTTCAAGGTCTGGCATTTTTACTGTTTAGAGCGTTCGATATTATGAACATTCGTTCATATAATATAGACCCTCTCCAGCCTACCCACCCTTGGTAAAAGTCTTGAAAAAATCATATGTAACTAGTTTACCACTTACCTACAAAAAATACTACCTTCTGTCCCTCAAGCAGCATTAATTCTAGGCTGGTAGGAGCACAGTAACTGACTATGGACCCTGACTGATAACATGTTAACTAATATGGATAAAGGAAATCTTACTGTAGCTCATTGACTTAAACTCTGCTTTTGACATGGTCAACCATTCATTTCTACCTATTCATCTGCAATACATTGGTGTCAAACCTGATGTCACTGCATGGTTCAAAGACTTTCTAGCTTGCTGTTCCTTCCAGGAAAAAATAGGGCCTAGTCTTTCCAACCATTCCTTTTTCAGTCTGGAGTCTCACAGGGCTCGATTCTAGTTCCTCTTCTATTATCAATCTTTATCAACAAACTTCCACTTGACTTCCACTTACCTATAATTATTTATGCAAGTGATATGGTCATCTCTAGGTCTGATCCCTCACATCATATAATTGTAACTAAACTTCAAAATGACCTTCTTCAGCTACAGCACTGCCAAAACTCCAATAAAGTACAACTCAATGCCAAAAAACAGTCTGTGTTATTTGGAATCTTTAAAAGAGTATCCATATCCTCTCTGAATCCTTTAATATCCTTAATTGTGATAACTACCCCATTGAAACCAGCACCACCCTGAGGTATTTGGGGATCTCACTAGACCAATCACTAAACCTCCCTGAGAACATAGAAAGATTTAGACCCAAGAGCAACAGTCTAGCCATCTGAGCCAACAAAGTATCTCACTTCCTGTAATATCCAAGGGTTGTGATAGGAAAAGACATTCTCCTTACCTAACATAAGTATCTCCTCCCTTTGTTTGCACCTACCTCTGTCGTCAAACACCCAGTCACCATTCAGACCCACTCCAATAAAATATGTTGACTCATAGTTTTTGAACTATGAAATGAAAACCCACTTCTTTACTTTTTCAAAGGTTAAATGGCTTTTAGTAAAAGCCTCCTTCTTGGTTCCTTATCTTCAAACTACTCGTACTTGACAACCCTCCCCTCTATCTCCCAAATTTTTATACTGCTGCTCAGGCATTTAACTTAAGAAGCCAGAGCAGATCTTCTCCCTCCCTACAAACCCCTTCTCACACAGTGCTCTCTACTAGCCATTGCATCTCTGTATTGGCTCCAAAACTATGACAGTCACTTCCTCTTGATTTAACTTATTACACAAAGTATTCCCTGTTCAGGCCTTATTTCAAACAATACTTAGTAAAATAGTTTACTGCGGTGGTGGTGCTGTGGTAGCGTTTTCGCCTCACAGTTAGATGTTGCCTGTTCGATTCTCAGTGAGAGCGTCTTCTGTGTAGTGACATGCATGAACGGGCGTTCCTTCATTGAAGGTTGTGTGTTAGACCCGGCAAGCCAGCACGTAAAACTCTACTGCCAATCATTAGCAGACCAGAGTTCCGCTGTGGCAACCCCTAACCAGGAAAAGCCGAAAGAAGACTTTACTTAGTAAAATAGTTTGAATGCAACTGTCCATCTAATGCTTATGTCACATAAACCATTATCTCCAACTGCCTAGTACCTGTACCTCTCACATTCATATTCCACCTGTTTAATTCACTCATCCTAAACAGCCATTCAGCTTACCTCACCATTACTGCTCAAAACTCACTACACATAAGCTAGTGCCCTCTTTAATCTTACTGGTATCTACTGGCTTTCCTAACCTAGCAACTATTATTCATATCTCCGTCACTTCTACTCCTTCTGCTTTAACTCTGTTTTTCTTTTTCTATTCCAATTATGTAACTGTACATACATTTGTTTTGTTAGAGCTTTTATGTATATATTTTTGTCAGTTTGTCTATGCTTACTCATAAATGTGAACCGTTATTTTGTATACTGTACATTCTTTATTGTTATGATTTAACCCAGGCTAAGCTGCAATCGGTCATTGTATGATCAGTGTTCTACCCCAGTAAACAAATTTAAATAAATAAGTAAATAATTGTTTAACAAGTTCTGAATTATAGTTAAAATTGTCAGAGCTAAGGCAGAGAATAATACACGTTGCTTTATAAATGAATAAAAACTGCAGAGAAAGTGTATCTGGGAAACATGCAACATTCCTATAATTTATATACATATACAGCCTTATGGGAGGGAGTAGCATTGTGATAAATTGTCAGGGAAGCAACACCCTCTAGTCATTCACAGTATAAATAAGAAAGAGTAAGTGATTCACAGTATAAATAAGAAAGCCAAATGTTTTATCATCCAAACCAGGAGCACTTCAAAAGCAAGCTTCATAGTTGAGGTGTAAGGTAAGAAAAAATTTGCTTATAGAGAAACTATACTTCGTTATCACAAATGAAACAGTCTTGGAGTGTTAGATCATAATCAAGTTTAATAACTGCAAGCTTTTTATTCTGATATGTAAACAGTAATCATTAAAGTTTAATTATCTGTATGTCTTGTACCAACATTTGCATCCCCCTGAATAAAATATTCTGTTATATATATGTGAGCATGGAGGTAGTAGGTGTTAGGTTCACTATACATAAGTGCCATCTTTTCAAATTTGTATGTATTTTACTTGATTTTAAGCATGGGAGAAGTTAAAATGGTACTCTTTATTGTAACTGCTATACCTAGCCTATGATAAAAAAATAAATCCTTGGTTGCTTGGGTTAATAGCACTTTTCCAACTAAAGTAGAAACACTTTCCTTAGCATTTGCAAACTGACTTGCTTAGTACTTCTCTCAAGAATAAATATGCACATCGTTTTATATTACTTAACATTTTTCTTATGAATACATTCCCATTATCTGTTATTTATATTTACTGATACATGTAATCAGAAGGCAGCAGTTACAAAGTACAGCTTTGTCAGGCACTTAAGTTAATAGTAGATATTTGAGGAGTCAGTGTAACATTTAAATTTACTAACCTTCTGTTTCCATGGCACAGACAGAATTATTTCAGCACTAACCACATTTCTTTTGAGGAACAGAGCAGGTTTAATGCCTGCAAATGTGCTGATGCAGGGGACAACAAATTCCCACATAAGTGGTAATCTGTTGTTTGCTTGTAGTTCTCCCAGGAAGCCCTGCAGGAAAGTGTGCCTGTGGTAGGCAAATGCCCAGTACTATGACAAGTTCTCTGCAAGTCTCACTATAGGGAAGAAGGGAGGGAAGCTATACTCATATATGATTTCTACTCAAAGGTCTACTGTGGTAGTATGTGTATTACATTCATCTATATTTTTCAGGGGCTTACTGTAATAGGAAATCATAACATTTAGATAGCCTCATAAGCAGCAGGATTTGTGTCTAGAAAATGAAACCACAAACAGCGATCCTCAAAAATTGTCATAAAAAATAGAAAACCACAAATAACCCGAAATATAACACACATGTGCACATCCTTGTAAATGTACCTTTGCACTGTACACAGAGCAAGTAAAGCAACATCAACTACACTTCAGGCTCTGTGTAATTATTTGATATGTATATAGTGTAAATGACAACTTGGTAAAACCACAGCAGATTAGCAATGAGATCATACTCACAAGTACAGAAACATTTTTGGGCTCCAGCTTACAAAACTAGAAGGAGGGAATGAGGCCAAGGAGAAAAAAGGGCACAGCAGATGAGATGAAAACTTAGCATTGACAATAAAGCAGATCTAGAAATGGAGTTACTTGAGTAATGTGCAACTGAGCACCTAAAGTAAATGAAAGTGATTTTTTGCATGACAACTGTGCTAATAAATGGGTATATGAGGGAGCATATTATACAGAATGATGCTACACATGAAAACAATGTATGTAAAAACAATATAATATGATTTTTCCATTACAATAGAGGTGGTATTATAAATCAAATGTATACAGAGTAGTTTAGCTATGACAACATACTTAAAGGCAAGGCAATGGGTATTCACTGAAATCAGTGTTGTAGCATTATTAGTGCTTTGCTAGAAAGCTCTAGTCCTGCTACAACAGTAACAAGCAGTTTAAAAATAAGGAGTTGCATTGAGAAAAAGCTCTTTAGTCACTCATTTGCACATGTACAACTGCATTAAGCTTTTCCCCTACAAAAGCATGCAATGTTGTTGTGCGCACCCGCGCGCGAGCGCACACACACACACACACACACACACACACACACACACACACACACACACACACACACACGCACACACACACACAAGCACACACATGCATTCAGCTTCACAGAGCTACTGCTGCCCTAGCCAACAATGGGTGTATATACAATAAATCTACCACATTCAGTCTTTACTGCCTTGCATGAAATAGCATGTACAGCTTGTCTTTGAATCACTCTACCATGCTGTTTTGATCATAGAGTATGGCTGCAGGGCAGAGCACATTATTTATATACATCAAATGAGCCCGAGACTGCTGAATTTGCATGCAGAGATATTCAGAAAGGCTTCTGTAACACTAATTACTGGAGCATACATACAACTGTAGCACTTCAGTGGTCTGTGAATCACTCCCTCATAACACACTGAGCATTCCTGCTAAAGATAAGACTGAGTAGTGTTTTATGTGTTCTTGAATACCTTGCAAAGTGATTTTTGTATTACAAAGGGGCTGATAGTAATTATATAGAGAAACAAATTACAATAAGTTAAAAGACTCACATAGCATGCTGCAAATATCTAAAAAGGAAATACAAAGAAAGGACTTCAAAAGTGAAGCAAACCTCAAATAGTAGGTTGTAAAATTATGTGTGTTTCTTGAAGCTAGCTAGAAGACTGGTCACCTTTTATTGCAATAATTGAAGTCTGCTACTAAGGACTCTAAAAATAAATCAGTGCTACTTAACTGAAGTGACACCAGAATGTGATAGTGTGATGCACAGTTTGCTAGATTCAGAAAAATCTGCACCAAAACAAGATGGTATTCAAGACAATCTGCATAAAAGGCAATTGCTATTTGTGCAAGAATTGGCAGCAAGCAGTGTGGTCCCAGTTCACAGACATTAAGTGCACAGGTGTGCAGCAGTTTGCACAGAGTACTATGCAAGGCAAGAAATGAGTGCACAATCAGATGAAAATGCACCATGCAATAAAGTGAATCAATAATGACAGGTAAGGTAAGGAATTAAAAGGCTGTGATTCTTCTTAGCAATATCTTGCAGACTTTGTAGTGCTACTCACTTGACTAAAGTAACACTGAATAATATCAAATATATTACTTATTGCCCTCCATCATTGTGTCCAGAATATCACGGCCTTGTCCCATATGCATGTTCACACCTGTATTTAAATAGAGGACAATTGCACAGACAGTGCTGCCAGCTATGTCATTGTTACCTACCTAGGTGTTTCTTACATCTATAGAGGTGGGAAAGTGTAACCAGGCAGTTTTGCTGAGCATGTTGTCCCCCTAAGGTGTGCACCACAATACATACTACCTGTGAACAGTAATTAGCCACTACAGTAGTGTGCTGCCATGTTCCCTCACACACAGAAAGCATAGGCGTGGCAGTTAGTTTAGTCTGTACAGCAGAACAAACATGAGGAAACAGGTAGTCACCACGTATGTATGTAACAGTGACCCCACTGTACCATCATACCCCCAATGTGCTCTTTGTCCTCATAAGCCAAGATGACCAACAGTCCCAGTTTTTCCAGGACAGTCCCAGTTTGGAAGTCTCTCTCCTGGAATCCAAAACATTGTCTTTGGGACACAGAAATGTCCCAGTTTAGACCACTCAGTCTGAATGGTGACTTGGCTTCCCAGGGTGGCCAGTCCCCCTGCTTTCCTATCCTAAGCAGCTCTGGGAACTTTGAGATTTTTTGGGGATGCCATTGGGTATGGGGTAAGGTTGGAAGCCTTTGCCCTGGCAGGAACCTTCCAGGCCCTGCTGCCATCAGTCAGTCACTCCCTCAAGGACTTCTGTCGTGTGGGGTTCTGCTTGACCCCACTCACCCAGGCAGGAGCTCTCCAGGCCCTACATCCATCTGCCTGGTGCTCCCATATTGACCTCTGTCAGGGCCAAACCCTACAGTCTACCCCTTTGACCTGGCCAAGAGACCTTCCACAGCCACAGCCACAGCCACCAATGTCATGGGACTTTGCCACCTGCATGTCTCCTGCAGGCTGACAGATCATGCCGGATTGCACTTTCCCTTGCACCCTGTCAGGGGAAGCTTCCCTCTAATCCTGTCCACTCCTCCAGAACTCCCCTTGGCTGCTGAGAGGCAGATCCTCTCTCATGAAGGCTTCAGAGTCCCCCTGCTTTCCCATCCATTGCAGCTCTGGGGACTTTAAGATTTTTCAAGGATGCTGTTGGTTATGGGGTGAAGTTGGATGCCTTCACCCCAGCAGGAGCTCTCCAGGCCCCTCTGCCGTCCACCCTGGCACTTGCTCAAGGACTTCCATCATGGGGAGATTTGTCTGATCCCACTCACCCAGGCAGGATCTCTCCGGGCCCCACTGCTGTCTGCCCTAGTGCTCCCTTAAGGACTTCAATTGTGAGGAGCTTTGCCTGCCCCCCCCACCCAGGCAGGAGATCACCCAGCCCTGCCACTATCTGCCTCTCTCCCCCTTCCAGACTTCTGTCCCAGAGGGGGCATGGTCCGTACCCCCTCATCTAGGCAGTAGCTGTCCTGTGCCATTCACTTTCCACCTCACTCTCCCTTCCAGACATCCATCGGGACTGACCCCCTCTTTGGTTCCACTTCTACCCAGGAGAGAGAACTCTTTTCCAGGATTACATATCTCCTAACTGCTGCCAAATCATGCAGTGTCATGCATGCTCTTGGAGCCTCTCAGAGGATCTTTCCAGCATCATAGAACTCTGCTGGGCTACGAAGGAGCCTCAGACAATCCCTCATCCAGACTTCTGTGACACCAGTTCTCCACTTTGCCTTGCACCTAGGGCTTTCAAACTCGCAGGGGAAATGGCCCTGGGTTCCGCCATCTCTGCACTTTTTGCAGCATACCTCAGTCTCTCACCCCATGGTGCCGGGCGCCGACAAATGTGCAACACTTCAAGCCTCCTGGCATGTGGCCTCTTGCCTCCTGGGTGGTGCTATTCAAAGAGTGGCATCCCCACAGTATCTGGTGAAGGACGGGAGGCCAATCTGCTTGACCCAGTGCAAGATGACATGGCTGCCCTATCTCCACTCCCATGGGGGCTGGGAGAATGGGATTGCAGACCTGGCTTCCTGGGATGGCCCTCAAGTGTCCCAGTTTAGGTCCTGTAAAAAAATCTTCACAGTGTCATAAGCAAAGAATTTACCAAACCTCTGTACTCCTGTTGTCGGCTGGCACTGCCCATTCCCACCACAGTCAGCCAAACCGCACAGTTGTATACCCATTTTATGCAGTGTGTGTGTGTGTGTGTGTGTGTGTGTGTGTGTGTGTGTGTGTGTGTGTGTGTGTGTGTGTGTGTGTGCTGATGAGGTACCTGCTTATTATTGTCTGCAAATCACCAAATTTTTCTGTAGTGCATTAATCCTTTCCTGAGCAACTCATGCATGTTAGCCTTATCATGGGATGCTACTTTCCCAAGGCTAACACAATGGAGGTACACCCTGCTCTTCTAAGGTTCATACCCACTTAGCTCAGTCCTAATTCTGACATTTATCATATCAGAGTTGTGCTGGACTTAGTGCTCTTCAGAGTCTAGGATTGCACCTACATATTGAATGAGGAGCAGCTGAATTGTGCACCACAGCCTTACTGAGCAAGCCTTGTGCTGGTACGCAGCAAATATCTGTGAATACCAGTATCATTTGAAGAAGCTGTAAAAGAACTGCAACATCATTCAGTCCCCAAACCATTACTGACAGCAGAGCAATTGCATAAGATAAATCAATTGAAAAGTGAAAATATGTCCGAATATATGACAAAAATTGGAAGATTAGCAAAACATTGACAGTTCTAAACTGGGCTGCTTGATGCATTATGGAAAAGATTGGTGTATAAAATTTAATCTGAAAGCACACAAAAAGGCAATTTTGTGAAAAAAAAGATGATAGACAAGCCGCAAACTATTGTTGTTTTTGTGGACATAGTTGCAAAAAAAGCATCATAATTATAAGAAAAGGTAAGAAGTGCAAAATCAATATGGTAGTGATTAGGACCATCAAGATTCCAACATATTTTTATTTATTTATTCATTCATTCATTTGTTCATTCTCTGATTACCTGTTTCACCAAATTCATGGTTTTAGTGGATCCAGAGACTATCCTGGCTCTTAACAGGCACAGCACAGAGAGACTACTGCTGGATGGACCACTGTGGCAAAATATGTATTTTATTTTATTTTATTTTGAATTTGTTAACTGGGGTAGAGCATACTGATTCCATTGAACCCATTTCAGTCTCAGACCAGGTGAAAACACAATAGACACAACATTATATACTGAAATAATTCCAAAATGCAATATTTATCTCTCTCTCTCTCTATATATATATATATATATATATATATATATGTATATATATATATATGTGTGTGTGTGTGTGTGTGTGTGTACACACGCACACTCACATACAAACAGAAACGATAATGTAGTAAAATAAATGGTACACTATTAAATCACTCTAATATAAACATTCAAAAAATGGAACTGACTATTCATTGGTTATCGGCAGTTATCAGCAGGAGACAAGGCCAACCTCTACAAAGAAAAATAGCTAACCAATAAGAAAGAGGGAAATTACACCTCCAAATTCTGTTCTAGAATAGATACAGTTAAACGGAGCTGTTGATGTTTAAATGAAATTCTAAAGTATTAAAAACATGTAAAAGACACAAGATTGCTATAAAATGACATCCATATACAAAAGATTAACGTAGCCATCACAAAGCACACTTAATACTGATGCTTATATATATATATATATATATATATATATCCAAAGTAAATATCATAGTTGGCTTGAGGGTATAAAGGCAGTAGATGAATGACATATACAGAGTGACTGAAAACATACGGTATATACATGCATTTCATATATATATATATATATATATATATATATATATATATATATATGTGTATATATATATATATATATATATATATATATATATATATATATATATATATATATATATATATATGGGTCTAGGACATTTCACTGAATGCACATTTCACTGAAACTCAAATGACTGAACACAAATCACTGAAAGCACAATTCACTGAAACACATTTCACTGAAAGTTATATATGTCCTTTTCCCCACTGTAGCATGACCCTGGAGTAAATATATATATTAAGGGAGTGTGGGGGGCACCGCCTCGCACATCGGGGAGTGTGGGGAGCATAGCCCCCCACATATTTTAAGTATATATTATGTTCGGAAAAGAGTAATATATTGGAATTTCAAGTATCCATGTATATAGTTCAAAATATTTAAAATATGTGGGGGGGGCTATGCCCCCACACCCCCCTTTACTATATATACTAACTCCAGGGTCACACTACAGTGGGGAAAAGGCCATATATAACTTTCAGTGACATGTGTTTCAGTGAATTAAGTTTGCAGTGAATTGAGCTTTTAGTGAAAAGTGCACACTAATTTGACTTTTAGTGAAATGTGTATTCAGTGAAATGTCTTAGACCCATATACATACATATATATATATATATATATATATGTGTGTGTGGATTCCATACACTTGGTCAGATTTCATTTAGTCAAAAATTATTCCAGGCATTGCACTTGACTGAAAGCTCACTTGGTGAAGTTCATTTGGTCGAAAATGGAATATAGCCCCTGCCCCACTGCAGTGCAACTCTGGAGTGAGAATATTAAATAAGGGGGGGGTGTGGTATTCAATTTTATAAGAAGGTATATCCAATAGAAATGCTTTGCTATATATATATATATATACCCCCCACACCCCCCTTTATTTAATATTCTCACTCCAGGGTTGCACTGCAGTGGGGCAGGGGCTATATTCCATTTTCGACCAAATGAACTTTGACCAAGTGAGCTTTCAGTCAAGTGAGCTTTCAGTGAAGTGAACTACCTGGAATCATTTTCGACCAAGTGTAATTCGACCAAGTGTATGGAATTTATATATATATATATATATATATATATATATATATATATATATATATATATATGTGTGTGTATAATGGCATCATAGCTGACATGCTGAAAGAATCACAATCAAAAACAGAGTCAGATCAATGTATATAGACAGAATAAAGGAATGAATAGGTTACGTTATATGACCAGAGACATAGCAGTTACATTTTTCTAGAGTCCTAAAATGTGCTTTTATTTATGAATGTAAAATGGGGTAAACATAATTTTATTCATCAGGTGTCTGCAGTAGTAAGGAAGGCCTTCTACACTGTACACCTCATAAGTAAGGGTATAGCATCCAAAGCTAAGGAGGTTATAACTGCCCTGTATTCAGCACTCATCAGACCAATAATAGAGTACAATACTCCCTTCTATATGTACCTCACCTGACATCTGCAGCAACTGGAAAGACCACAGAGGTTTCTCACCAAGAACATTCAAGGCCTACAACACATGATCTACATGGACAGACTGAAGGCCATACCACTTTACTCAGTCTAATACAGACTGCTTAGAGGTGACTTGCGCCTGGCCTACAGAGCAGTTTCAGACTACTGCACATTTGCAAATCCAGTAGAACAAGATTCAGTCACTATAGGGATCTTAACCTAGCCTGTGATATTAACAGGACATGCTGGAGAGACAATATGTCTCCCAGAGGTTGCCACTTCTCTGGAACAAACTCCCAGTTCATGTAAAACAGAGCTCCCCAATGACCCTGTTTGAGCATAATCTGGACAACTGGATGGGAAACCATAAATGTACACTGAGGGTTTCATCTATGTCCCTCTTAGACAGGGGCAGCCGATGCTGATCTTAGATTCATGTGCAAACATAGACTATATATATTGGTCCATAAGGGAACAAGGGTATAACATGGCTAGGCTTGTACAGACCTTAGGGCCAATAGCCTAGTAACCTCTCATGATCCTATGGTCCCATGATCCTATGAATGATCTTTAAGAAAAGAAGGAAGAGATTTCCACTGTTTTGGATCAAGGCCTGAGAAAGCATGGTCTGTGCAGCGAGGCCTAGTTTGGGAAGATTAGAGGAGACAACATGAGCGGTTAAGATTAAGATGTCTAAAGTTGTATATTAGTGCATCTCTAAACAGTTTTGAAGCTAATGGAGGGAAGGTGTCTTTATTGATAAGCTTAAATAGCTGAGAGGCGAGTAGAAAAGTCAGCACATTGTTTCATAGTAACCAGTTAGCTTTTTCAGTGGTTTTGCTGTGGTATTAACTTTTTGGGAAAAGAGTGATGAATCTGCAAATGGCCATTTGAACTTTGACTGATTGGTGAATATATTTCTTTTAGAAGTTGCAACAATTAGTAGAAGACAATATTCTAGATAAGACATTAAGATATCTTTACCTATGACATTTCTACAGTGTTTTGATAGAAAAGGGAATTAGCCCAAAATAGGAGACAGCTGATTTTTTGTATGTGTGTAGTCTAGGTGGAGTAGTGTTATTGAGGATCAAGGATGTTTAGAGGCCTGGAGATAGAAGTGAGCTTTTACTTAGTGCCAAAAAGCATTGTTTTTGTTTAAGAGAAGTTTATCAGTAATTCTGTTTCACTGACCCATTGCATAAGGGTATGAAAATCAGTTTGAAGTTTGAGTTTAAGAGAAGAAACCAAATGGTTGGAGTGAAATGGAACCATGTCATCACATAAAGCAGGAGAGGAAGATGGAGGTAAGTGAAAATAAAGTTTATTAATGTAGATAGTAAAGAGGAGAGGAAAGGACAGGAGATGGGTGGAGGGGTGAGGAGAAGAGTGTAGAGGAGAGGAGAAGTCAGAAGAGGGGAAGGGAGGAGAGGACAGGAGAAGGGAGGTGTCAGAATAGATCCTTGAGGGACACCTTTCTGCAGAGGGACTGATGTAGTGGTTGATGAATTGAAATTTACTAAGAAGTGGTGGTTAGAGAGCTAGCTTTTGAATCAGGGTAGTGTGTCACCAGTAATGCCTGTTTCAATGAGATGGTCAAGGAGGACTGAATGCTCAACAAGATCAAAGGCTCTGATGAGGTCAATAACATTTGTTCCAGTAATCAAGTCTTTGTCCATTCCAAGTAGAATGTTGTCACTGAGTGCCCAGTTAGCTGTGGACATACTTAGCCCAGACCAAAAAACATGCATGAAGGTGGTATTAGTTAATGTATTGAGTGCATTGCAAATAAAGTCATTTTTTCCAGAATCTTTCCTTAAGTTGGGAGGGTGGCCTAATTGTTAAGGTGTTTGCCTTACAAACTGAAGGTGCAGGGTTTGAGTCTTACAAAGGATAATTGGCTAGGCTTAAAATGGCTCTCAAGGGCAGTTAGCTTAGTACTAATCTATGAACTATGAAAGTCTGATAGATTGGAGGAATAGGTTTTTTAGAGAGAGGTTTTACTATGGCTTTCTTCCAGATATGAGGCATAATATTAAGTATAATATACTGGTTGTAGATGTGTCCCCATGGGGTTACGATGCTGTCTGTATGGTGATAAATAAACAATGGGTGAAGGTTGTTAGTACCTGAGGACTATCAAGTTTAATGTGTTCAAGCAGAGGGTAGATGTCCTTGGATGTGATAGTTCTGACGTAGAATGAAGGAATGTATGAAGAGGAGGAGGGAATGTGTGATGCAGTTTAGGATTGACTAAAGTAAGGGCTGAGAAAGCTGGTGAAATGAGAAAGGAAATCAAAGGCAGAAAGTTGAGAGGATGTGGAATTCATGGATGGAAGGCTCTTGCATCTTGTAAGATGGTTTTCCTCTTTCCATTAGTTTTTTGGTGATTTTTTCAGTAGGTTCAGTATGATTTCGTCCAGTGACTTTTATGATGACATGTAGCTTGTTTGGCAAGGTTGTGTAGCTGGCTGTTGCACTGTCTATTTATAGTAATAGGGAGTCTTCTTCTTTCGGCTGCTCCCATTAGGGGTCGCCAATGCGGATCATCTGTTTCCATTTCTTCCTGTCCTCTGCATCTTGCTCTGTCACACCAACCACCTGCATGTCCTCTCTCACGACATCCATAAACCTTATCTTAGGCCTTCCGCTTTTCCTGTTACCTGGCAGCTTCATCCTTAGCATCTTTTTCCCAATATACTCTGCATCCCTCCTCAGCACATTTCCAAACCAACATAATCTTGCCTCTCTGGCTTTGTCTCCAAACCTTCCAGCCTGGGCTGACCCTCTAATATACTTATTCCTAATCCTGTCCACCTTCATCACACCCAGTGCAAATCTTAACATCTTTAACTCTGCCACATCGAGCTCTGACTCCTGCTTTTTTGTCAATGCCACTGTCTCCAACCCATATAACATAGCTGGTCTCACTACCCTCTTGTAGACCTTACCTTTCACTCTTACTGGTACTCATCTGTTACAAATCACTCCTGACACTCTTCTCCACCCACTCCACCCTGCCTGTACTCTCTTCTTCACCTCTCTTCCTCACTCACCATTACTCTGAACTGTTGATCCCAAGTATTTAAACTCATCCACCTTCACCACCTCTACTCCCTGCATCCTCACCATTCCTCTATCCTCCCTCTCATTCACACACATATATTCTGTCTTAGTCCTGCTGACCTTCATTCCTCTTCTCTCTAGGGCATATCTCCACCTCTCCAGGGTCTCCTCCACCTGTTCCCTACTCTCACTACAAATCACAATGTCATCTGCAAACATCATAGTCCACGGGGACTCCTGTCTGATCTCATCTGTCAACCTGTCCATCACCATTGCAAATAAGAAAGGGCTCAGAGCAGATCCTTGATGTAATCCCACCTCCACCTTAAACGCATCTGTCACTCCCACCGCAGACCTCACCGCTGTCACACTACCCTCGTACATATCCTGTACCACTCTATAGTAGTAGGGTATACTTTCCAAAAATGCCATGACTTGTCTCTGGAGTTGTAAAACAGCTTTAAGCTCATAGGTTGACCATTTGTTGGTTTTAGGTTTCTGTAGTCTTTGGATTACAGGGAAGTGAGATGTTTGCAGGTCAGTCAGTATAGAAGTGAGTAGTTCTGCAGCAGTGTTAGGGTCAGACAAGTTCAGAACTGGTGACCAGTCAATTAAGGAGTGGATGAAATTTAGTTTGATAATATTATTCTGTGATTTATTACACAAAGATATGAGCTTTGGGGATCCATTTTCATTTGGATGATGTGCATGAAAAGTAATAGGACAGTGATCACTGAACAATGGTGGATGGGTGATGGTATATGACATAAGAGAAGGTTTGTTAGTTAATATGAGATCTAGGAGTGAGCAGTGAGAAGTATTGAGTTTGGGTGTAGTAGGTAGAGATATGAGGTGGGTGAGGCTGAACTGTATTAGAAGAAGATTCAGGCAATTTGAAATGGGACGGAATAGGCTGAGACTGAAGTCTCCAAGTATTATGACATTTTTTATATTTTTTGTGTAGGAAATTATTTTTCTTTTAGTATGTTATTTAGTTTGGGGCGTGGGTAGGGAAGGTTGTGGATATGCTACAGAGAGATGTAGTATGGTATTTTTGTGGGAGAGAATGGATAAAAGTTGCCAGCTAGAATAATTATTTGTGTTACTGTTTCCAAGTAACTGGACATTTAAGTGTGACTTGAATAGAGAGTTCCAACTCCTTGTCTTGTGCCTGGTCTGGGGTAAAAAAGTAGTTGTAACCAGGGAAAAAAATGATATAAAGAAGGATTGTAGCCATAGCTTATGATTCTATGATAGCAACTAAATCGGGCTTATGTAAGGAAATGGAGGCATTAATCTAGTCAGTTTTGTTCCTTATACTTTGTGCATTGATGAGTATACAGGAGAGTGGAGGTGAAGCTGGGTTAGCTTTGATATTAAGAAGCAGTAGGAATATGAACATCACTTGAAAACAGTGATTGCTGGTTTAAAGAAAAAGACTATAAACAACATCATAGAAAGAACCATATGCTGGATGACTCCAGACAGAGTTGTTAAAAGAGCAAGGTGGTAATCAAAAGGTAAAGGAAAACAAAAAGAAGTAAAACTGCTAAAATGCATAAAGTACTACATACAGACAGGTGAGCCAGAGAAACTGGATAATGACTTGAAATCCAGAAATATTATTTTAATGTTTAGAACTGCATAATATGGGAATATTGAAAATACCAAATAAAATCATGTACATATCATTTTAAAGGGAGAGGGGTGAAATTGAAAATGGAGTTTGGTACATGGGTCATTATTGTCAACATTTTATTTTATAGATTACAAGAAACTGACTTAAAAGATTCTAGTAAATAAGTTAGTGGTGTTATCACAGTTGCACACAGAAGAACATTGCGCCTGAGAGTAAGAATAAAATAAGTCTTAGACTTGTTATGTGCAGAACAGAGGAGGACTGACAATGTTTGCCAAAAAATGGATAAGAGAAATGGAAATTACATGGAATTTCATTATGGCACCACAGTTTTCATAACAAACCAGTAGCCATAGAACCACAACTAAAATGGAAGTTATGTACTCACCATAACTTTCCATGTTTGTAGTCTATCTCGCCCTTCATTCTTACTGGTTTGGTTCAGAGCCAAATACACTAGCTCAAAGTCTCTTCCTTGGCTCGTGGCTGAATAGGTATCCCATCATGCAGTGGTGTAGTGCCCCAGATCTTGTTTGCTGCCAATCATAACAATGTGTCTATATTAATCATGCAACATCAGGTATAGAAATAACAAGGAAATTCAGAGGAGCTACTTCACTAAAGAAGAAAAATATTTCATCTAGGTCCTCTAGGAGCCCTTGGCTGGGGGAAACTGGGAGGGTCGTAAGAATGAAGGGTGAGGTGGACAACAAACATGGAATGTTATAGTGAGTATATAACTTCTTTATGTTATGTTGTCCTATCTCGCCTTCATTCTTACTGGTTGGGACAGCATCCCTAGCACCATTTTCCTGGGTGTCTCACGGGAGTATACCTTTGAGCACAGTGGAACCAAAGGAAGCCTTGTCCCTGGAGGCCAAATCAACTTTGTAATGAGTAATAAAAGTATGGGGTTTTACCCATGTAGCAGCGGCACAAATACTGTCCATTGATAATCTGGCTAGGTAAGCAGAGGATGTTGCTAAGGCTCTAGTTGAGTGGCCTCTAACTTTAAATGGTAAATTCCTGTTATTTGAGGTGTATATAAGGGTAATGCAATCTGAGAGCCAATTTGAAAGCATAACTTTTGAAACTGGCATGCCCTTTTTTGCTTCTGAAAAGGAGATGAACAATTGATCTGTTTTCCTGAAACTTTTAGTTCTATGTAGATAAAACCTAAGTTGCCTATGCACATCCAACTGGTGAAGTTTGTACTCTGCCTTGTTGCTATGATTAGGAAAAAGCACTGGGAGCTCAATCGATTGATTCAGGTTGGTTTGGGAACAAACTTTTGGCACAAAGGGTGGATTAGTTCGCAGAGATACTCTATCCTTATGGAAAATCAAATAAGATGACTTGATTGATAGAGCTTGCAACTCCGAGACTCTTCTTGCAGATATAAAGACTACTAGGAGGATAGTTTTCAAAGAGAGAAATTTGAGATCACATGACAATGAGGGTTCAAAGGGAGGTAAGGTTAAGTGCGTCAGGACAAAATTCAGATCACATGGTGAGAGAGGTTATTTTATGGGAGGTCTCAATAAGCAAGTGCCTTTTAAAAATGCTTTACACAATTTGTGTGACATCAGGTTAGGAGTGTATTCACCAATGTGAACATTGGAAATTGCAGCTAGTTGAACTGTAATTGTAGCTGCTACAGAATCTTGCTGGAAAAGTTTTGCAAGAAATTCTAAAATTTAACTAATTGCGACAGAAAGGGGATCAATGTTTCTTGCTTTTACCCAGTAGGAGAAGCTCTTCCATTTACTAGTATATAACTTCCTGGTAGAAACCTTGTGAGAAGATACCAAAATGTGTTTTACTGCTGCTGTGAAGTCTTAAAGCCTGAATAAGTTTGAAAGTGGAGCAGCCATGCTGTCAAATTGAGGGTTTGGAGAGCAGGATGAAGTGTTCCTGACGTTATGGGTCAGAAGGTGTGGAACTGGGTCCAGAACTCATGGTTTCTCCTGTAGGTGAGGCCAGAGAAATAGGAACCAAATCTGACAAGGCCAATATGGAGCAATGAGAATCTGTCTGCTTCCAAAGGATTTTGCTTTCTGAATAACTTTGGGTATTATGGAAAAAGGATGGAAGCCCTACAGAAGTCCTGAGGGTCAGTCGTGAACAAGTGCATCTCTCGGTGTCTCCCCCATAGGGGGGAGATTAGGGCAAAGTAGCTGCTGCATTTGGTATTCATGGGAGTGGCAAAAAGGTCACAGAAAAGCTGGCCCCATTTTCGGAAAATCTTTTCCGCTATGTTTTGGTTTAGAGACCACTCGTGAGGCATTAATATCGCCCTGCTGAGTTTGTCCACTATCACGTTGGATTTCCCCAGGATATGCATTGCTACCAGAAAACGTTGGAAAGAGATTGCCCATTGCTATACTCTCAGTGCTTCTCAACAAAGGGGGTATGATCTGGTTCTTCCTTGTTTGCTTATGTACCAGACTACTGACATGTTGTCTGACTGGATTACAATCATTCCTAGTGGAAGAGAGTCCTGGAGTGCTTGCAATGCTAGAAGCACTGCTCTCCTCTCTAGAACACTGATGTGCAAATGGGCCTTGTGTTCTTGCCATGTGCCTTGGACTGTTCTTCCCAGATAATGCCCCCCCACCCTATCTGGATGGTGTCCGTGGTCACTATAGCTACAGGTTGTTGTGGCACAAAAGGTCGCCCGATGGTCACATGGTTGGACTGAATCCACAATAGAATAGCTCTCTTGCATGACCTTGTAATTCTAATTTGGTGAGACATGGGAAGTTCTTTTAATGATCACTGAGCAAAGAGGAGCCATTGAAGAATTTTCATATGCATCCTGGCTAGAGTAACTAGGGTGATCGTTGAAGCCATGGTTCCTAGGACTTTCAAAACTGATTTTGCTTTCACCTTGCTTCTGGGTAGAAGGTTGGCTATTTGTTGTCTGAAAACACAAACTTTGTCGGGAGGCAGCTGTGCCATCATGGAAACAGTGTCAAGATCTGCAGCTATGAATGTAATATGTTGACAGGGCAACAAGGCAGATTTTTGTAAATTAACTGTTATGCCTAACTGAGAACAGGATTGAAGTGTGGTGTATCTCGCCTGCTGAAGTAGATGCTTGGTGGTGGCAGTAAGGACCAAGTCATCTAGGTACGGAAACACTTAGAATCCTAGAAGTCTCAAGTGAGCCGTGACTACTGCCATGCATTTGGTGAACACTTTGGGGGTTGTAGTGAGACCAAAGGGCAGAGCTCAAAATTGATAATGACTGACTCCCAACTGGAAGCATAAATGACTCCTTGATGCTCTGTCCATTTTTATGTGGTAGTACGCATCTTGGAGGTCTATTGAGCACATCCAATCATCTTTCCCTAAAAAGGGAAGAACTGACTGCAGTGTCACCATTCAGAACTTGAACTTCTTCATGGATTTGTTTAGTTTGCTGAAATCCAATATGGGTCTGCAGTCCCCTGTTCCTTTGGGCACTAAAAAGAATCCTGAGTAAGTAACGAATCCTATTTGGTCTGCTGGGACTTTTTGGATGACTCTTTTGTCTAGCAACTTTTGAATTTCTATAGTTGCTTGTTCCCTTTGACTGGGTGGAACATCTGGGATTGTTCTGGTCTGTGGGACAGGATGGCAAAAGGGAATGGAATAACCTCTGGATATTATACTTTGTACCCACTTGCCTCTTGTGATATCTCACCAGGCTTCTGTGTAAAAAGTTAACCACCACCCAACTGCCTCCAGAATAGAACAGACAGGCCTCTTTCAGGAGAGCTGGTAGGGCTGGCTGTGAAAGGAATCATGGTCACCCTGGTTTTGAAGACCCCCTCTGCCTCAAGGATGATGTCTACCATTATTACCTCCCCCTCTACCCCTGGGGAAGGGTTCACCTTGTGCAACCTGAAAAACTCCCTGGGATCTTTTGAACCACATTTTCCCACTCTTCTGGCCTTTACGGTAAGGTCTTGAAGGTATGGAAAAATGTACTCCAATGGCAGAGAGAGTTTTCCCTTCCTGCTCGCATCTGGTGAGTGTGTCCTTGACTTTGGGTCCAAAGAGTGAGGAACCATCAAAAAGGGTATTGACAAAGGTAGACTTGAAAGGCTCCGCAAAGTTACACAAGCCCATCCAGGAGTGTCTCCTTAGGGAAACTCCTGAACCTGCTGCTCTGCTCACTCCATCCGCTGCATAGGATATCAGTCTCATGGAGAAGTTAACAATGGAATTTAAGGCGGATAGCTGGGAGGTCACCTTTTCTGAGACCCCCACAGCTAATGAACCTTGGAAAGTATCTCCTAATTCCTTCAGGAGATCTCTTTGTAGTCTCGTAATGTGCGTAAAGTAGTTCAGCGATCTAAGGGTAAAAGTCACTGGCAAAAAAATATGCTTCCCGTATCTGTCCATCATCTGGGAGTCTTTGTTCAGTGGATGGACAGATGAGAATGTTTCAATAAGTTTCTTCTTGATGACTCCTACCACCACCATAGCATCTACAGGAATGCCTTTCATGAGAAACTCTTTTTCAGATGGAGCTGATAAGAACTTATTTGGCCTCCAAGGGACTGGTTCCATAGTGTCTGGTGACTCTTATGCTTTTCAACTAACCAATTCCAATAGCTTGTCAAAAGGCAGAGACACCCAGGAGGCTGAAGGTTGAGCTCCAAAAGCCTTCTGGTACACCAACTCCTCATCAGAAGGGTTGATGGTTTTCCACCCGCCTCTCTGTTTCAGGATTTCTAAGATATCTGCAAAGGAGATATCTTCAGGAGACAACCATGGGGACCCTTCTGACTCCTCAAGGTCACTGTCAGAGGTGATGGACTCATCAGGGGAGTCTATATGCTTCCTCTTGCATGTTCTCTTTCAAGAAGCCTCCTCAGAAGGGTATTCTGGGGAGGTCTCAGAAGAGTGGGGTTTGCCCAATGGGGTTCCCTGAGGCTCTGGATCTCTGCTGTCCTGTGGATGGGGTGGTGCTGCTACAGAAGCCGGTGACTTGGGGGGAAGAATACCAGTATCCTTGTGTAGAGCTGCAGGCAAGGACAGCACACTCCTCATCAGCTCAAAGGCAGATCCCTCCAGCTCCACGGATACCTCTGGTTCTGAGAAAACAGAGGGAATTCCCAGCTCCATGGAGATCAGCTCTGAGGCTGATGTAGGAGCCGAGCTCAGCCGAGCCAAAGCACTGAGAGGTAAACTCGGAACTGAAGAAACTCGGATCCGAGTGTCCCCTCTGGAGTCGACCAGAGAACTTCAGCTCCTAGACATGTCAGACAGCACTGAAAGTGTCAGAGCAGGGATCAGTTCCAAAATCTCCTGGAGGGGTCTCAGAACCAAAGAGTCTACAGCAAGTGGTATCTGGCATTCCAGCTCCGAAGATCCAGCTTGGCACGGAGGAGGAATAATCATGGATGTAATCATCTTGGATGGCTCCGAGACCAGTTGGGCAGAGCCAAAAACAATTTAGCCAGTGCCAGTGACTTCAAAAGTTTGCGCACCACCCTGTCCATGTCATCATCCAACAAGCTCCAAGAGGGCCTGGAGGAGAGGGTTGGTAAGCGATATCTCTCCAATATGGGAGATCTGAAGGTAGAGGAAATTGGTACTAGTTCAGTGGACCAGCTCCGAAAACTAGTCTCTTTTGGCTCCAAAGGCCGTGGAGCCAAAAGACTTGATTTGTCCAATTCAGTGATCTCTCTCAGTTCCAAGGGCTGTGGAGCCGAGGAGATTGATATTTCTGAGTTTTGGCCAATTTTTGAGATGGCTCTGAATGAGCCGAAGAAGAGGGAGATGGTCTTTTCGTAGGCTTGTCACTTTTAGATTAACGGGACTTATTTGAAGAAGATGTACTCTGTAAAGCTTCATCAAAAGAAGGTTTCAGGAGTCCTTTGAGAATTAGCTTTTTCTTTCTTTCCTGTAAGACACGGGAGCTGAACGAATGACAGAATGTACATGCCTCTTGGAGGTGAATGGCCCCCAAACAATAAACACAAATATTATGCCCATCAGTAATTGACATTTTTTGTGAACATTTCTGGCACTTTTTAAAGCCTGATGGCTTGGGTTCCTTCTCTCTGCTTCCCTTAGACATTATAAGAAGGAAACAGAACTACTAATACTAAAAAAGAAGTAAAAACTAACTACACCTCTATAGAAAAACTAACACACACAAAATTTAAATATTCTAGTAACACACTATAATAACACAAAACATCTATTGAAGAAAAGGAAAAACAAAGGAATAGCTCTGCACTCCAAGTTAAATGGTCACTAGGCCCTCTAACTTAAATGGACCTAGTAGAGCTACAACAAGGGACACAAAAGACAAAACTTTTAAGTTAAGTGGGTACTTAGCTCTCTACCTAAAATGAGCTAATATATGCAGACAAGGGAACACACACACACCATTCTACAGTAAACACTAACTACACCTCTAAAAAAGTTGATGGGAAAAGGGAGAACTGGCCTTGCAAGTAACAATGACCAACAAGCAAGAAACACAGTAACAAGATTAAATTGAACATGCAAACAGAAGAAAAACTATCTAAATTACTCAGGCTAGACTAACTATGTATATTATAGCTAAATACAAGAAAAAATATGAAGCTTTAAAGAAACTTAGCCATGGCCAAGGAGAGAGCACCCGAACTCGTAAAGCGGCAAACGAGATCTGGGGAATTTCACCACTGCATGATGGGATACCTATTCAGCCATGAGCTAAGTAAGAGACGTCAAGCTAGTGTATTCGGCCGCTCTGAATCCAACCAGTAATAATGAAGGTGAGATAGGACAACATAACATTATATTTTCCAGCTGTTGATAAATATCAATCAAGTTTTTGCGAGCCAAATGAGAACAATAAAGGGTATAAAGGCCAAAGATGATCTAGATGAAAATATTTGGATAACATTTCTTTGAAGATCCAATTATTTTTTCAGTGTGAAGACAAAGATCATAGAAGAACATTAATGAGCCTCTGGCCAAAGCGCTGCTGATTAAGTGACTTGCTAAAGGTCACACAGGAGACAAATGAAGGTTGAGGGAATCAAACACTGTACTACAAGAAGTAGCTCATTAACAGCTCATAGCTAAAGTCCTCTAAGTCAACTGCCAAACAGTGCCTTTTCTCCCCATATTTTAGTTGCCTGTTGGAATTTTTGTGTTCACAGAATCAAATACTGCAAATTAATTTTTTTTGGTCTACTTGCTTGTTGCAATAACATTTACTGATGGATATGGCCATCAGTATTTATTTATTTATTTAGTATTTGTTTGCCAGAAAATTTCAACTAGGCAACAGTACCCCTTTTCAGCGGAGACCTGGGGAGAAAGTTCCACACTACAGTAAGGATAATATTTGAAAATGACAAATAGACATTGAACAAAATAGTAGCATCAGGACACTCAGATTAATTAATATAACATTCAAGCATTACAATATGACACACACATGCTATAAAATAGCAATACATCAACTTAGACTGGAACAATTAAATATTGGCTAAGTTATGAAAACCATGTTATGTAATACATATTCAAGGGCTTAGAGCCTGAGCTGTATTAGACAGTACTATAGTAAAGGAAATAATGAAGAAGATAGGGAGGAGGGGAGGCTGTGTTGAGGAGGTTAAGGAAAATATGGGCAGAAGTTATACCATGGAGGATAGATAACATTTTTAGGTGGGTTTGTGGTGTGTGTGTGTGTGTGTGTGTGTGTGTGTGTGTGTGTGTGTGTGTGTGTGTGTGTGTGTGTGTGTGTGTGTGTGTGTGGTTTAGTTTATTCTGAAGATAGGCATGAGCAGAGATAGGTCTGTGCTACATGATTTTTATTTCTAATTTAAAGGGTGTTAGGTGTTTGAGTAGCTGTAGGTGGTGAAGGAGGGTCATTTTTTGAGACACAGCTGGAGTAACAAGAGTTGCCTGCAATATTGTTGTTTTGGATATGCCAAGTAGTGTTAGTCAGTGAAGCAAATTTGCCCTGTTTGGATGCTAATTCTGGATAATGTTAAGCAGGCTGGTGTTTACATCCTGAGAGTATACCAGCATACAGGTTGTTAATAATGGTACAAGAGTGAGTTTATGAGGTAATTCTAATCACTGTAGTTGTTTTAAAGCAGTACAGTGGTGAGATCTGTAGGGCTGATCTCAGGCAAAGTTTGAGATTTCATTTTAACACTGTTATGTTTTAAGGGACTTGGTTAAGGTTAGTGGAGTGGGGAGGTATAGACTACAGCTGGCAGTAGATAGGGTGCTGTTATACTTACTCTTGTTGTACCTATAAGATAAGTTTTAATTCTACAGAGTGACCCTAGTTCCTGATGGATTTTTTAGTGGCTCGTATGATCTGCTGATCGCATTACAGGGACTCATCTATAATTAACCCATGCAGTTTGGTGTACATCACATTACAGGGACTCATCTATAATTAAGCCAGGCAGTTTGGTGTATAGCACATTACAGGGCCTCATCTATAATTAAGCCATGCAGTTTGGTGTATAGCACATTACAGGGCCTCATCTATAATTAAGCCATGCAGTTTGGTGTATATCACATTACAGGGCCTCATCTATAATTAAGCCATGCAGTTTGGTGTATATCACATTACAGGGACTCATCTATAATTAAACCATGCAGTTTGGTATATATCATATTACAGGGACTCATCTATAATTAAGCCATGCAGTTTGGTTCTGTTTTACTGTTGTTTTTGAAGTTAACGAGAATTGAGAGTTTAGGAAGGTTAACAATTTAGGATGAATAGCATTAATTTATTTTTTTAGGATTTAAGGAGCATCATTCTACATTCTGCATGATTTCTTGGAGAGAGAATAAGGTTTTTGCTGAACATGTTAGTGCTGAGTCATCAGCATATTGAATGACTGTAGCATGAATGGCTATGGTATGCAGGGCATTGATGAACAAGGTAAATAGCAAAGGTCCCAATATAGAGCCTTGTGAGACACCAGTGGAGCCAGGCAGGAAGAAGGAATAGCCTGGTTATCATTTTACAGCCTGTTGTCTATTATATAGCTAGCTGTGAAACCATTTAACGGTGGGCTGACATAGACCTAATAGGGTAACTATGGATTTTAGTTTTTGGTGGCAGCTGGTATCAAAGGCCATTGATAGGTCAATAAACAAAGTAGAAACCAGTTGGCCAGAATTTCTGTGTTGGTTAACTGCTCCTGTGAAGCTTAGCAGGCATGTAGTTGTGCTATGGTTGGGTCGAAAACCATGCTGAGTTGGGGAGAATTTATCGTTTTCAGAGACATATGTCATGAGTTGTTTATGTATGTATTTTTTTCTGAAGTTTTGGATAGTGGGGTTGTGTTACAGAAAAATAACAATTGTTAAGCACCTTTCTATGCGCTGTTAATACTGGGTCTCAAGCTACGCACTAACTACTGCTAGTGCTCATTAAGGGCTTTACAGCTTTCAAAGCTGGTAAAATACTTTGAGCTTTATTTTTTTCTTTTTTTCTGTAACCAGTAGTACCTGGAACAGATAAGGCTCCAGGCACTACAAATAATTATGATCAGGTCTTTTTAAACCCTCCATTATGTGTTCTCAAGATGGATAACCAGAATCATCACTCAAGTTATGCTCTCGAGGTGAATTTCTTGGCATCCATTTCTTGAACACATAATATTATCATTTTAGCTCTGAGAAATATTATCCTGGAAAGATTTAGTGAATGTTTTATAAATTAGATATAATGCTTCACTTTTAAATGTTACAAATCTACTTGGTAGTGCAAACAGAATGCTAGCAGGAAGAATATTTAATAACATTGTCACTACAAATTAGCTTAAGTAATGAGCTGGATTTTGCTAATTTGGGTTTGATTACCACCACCTCTACTTCTGTCCTAAAGCACTTTGATAGCATCATGTAAAAAGACTAAGGTTGGAACTCATAGAGAGATAGTGCATAAAACAGTGTTAATTAGAATGTGTGGTGGCTGTACACAGGGTATTGGTGATTCAAAAGCAATGCTGAATACATGACTTTATAGCTGTAAGTCGCTACACATGGCAACCCCCTGAATAGTAGCACTCATCCATGAATACCAAACTAAGTTCCAGAGGCACCTCTGTTCTGACCTTACTTACAAAGACTAACCCCAGGATTTAATAAAAAATGTGTATGCACTATGTAGAGCCTACATGGAATGTATCCATGTACATGGCCACCGTTCCCCCCTCAGCAGCATGCCATGCATTTTAATGATGGTGCGCTGCCGAGGGAAAACCAAGAACACAGACACTGAATCGGTGTAGGTAGAGGTGTAGCAGCTACCTGTGGCTGCAGATGAGTCTGAGGCTCCCTGTAATGCTCTCTGCCACTGTTATAATGTTGTGAAGTGTGTCAACTGTATAATATGTCATTTATATGATGTGTTATGATATTATAATTTATCTTGATTTTTTGTTTGTTTGTTTGTTTTTTTATTACCACATGTTTATGCGACGCTGCACAGAGCACAGCAATGCCAGTCTGTGCTCAGATATAGACAGCTGACACCTGCTAGACATCTAAAAATAGAAACCGGATGTAATTGATTATTTAATTATAGGTGTGTTTAAGCATGTTTGCATGGCACGGCATGGCGCTCAGCAATGCCAAGTTGTGCTTACATTATAGATAGCTGACATGTGCCAGACATCTAAAAATAGAAATCAGATGTAATTAACTATTTAATTATAAGTGTGTTTACGTGTGTTTGCACATAGCAGTGCTGTGCTCAGCAACGCTAACAGGTAGCCTAGTAGTATATGTAAAGGTATACAAGTTTTTATATTATCCAACTAGTTACATGGGTAAAGTTACAGTCTTTTGTGCGGTATGACTGCAAAGGAATGTAATATTTTAAATTCATTTTATTGTCATGTTAACAACTACCAATGTTTGTACGGTGCTAAGCTTCGCTAAAACCACAGTTCTGCAAGTTTTCACACTGCCCAGCACCGCTTAGCTGGTTTGTGAGGTGCTAAGCAATACAGTGCTTTTTTGAATGTTGCTCAATGATGTGTAAGGGCAGGAAAGCCGACTATATTAAGTGCAATAGGTGGGAATTCTGCAGAACCCATTGGAGTTCAACAAACAGTCGATATGGCTGGTGGCGTTGGGGAAGGTGTACACTTTCGGGTGCAGTGGTGGAGCATTCAGGAGTCCAGGGTCATGGTTGGGCTCCTTGTAAAAAAATATGATGATAGGCTGCTGCATGGCAGTTTCCAGGGCTTGGAGTGTAAGGTGGAGGCCAGGGACAGGTTGGCCAGAGAACTCAGCAGTGTTACTGGTATGCCCTGCACAGGTGAACAGTGTTGTCACCACCATGATGACCTGAAAAGGCAAAAGAGGGGAACCTTGGACACCTGGGTTCAAGAAACAAGGGTGGGGAATGCCCCACAAGTATGTAAGTATGTTTTCTGCTGTATTAACAAAATGCAATCTGAATGTCTGCAACACTGGTATGCATAATAGTGGGCTTCTCTCCCAACAGCTGCAGCTGAGAGGGCTTGCAATGTCGAGTCTCATGTAGGGCGCCTGGCCAGGTTGACTGTCAGCATGCTGAGTATGGATGTATTATGCCAACTGTAGTGCAATAAGCAAGAAATAGTAAAGCATTAACTGCAATAAAGTATATATAATAAAGTGTGTAGTGCAATAAATGTGGAATTAGAGCTGTAGAGCAATAAATGTGGAATTCGAGCTGTAATGCAATAAATGAATAATAACCACTGTAGTTCAATAAAAACAAGAACCAATACCAATAACAGTAAGAAAAATGGTGTACATCAGAATTGTCTTGTCATAACCATTGCAGTAGAGCTGTATGCATTGAGTCGGTAAGGTTGTTGCAGCTAAATATAACAATGTAATAGCTATAGAATGCAAATCTAATGGCTGCAAACTATATTGCTTAACTCATAGTACTGTTCAAGGCTGTCTCTAGGCCAATAACAGTCGCATAATGCCCTGTCTCCCACAGACTTTAGGTAATAAAGATATTTGGATGAGGTAGCCCACTCCATGGTGAGATATTGTGTGTGAACTTTACAGATATTTCAAACCAACAACAATAATATGTGTTCACCATTGTTGAAAGTGGAATAAAGCTGTAGTAATAAAAATAAATAAAAAATAATATGCAGTATGGTTGCATACCATGCCTGTGTGTTCTACTGTCACTGCAGTCTAGTATAACACTGTAACAGTACTAGAATGCTAAGGAAAGTCCTGTAACTTGTATTACACAATTCATAATATGTTTCCAGTTGGTCTCCAGGTAAGTATCAGTCATCCTGTAGTCGGCAGTGCCTCAGTAACAAAGTCTGTTAAATTTCTTATAAACTGTACATTTTCCCACACACAGACCTGGGTTTGAATCCAGTGCTATGTAGCACTACATTTTCTGTATCAGTCACATAATGCTCACATTTTCTCTCTCCCCAAGAACACAAATATGTTATGCGTAAGTTAGCCCATATTATGTGCAGATATTATGTTTAGATCTCACAGAATGTTACACTCAATAGCAAGAATGTGTTCATCAGCATTGGTGATTCAGAAATAAAACCGTGTAATCCCAGTATGGCTGTATCTCTTATATGTCTGTACTATATTACTGCAGACAATTATTAAATTATTTGCAGATGTTCCCTGCAGTCACAGTTAGTGGGTCCTACTCCCATGCCTGCCAACTAAACCATGCCAGCTGTCTAGTTTAATTACTATACACAAACATGCCTCTCAAGTGTCTCAATTTCTCATAATGTAATTAAAACTGACTAATCTGTCTGTCACATGTTTACCAGATAAAGTATTACCTGGAATGCAATGTATTACCGAATCCATTTACAGACTACCCTGGTAGGTATATAAATCCACATTATGTGAAACCATTTTGAGTACTTCTGTACCTGCATTTGTTAGTGCTTGGTCTTTATTGTTTCATGCTATTGGCTTGAGTGGTATGTACATGTTACAACAGCTATAGGAGAATTGTAGTCACTGTAATCACAACTGTCAGTACACACCTGTAGAAGTATGTATGATGAGTGTTGTCAGGGATATTATCTGTAATGTCACTAATGGAATGTTTCTCTCTCTCTCTTTCTCCTCACCCCTTATCTTAATTTATTCATTATTGTAATGTATTATTATGACTTAATATTAACATATGTTGTTAAACTAACTATATTTTGGAAAATGTGGTTATTATTGTTATGTATTATTATGATTCAATATTAACATATTTTGTTAAAGTAACTGTTTTGTTGGCCTTATGGTTTACTTCACATTGGCATGCTGTTACCATACTGACTATGTTACATAATCTTGTGTTGCACATAATATACATTAATATGTATTTGGATTAATAAATATGATGTTCCATTCTATTAATACTAACAATGGTTTGGTTGTTACTAACCATAACTTATTGCTTTATGTCATTTACCACAGCACATCAAGGTAGGCCAGTTCAAGCTGATCCCCCTACCTTGCCTCAACCGGCCATGACACTGGGTCCCAGCATGTCTGGGACCCAGACCAGTGGTGTTCCCTCTACTGCCCCTGCACTACCTGCTGTATCAGGTGCTACTACCCAAGGGGATGGGGCCCAAGTCCACCTCTGGGAGCAGTGGCAGAGGGAAAGTAGGCACCCAGGATGAGCTACCAGTCCTGGTGCATAGGATACCCTTCATGGCTATGACTAATGCCTGTGCTGGATTGAGGGCATGCTGGCCAGCCTGGTGGGGCAGCCACATCCTGGTGCCCAGCATCCAGCACAGCCACCCTTGGGGCAGTGAAGGAGCAGTGCTGATGGTCCCATAGGTGGCAATGTGAATCATTCTGCTGCCGTCTGGAGCCACATGGGACTCAGATTCCACAACACCCCCTCTTGGCAAAGGTGTTCACCCTCCCTCATGTGACACACACCAACCCTGTCTGCGGTCTTGTCTGTTTGCAAATGCATCCTCACCTGCCCAACTTACCTCCCCCACATGTACTTGTGTCCCTTCCCCAACATTCCACTCTCACCTTAAAAATAAATATGGGCATCTGTCCCAAAAAAAATATCATCCCATACATAATTCTCCATTTTGCACACGTGTCCGCTGGACACATGCAATTCGGTCCAATTGGCTTGATAATGCAGTTATGTTGTCCTCACCCCTCTCTCTGGGTTTGAGAATCTAACTTCATCTACAAATCTGTCAAAGTGCTCAAAGTGTCAAAATCTGTTGTTGCTGTACAAGAAATGGATAGCTACGGTTCTTTCCTACACCCTTCATGCACATCCCTCCTTGCCTTTCAATATGTTTTGCACCTGCTTGCCCCATTTCATCACTTTCCTATCTCTTTTTTCTTTTATTTATATTTCATAGCACAGCAGTGCTATGATGCGCAACATCATGCAGCTTTGCTAAGCTTAGCTAAATACAGCTATGATGAGTATATGTTTTTCTAACATTGTAAGTCACATGTACAAAAAAACCCCACCTCTGCCATGTTTTGAATCCGAGCCCATCACACCTGCAGCACACTGCATAAAGCCACCATACCACACAAATCTTACGTAAAACAAGTGGCTTAAACAAAACATAATAATTGCCAATTACAGTCATTAGGCATGTTTCAGCGGAGCTGTGAGGTGCCGCACCATGCAAACTGGAAAAAACAGTAATGGAAAAAAATAGGAGTGTACCTTGGATTATGGTGCAATAATACACCACTAGACAGCCAAACACGTGATGATGGATGTAAGTGAGGCCTGTGATAGCAGATAAATGTCCCCTTTTATCAGCAACATATAGAAAGTCACCTGCTAAGGCATTAATGGCAAAATACATGTTCAACTGGGACTCTGGTGTAGAAATACATCCATATAAAGCCATGCACATACTGATGGATGTAGAAAATGTTTGTCACAGCCTGTATGTGTACATATTTATCTTGCAAGTACACCTGATGTAGCAGTGACTCAGTAGCTCAGTCTGTTAAATGACTTACATACAGTACATTTTGCCACATACACAGTCCTGGATTCAAATGCAGTGTTGTGCTGCATTTCAATTACATTATTTTGAAGACAGCAATTATGGATCACTAATACACTCTTTATCCACACAAAGCATTGCAAATTCAGTAACTGATTTTCAGTGCATGAAGCCATAGGCCTGCAGGTAGGGACACACTTCACATATACGTATAGCAATACTATATGTTGCCTAGTATTCTGTTATTGACACAGTTGCCTAACATATGTATCTTAAACCCATGCCTTAATTGGAGTGTAAAGGGTACCCTCACCCTGGCACTGCTTCTACAACAAAGTTGACACAGCTGACACAGATACATCTACAGCTTGTTATCCTCCAAAGGGTTCACACTCTCTTCTTATGTCTAGTACCTGCAGCAGCATCTGCAGCCTGTGGTACACACAGCTCAATGTAAAGGTTTCTGACATAGACCTACCCTCTGTGGCAATGTAGTCTCCTCACCTCAGTAGTGTCTATTTCAACAGCTAAGAAAGGGGCCCAGGTCTACATGAAGGCCTTATATATTGCACAGTGGCTGCATGTCATTGGCTAATGATAGTGAAATGTGTCTGCTTTGGCCGTAATTAGCATTTCAGAAGCACAGACTGATTTAGAGGTAATCATCTGCTGATGGGGAGCATGTTTAAAGGGAAGGCAGCTGGCTATGTGGAACCATTCTGCATGAGACCTTACTCACACAGAGCATGCCTGTGTGAAACTTTACCAGACACACAGTTCATCAGAAGAGTACTGCACTCTAGCAGGTATGTAATTGTTTTTTGTGTATAATGCGATTCAGATGGGAGGACAGAGGTATGAGGAATAGGGATTACAGCAGTAAGCCAGTCATGCACCTGTGGTAATGACATGTCAGTGATACCTTTCTGACTTACACCTACAGGACACGTACAATACCTCAGGGTGACACTGTCTTTTGTCAGTGTGGCACACTAGTGTTGCTGAACTGTCCCTATATAGTGGCTATAGCACACTGCTATTTGTTTGGCACTGCCTCTATGACATATTATTATGTGGTAGGTCTTAGGGGACACACCACAGTGGACTGAAGTGTTGGGTGTATGATCATACAGCAGATGTTCTCATGGCAAACAGTGAAATATCTCGGTAATGATACTATCTTGGTTGTATCCACACACACAGTATGTTGTCACACTGTTTGTTATGACATGTGTGAGCAAGCAGTGGATAGTGCTGGCCATTTTGCTGCTGTTGTATCTGTACATAGTGGAAGTCCACGTATCTGATCATGTAATGTGTTCCCTTTGTGTTGTCTTTCAGGAATAATGTACCACAGATGACACCCACCTTTCTAGGATGCAGATTGTGAAGACTGGTAGAGATGGGTGAAGGCTGCCAGCCCAGTCAAATAGAATTTGGTGCATAATTATATCATTTGTAAATACTGTGGAATGTTGAACCTAAAACAATGTGGCAACATTGCCCTCTGCTGCAAAGAAAGCTAAGTCAAGCATTTCGTCTGACTATCCAACTCACAGCACTGCCTGTTGTTCTATGTAAGTAAGTTATTTTAGAAGTGTGTTTTTTTTTGTAGACAGCTAGAAGCTAGAAATATTAGACTAAGTGACTTTTGTGATGTCAGAACTGTACTACTGATTTATTTTAAGTATGCCTGTGTGATCTCTGAACTTTTGACTAGCACTGACTGTGTAGTAGAAAGTATTGTCTTGTGGTTTCAATTATTTATTATTAAATATTTTAAATCCTTTTAACTGTGGTTGGTTTTGTGTAGAGATAAGTTAAGCTCTAGAGCACATTGCATATTTATAGAGTTTATTGTACAAAGCCACTCTAATAAGCCTTGACTGATTAGTCACACTTACCAATTGTATAATAATATTGCACAGTAATAATTGGACACCTTTCTAAGGGCCTTTGGGTAGCTTATAATATTAGCTGGGTGATGGCAGTAATTACTACCATATAGTATAGGTAAAAGGGGCACAGCTGGAGAACTTGTACCAGCCTTCCCCAGGAATGTCTGTGTGGTTGTATAAACTTATCTCAAAGTGTGTGTGTGTCAGCTGCTTGGGCAGGGACATGAAGCACTGGTTGGACAGAGAGGGTGCTGGAGATTTTAGCTTGTCCAGCTCTGAGATCTGGACCCTGTGCCAGTGAAGAGTCTTATTGGGGACATGGGGAGCAAAGGAGCGACCAGCCCCAGACTGACTGTGATCTCTGTGTGCTCTTAAGGGAAATTGCACTTTACTGTGTGTATTTGTTATCCTTTCCTCATATTTGAGATACCCTCTCCTGTGTTAGTGGTGAGGATTGAGGCTCCTTGATTGCTGGGCCAGGGCACAGGCGTCACATATTAATTGGTGGCAGTGGTTGGGATATCCACCTCACATATGTGCTTGGCAGTGGTGGGATATCTACATCACATATTAATTTGTTGGCAAATACTAATTGGCTTGTAGTGGTGTGGGCAGAGTGAATCCTGTAGCTTGTGTATAGTGAACTTTGAAGGTGTTTTTGTACTCTAAAACAGCCATGCAGTGAATACTCAGAGTTCAGATCACAATTGTTTTATTTCTTTTGTTACCTTAGTTAGTCAGGGTGAGCAGGCAGCATGTCAGCAAAGGAGTATGGAAAGCAGACAAGGAGCCAGCTGGTGGAGATGTGCCAGGCTAGGGGACTGGTGCGTGGAAACTTGACTAAGGCAGACCTGATTGCAGTCTTGGTTACAGCTGCATCAAAAAACAGCAACAAGGAGGACAATCAGGCTGGCAGTGGAGATATAATTCCCTCGGAGAATGGACAACTCAACCTTTCTGCAGTGCACTTAAAAATCCAGCTGGAGCTAAAGAGACTTGAGTTGGAGGCCAGGTATGTGGAATTAGAAGCAAATGAGAGACTGCAATGTTTGCAGGCTGAGGAGAATGAGAAACTGTTACATCTGCAAGCTGAGGAACAAGAGAAACAGAGGCAGCAGGAGAACAAAATGCTGACTCTTCACCCGAGTCATGGAGGTAATGGGGAAGGGAGTAACTGGACCCCAGAAGCACAAAAGGTCAGTAAATTTCTTCTGCAGTTTAAAGAGGGGGATAATTTTGATAGTTTCATTCATATGTTTGAGAGGGTATGTAAACAGTATGAAGTTGACCAAGGGCTCTGGGTATGGTTCCTGACCCCCTTACTCCATAGTAAAGCTGTGACTGCATTATCTAACATGCCTGACATTGCATCTTTTGATTATACTGCTGTAAAGAAATGTATTTTAGAACTGTTTAAGCTAACACCTGAAATGTATAGGAAAATGTTTTGTGAGCATAGACGCAAGACAGATGAAAGTGTGTATGAATATGTTGCTGAATTGAGCACTTATTTACATAGGTGGGTGAGTGGATGCCAGATCACCACTTCTGAAGGGCTAGCAGACCTTTTGGTGAGGGAACAAGGCCTTAGCACTTTGCCTGAGAACATGAGGATCTGGTTAGCTGATAGACAATGTGCTTCTTCAGATGAGTTGGGGAAGAAGGAAGACCTATACCTGGCAAGCACGGCAGCCTTGCACAGGAAGGGAACCCGCCAGTACTACTCATGGGTCTAAAGGAGCCCATGGTGGGCAGCACAGACTGACACAACAGAATCTGCCAGTAGCAGGGGAAGCCACTAGTCCATGTACACATCCAGGAGCTAGGGTTCAATGTTTTTAATGCAACCAGTGGGGCCATGGGGCATAAAGGTGTCCATGGAGGCAAGGTGGGGAACCAAAGGTGAGGGAGCCAGTAAGTGGGAAAGACAAAATGCCAATAGTAGGTTGTCTTGAGACAACAGGGGTACCAAACTACCATCCTGCAGATGTCCTGAGAGGAAGGTATTTGGATGAGGCAGTACCATGTGCTTATGCAGTTACACTCAGTGAGGCTAGAAGACAAGCATGTGGGTCTGATAGCATGGGGGAGACCCAGACAGACTGCATACTTGCAGCCAGGACTGCTGAGGTGGTTACTTCAGGGAGGGAGATACTCTGTAGCAGTGAGACTAAAGGTGAGCCACAGCTGGCTGTGGGTACTGATGTTCCCTTGTACAGAGTGACTGCAAAGGTAGAGGTGAGTAGTAGTACCCAGGCTGACAGTGGGGTACCACTGTCAGAGGATGCCAGACTTCCTGTGGAAGGGGAGCTTGGAAGGGTTACAAGGAGAGAGTTGAGACAGGCTCAGCTCTCAGACCCTACATTGCAAGGCCTGAGGCAGGTAGCTAGGGAGGCACCTGATTCTCAAGGAAAGGGGGAATCTGTATTCTGGGACAAAGGGTTACTATACAGAGAGTGGACCACTGACGGAGGGATAGAAGGTGAGAGAGTACAGCAGTTGATAGTGCCTAGAGCCTACCATCTGGTGCTTCTAGCCATAGCCCATGATATCCCCTTTGCAGGTCATATGGGCATAAAGTGTACAACTAGACATATTATGCAAAGCTTCCATTGGCCTGGAATTTCCAGAAATGTAACAGGGTACTGCATGACCTGTGAGCAGAGCCAAAATGTAGGCAAGGCAGGAGACAAGATGAGAGCTCCTTTGATGCCTTTGCCTGTGATTGAGGAGCCATTTCAGAGGGTAATCATGGATATTGTGCATCCTCTGAGTACCCCAAGTTCCACAGGGAAAAAGTATATCCGAGTGGTAGTGAATTATGCTACACGATATCCTGAGGAAGTGGCTTTGTCCTCCATTTAGGCAGAGAAGGTGGCAAATGCTTTGTTAGAGATTTTCAGCAGGGTAGGTTTCCCAAAAGAAATACTGACTGACAGAGATGCCAGTTTCATGTCAGACCTGCTGGCTTGTCTGTGGAAGTCCTGTGGGGTGAAGCATATGAAGACCACCCCTACCATCCTCAGACTAATGGACTTGTTGAGAGGCTAAACTCTACAATCAAGTCCATGCTACAGGCATTTGCAGATCAGTTTAAGAGGGAATGGGACAAATATTTGCCCCATCTGTTTGCTTACAGAGAAGTTCCCCAGGAATCCACAGGTTTTTCACCCTTTGAGTTGCTGTATGGGCATAGGGTGTGGGGACCCTCTAGATTTAATTTGAGATGAATGGGAAGGTGAGTGCGAGTCTCAGAAGGAGTCTGTTGTGGCATACATCCTAAACCTCAGGGCAAGACTCAGGGAACTCATAGGCTTGGCCCAGGAGAACCTGGCAGAAGCCCAACAACAGAAAAAAGGTGTGGTATGACAGGAATGCTCGAGCTAGAGAGTATGCTGTGGAGCCGTAGGTAATGGTTCTCATTCCTGTCAGACACAACAAGCTGTAGGCAGCTTGGGAGAGACCCTACAAGGTGGTAAGAAAGGTAAGTGATGTTAACTACATGGTGGAACTGCTAGGCAGATGGCAGGGGCACAAATTGTACCATGTTAACATGATGAAACCTTACCATGATAGGGTGGCTCTTGTGCTGAGCATTTGCAGTGGATTGCAGGAGGAGTCTGAGGGAGATCTGCGGACTGACCTTCTCAGTGAGGTTCGGGCTATCACCTCAGTGAAAAGGGTAGCAATATCCCAGCAGCTATCTCCTACCCAGGTTCAGGAAATCCAAGTAGTGTTGCAGGAATTTGGGGACATGTCCAATGGGAAACCAGAGTGAACCCACATAGTGCAGCACCAGGTGGATGCAGGACCCCAAAGGCCTATGAGGCAGGCCCCTTATAGGGTGCCTGAGAGAGTCAGACAGACCATGAGGGAGGAGGTACAGGAGATGCTGAAACTAGGGGTGATTCAAGAGTCCAACAGTCCCTGGGTCTCCCCAGTGGTGCTGGTGCCAAAGAAGGATGGCAGGACCAGGTTCTGTGGGAACTACAGGAAATTAAATAGTCACACAGAGTTGGATGCTTACCCCATGCCTAGGACAGATGAGGTCCTAGAGCAGCTGGGTGGGGCTAAGTATCTTACAACCATCAATCTTACCAAGGGTTACTGGCAGGTAAACTTGACTCCCAGTGCTAGAGGGAAGTCAGCCTTTAAGACTCCTTTTGGCTTATATGAGTTCAAGAAGATGCCCTTTGGGATGTAGAATGCCCCAGCAACTTTCCAGAGGCTGGTAGATCATATCCTTGCAGGAGCAGAAGAGTTTGCCCTTCTTACCTGGATGATATTGCCATCTACAGCCATTCCTGGCCAGAGCATCTTTAGCATGTCAGGGAGGTGCTGGGAAGACTACAGAGGGCAGGGTTGACCATTAAGCTGAGCAAATGTCAGGTGAGTATGGCAGAGGTCTACTACCTAGGACATAGAGTGGGGAGTGGTAAGATAATGCCAGAACCTGCCAAAGTGGAAGCCATTCAGGCATGGCCTGCACCTGTTACTAAAAAGCAGGTGAGGGCATTTTTAGGGACAGCAGGGTACTACAGAAAGTTTGTCTCCAGTTATAGTACCATAGCTGCTCCCCTCACAGCCCTAACAAGGAAGAACAGGCCAGATAAGGTAGTGTGGACCCCAGCATGTGAACAGGCATTCCAGAAGCTTAAAGAAGCTTTGGGAGGACCCCCTGTGTTAGCCAGTCCAGATTACAACAAATAATTTGTTGTGCAGGTGGATGCTTCAAACCATGGGGTGGGAGCTGTACTTAGCCAGATTTCTTCAGAGGGAGAAGAGCACCCAGTGGTTTATGTAAGTCTTAAGCTCCAACCCAGGGAGGACTGCTATGCAGCTGTAGGAAAGGAATGTCTAGCCATAGTGTGGGCACTGCAGAAACTTCAGCCTTATCTGTATGGAAGAAAATTCACTGTTATGAGAGATCCCAACCCTCTAACATGGTTAAACAGAGCCAGTCGGCAAAATGCCAAGTTGCTAAGATGGAGCCTGGGGTTGCAAGCATATGATATGTCAGTGCAACACCACAGTGAGAGTAGCAATGCCAACGCAGATGGGCTCTCAAGAGAGGGAATGGGGTGAGGTGCACACAGATAAACCTAACCCTCTCAAGCAATGTTTCTCAAGGGTCACTTGAAAAACTAGCTTGAGTTCTCCGGGTGGGGGAGAAATGTGAAGACTGGTAGAGATGGGCGAAGGCTGCCAGCCTAGTCAAATAGAATTTGATACGTAATTCTATCATTTGTAAATACTGTGGAATATTGAACTCAAAACAATGGTGCAACATTGCCCTCTGCTGTAAAGAATGCTAAGTCAAGCATTTTTGTCTGACTATCCAACTCATAGCACTGCCTGTTGCTCTATGTAAGTAAGTTATTTTAGAAATGTGTTTTCTTGTAGATAGCTAGAAGCTAGAAATATTAGACTAAGTGTTTTTCTGTGATGTCAGAACTGTACTACTGATTTATTTTAAGTATATCTGTGTGATCTCTGAACTTTTGACTAGCACTGACTGTGTAGTAGAAAGTATTGTATTGTGGTTTCAATTATTTATTATTAAATATTTTAAATCCTTTTAACTGTGGTTGGTTTTGTGTAGAGATAAGTTAAGCTCTAGAGCACATTGCATATTTATAGAGTTTATTGTGCAAAGTCACTCTAATAAGCCTTGACTGATTAGTCACACTTACCAATTGGATAATAATATTGCACAGTAATAATTGGACACCTATCTAAGGGCCTTTGGGTAGTTTATAATATTAGCTGGGTGGTGGCAGTAATTACTACCATATAGTATGGGTAAAAGGGGCACAGCTGGAGAACCTGTGCCAGCCTTCCCCAGGAATGTCTGTGTGGTTGTATAAACTTATCTCAAAGTGTGTGTGTCAGCTGCTTGGGGAGGGACATGAAGCACTGGTTGGACAGAGAGGGTGCTGGAGATTTTAGCTTGACCAGCTCTGAGATCTGGACCCTGTGCCAGTGGAGAGTCTTATTGGGGACATGGGGAGCAAAGGAGTGACAAGCCCTGAACTGACTGTGATCTCTGTGTGCTCTTAAGGGAAATTGCACTTTACTGTGTGTATTTGTTATCCTTTCCTTATATTTGAGATACCCTCTCCTGTGTTAGTGGTGAGGATTGAGGCTGCTTGATTGCTGGGCCAGGGCACGGGCATCACATATTAATTGCTGGCAGTGGTTGGGATATCCACATCACATTTGTGTTTGGCAGTGGTGGGATATCTACATCACATATTAATTTGTTGGCAAATACTAATTGGCTTGTAGTGGTGTGGGTAGAGTGAATCCTGTAGCTTGTGTATAGTGAACTTTGAAGGTGTTTTTGTACTCTAAAACAGCCATGCAGTGAATACTCAGAGTTCATATCAAAATTGTTTTATTTCTTTTGTTAGCTTAGTTAGTCAGGGAAAGCAGGCAGCATGTCAGCAGAGGAGTATGGAAAGCAGACAAGGAGCCAGCTGGTGGAGATGTGCCAGGCTAGGGGACTGGTGCGTGGAAACTTGACTAAGGCAGACCTGATTGCAGTCTTGGTTACAGCTGCATCAGAAAAAAGCAATCAGGAGGACAATCAGGCTGGCAGTGGAGATATAATTTCCTCAGAGAATGGACAACTCAACCTTTCTGCAATGCAGTTAAAAATCCAGCTGAAGCTAAAGAGACTTGAGTTGGAGGCCAGGTATGTGGAATTAGAAGCAAATGAGAGACTGCAATGTTTGCAGGCTGAGAAGAATGAGAAACTGTTACATCTGCAAGCTGAGGAACAAGAGAAACAGAGGCAGCATGAGAACGAAATGCTGACTCTTCACCAGAGTCGTGGAGGTAATGGGGAAGGGAGTAACTGGACCCCAGAAGCACAAAAGGTCAGTATATTTCTTCCGCAGTTTAAAGAGGGGGAAAATTTTAATAGTTTCATTCATATGTTTGAGAGGGTATGTAAACAGTATGAAGTTGACCAAGGGCTCTGGGTACGGTTCCTGACCCCCTTACTCCATAGTAAAGCTGTGACTGCATTATCTAAAATGCCTGACATTGCATCTTTTGATTATACTGCTGTAAAGAAATGTATTTTAGAACTGTTTAAGCCAACACGTGAAATGTATAGGAAAACGTTTTGTGAGCATAGACGCAAGACAGATGAAAGTGTGTGCGAATATGTTGCTGAATTGAGCACTTATTTACATAGGTGGGTGACTGGATGTCAGGTCACCACTTCTGAAGGGCTGGCAGACCTTTTGGTGAGGGAACAAGGCCTTAGCACTTTGCCTGAGAACATGAGGATCTGGTTAGCTGATAGACAATGAGCTACTTCAGATAAGTTGGGGAAGAAGGGAAACCTATACCTGGCAAGCAGGGCAGCCTTGCACAGGAAGGGGACCCCCAGTACTGCTCATGGGTATAAAGGAACCCATGGTGGGCAGCACAGACTGACACAACAGAATCTGCCAGTAGCAGGGAAAGCCACTACTCCAGGTACACATCCAGGAGCTAGGGTTCAATGTTTTTAATGCAACCAGTGGGGCCATGGGGCATACAGGTGTCCACGGAGGCAAGGTGGGGAACCAAAGGTGAGGGAGCCAGTAAGTGGGAAAGACAAAATGCCAATAGTAGGTTGTCTTGAGACAACAGGGGTACCAAACTACCATCCTGCAGATGTCCTGAGAGAAAGGTATTTGGATGAGGCAGTGCCATGTGCTTATGCAGTTACACTCAGTGAGGCTAGAAGACAAGCATGTGGGTCTGGTAGCATGGGGGAGACCCAGACAGACTGCATACTTGCAGCCAGGACTGCTTAGGTGGTTACTTCAGGGAAGGAGATACTCTGTAGCAGTGAGACTGAAGGTGAGCCACAGCTGGTTGTGGGTACTGATGTTCCCTTGTACAGAGTGACTGCAAAGGTAGAGGTGAGTAGTAGTACCCAGGCTGACAGTGGGGCATCACTGTCAGAGGATGCCAGACTTCCTGTGGAAGGGGAGCTTGGAAGGGTTACAAGGAGAGAGTTGAGACAGGCTCAGCTCTCAGACCCTACATTGCAAGGCCTGAGGCAGGTAGCTAGGAAGGCACCTGATTCTCAAGGAAAGCGGGAATCTGTATTCTGGTACAAAGGGTTACTATACAGAGAGTGGACCACTGAGGAAGGGCTAGACGGTGAGAGAGTACAGCAGTTGATAGTGCCAAGAGCCTACCATCAGTTACTTCTAGCCATAGCCCATGATATCCCCTTTGCAGGTCATATGGGCATAAAGCATACAACTAGACATATTATGCAAAAGTTCCATTGGCCTGGAATTTCCAGAAATGTAACAGGGTACTGCATGACCTGTGAGCAGAGCCAAAATGTAGGCAAGGCAGGAAACAAGGTGACAGCTCCTTTGATGCCTTTGCCTGTGATTGAGGAGCCAATTCAGAGGGTAATCATGGATATTGTGGATCCTCTGAGTACCCCAAGTTCCACAGGGAAAAAGTATATCCTAGTGGTAATGGATTATGCTACATGATATCCTGAGGCAGTGGCTTTGTCCTCCATTTAGGCAGAGAAGGTAGCAAATGCTTTGTTAGAGATTTTCAGCAGGGTAGGTTTCCCAAAAGAAATACTGACTGACAGAGGTGCCAGTTTCTTATAAGACCTGCTGGCATGTCTGTGGAAGTCATGTGGGGTGAAGCATATGAAGACCACCCCTACCATCCTCAGACTAATAGTCTTGTTGAGAGGTTAAACTCTACAATCAAGTCCATGCTACAGGCATTTTCAGATCAGTTTAAGAGGGAGTGGGACAAATATTTGCCCCATCTGTTTGCTTACAGAGAAGTTCCCCAGGAATCCACAAGTTTTTCACCCTTTGAGTTGCTGTATGGGCACAGGGTGTGGGGACCCTCTAGATTTAATTCGAGATGAGTGGGAAGGTGAGTGCGAGTCTCACAAGGAGTCTGTTGTGGCATACATCCTAAACCTCAAGGCAAGGCTCAGGGAACTCATAGGCTTGGCCCAGGAGAACCTGGCAGAAGCCCAACAACAGAAAAAGGTGTGGTTTGACAGGAATGCTCGAGATAGAGAGTATGCTGTGGAGCAGTAGGTAATGGTTCTCATTCCTGTCAGATACAACAAGATGCAGGCAGCTTGGGAGGGACCCTACAAGGTGGTAAGAAAGGTAAGTGATGTTAACTACATGGTGGAACTGCTAGGCAGATGGCAGGGGCACAAATTGTACCATGTTAACATGATGAAACCTTACCATGATAGGGAGGGCTCCTGTGCTGAGCATTTGCAGTGGATTGCAGGAGGAGTCTGAGGGAGATCTGGGGACTGACCTTCTCAGTGAGGTTTTGGCTATCATCTCAGTGAAAGGGGTAGCAATATCCCAGCAGCGATCTCCTACCCAGGTTCAGGAAATCCAAGCAGTGTTGCAGGAATTTGGGGGCATGTCCACTGGGAAACCAGGGTGCACCCACATAGTGCAGCACCAGGTGGATGCAGGACCCCAAAGGCCTATGAGGCAGGCCCCTTATAGGGTGCTTGAGAGAGTCAGACAGACCATGAGGGAGGAGGTACAGGAGATGTTGGAACTAGGGGTGATTCAAGAATCCAGCAGTCCCTGGGTCTCCCCAGTGGTGCTGGTGCCAAAGAAGGATGGCAGCACCAGGTTCTGTGTGGACTACAGGAAATTAAATAGTAACACAGAGTCGGATGCTTACCCCATGCCTAGGACAGATTTGGCCCTAGAGCAGCTGTGTGGGGCTAAGTATCTTACAACCATCGATCTTACCAAGGGTTGCTGGCAGGTACCCTTGACTCCCAGTACTAGAGGGAAGTCAGCCTTTATGACTCCTTTTGGCTTATATGAGTTCACAAAGATGCCCTTTGGGATGTAGAATGCCCCGGCAACTTTCCAGAAGCTGATAGATCATATCCTTGTAGGAGCAGGAGAGTTTGCCCTTCTTACCTGGATGATATTGCCATCTACAGCTATTCCTGGCCAGAGCACCTTTAGCATGTCAGGGAGGTGCTGGGCAGACCATAGAGGGCAGGGTTGACCATTAAGCCGAGCAAATTTCAGGTGGGTATGGCAGAGGTCTACTACCTAGGACATAGAGTGGGAAGTGGTAAGATAATGCCAGAACCTGCCAAAGTGGAAGCCATTCAGGCATGGCCTGCACCTGTTACTAAATAGCAGGTGAGGGCATTTTTAGGGACAGCAGGGTACTACAGAAAGTTTGTCTCCAGTTATAGTACCATAGCTGCTCCCCTCACAGACCTAACAAGGAAGAACAGGCCAGATAAGGTAGTGTGGACCCCAGCATGTGAGCAGGCATTCCAGAAGCTTAAAGAAGCTTTGGGAGGACCCCCTGTGTTAGCCAGTCCAGATTACAGCAAATCATTTGTTGTGCAGGTGGATGCTTCAAACCATGGGGTGGGAGCTGTACTTAGCCAGATTTCTTCAGAGGGAGAAGAGCACTCAGTGGTTTATCTCAGTTGTAGGCTCCAATCCAGGGAGTAATGCTATTCAGCTATAGAAAAGGAATGCCTAGCCATAGTGTGGGCCCTGCAGAAACTTCAGCCTTATCTGTACGGAAGAAAATTCACTGTTATGAGAGATCACAACCCTCTAACATGGTTAAACAGAGCCAGTCAGCAAAATGCCAAGTTGCTAAGATGGAGCCTGGGGTTGCAAGTATATGATATGCCAGTGCAACACCGCAGTGAGAGTAGCAATGCCAACGCAGATGGGCTCTCAAGACAGGGAATAGGGTGAGGTGCACACAGATAGACCTAACCCTCTCAAGCAACGTTTCTCAAGGGTCACTTGAAAAACTAGCTTGAGTTCTCCGGGTGGGGGAGAAATGTGAAGACTGGTAGAGATGGGTGAAGGCTGCCAGCCTTGTCAAATAGAATTTGGTACATAATTATATAATTTGTAAATACTGTGGAATGTTGAACATAAAACAATGTGGCAACATTGCCCTCTGCTGCAAAGAAAGCTAAGTCAAGCATTTTGTCTGACTATCCATCTCACAGCACTGCCTGTTGCTCTATGTAAGTTAGTTATTTTAGAAGTGTGTTTTTCTTATAGATAGCTAGAAGCTAGAATATTAGACTAAGTGTTTTTTTGTGATGTCAGAACTGTACTACTGATTTATTTTAAGTATGTCTGTGTGATCTCTGAACTTTTGACTAGCACTGACTGTGTAGTAGAAAGTATTGTATTGTGGTTTCAATTATTTATTATTAAATATTTTAAATCCTTTTAACTGTGGTTGGTTTTGTGTAGAGATAAGTTAAGTTCTAGAGCACATTGCATATTTATAGAGTTTATTTTACAAAGCCACTCTAATAAGCCTTGACTGATTAGTCACACTTACCAATTGGATAATAATATTGCACAGTAATAATTGGACACCTTTCTAAGGGCCTTTGGGTAGCTTATAATATTAGCTGGGTGGTGGCAGTAATTACTACCATATAGTATGGGTAAAAGGGGCACAGCTGGAGAACCTGTGCCAGCCTTCCCCAGGAATGTCTGTGTGGTTGTATAAACTTATCTCAAAGTGTGTATGTCAGCTGCTTGGGCAGGGACATGAAGCACTGGTTGGACAGAGAGGGTGCTGGAGATTTTAGCTTGTCCAGCTCTGAGATCCGGACTCTGTGCCAGTGGAGAGTCTTATTGGGGGCATGGGGAGCAAAGGAGCGATCATCCCCGGACTGACTGTGATCTATGTGTGCTCTTAAGGGAAATTGCACTTTACTGTGTGTATTTGTTATCCTTTCCTCATATTTGAGATGCCCTCTCCTGTGTTAGTGGTCAGGACTGAGGCTCCTTGATTGCTGGGCCAGGGCACAGGCGTCACATATTAATTGGTGGCAGTGGTTGGGATATCCACCTCACATTTGTGTTTGGCAGTGGTGGGATATCTACATCACATATTAATTCGTTGGCAAATACTAATTGGCTTGTAGTGGTGTGGGTAGACTGAATCCCGTAGCTTATGTATAGTGAACTTTGAAGGTGTTTTTGTACTCTAAAACAGCCATGCAGTGAATACTCAGAGTTCAGATCACAATTGTTTTATTTCTTTTGTTAGCTTAGTTAGTCAGGGTGAGCAGGCAGCATGTCAGCAGAGGATTATGGAAAGCAGACAAGGAGCCAGCTGGCAGAGATGTGCCAGACTATGGGACTGGTGCGTGGAAACTTGACTAAGGCAGACCTGATTGCAGTCTTGCTTACAGCTGCATCAGAAAACAGCAACCAGGAGGACAATCAGGCTGGCAGTAGAGATATAATTCCCTCGTAGAATGGACAACTCATCCTTTCTGCAGTGCACTTAAAAATCCAGCTGGAGCTAAAGAGACTTGAGTTGGAGGCCAGGTATGTGGAATTAGAAGCAAATGAGAGACTGCGATGTTTGCAGGCTGAGGAGAATGAGAAACTGTTACATCTGCAAGCTGAGGAACAAGAGAAACAGAGGCAGCATGAGAACGAAATGCTAACTCTTCACCCGAGTCATGGAGGTAATGGCGAAGGGAGTAACTGGACCCCAGAAGCACAAAATAGTCAGTAAATTTCTTCCGCAGTTTAAAGAGGGGGATAATTTTGATAGTTTCATTCATATGTTTGAGAGGGTATGTAAACAGTATGAAGTTGACCAAGGGCTCTGGGTATGGTTCCTGACTCCCTTACTCCATAGTAAACCTGTGACTGCATTATCTAACATGCCTGACATTGCATCTTTTGATTATACTGTTGTAAAGAAATGTATTTTAGAACTGTTTAAGCTAACACCTGAAATGTATAGGAAAACGTTTTGTGAGCATAGACGCAAGACAGATGAAAGTGTGTGTGAATATGTTGCAGAACTGAGCACTTATTTACATAGGTGGGTGAGTGGATGTCAGGTCACCACTTCTGAAGGGCTGGCAGACCTTTTGGAGAGGGAACAAGGCCGTAGCACTTTGCCTGAGAACATAAGGATCTGGTTAGCTGATAGACAATGTGCTTCTTCAGATGAGTTGGGGAAGAAGGAAGACCTATACCTGGCAAGCAGGGCAGCCTTGCACAGGAAGGGGACCCCCCAGTACTACTTATGGGTCTAAAGGAACCCATGGTGGGCAGCACAGACTGACACAACAGAATCTGCCAGTAGCAGTGGAAGCCACTAGTCCAGGTCCACATCCAGGAGCTAGGGTTCAATGTTTTTAATGCAACCAGTGGGGCCATGGGGCATACAGGTGTGCATGGAGGCAAGGTGGGGAACCAAAGGTGAGGGAGCCAGTAAGTGGGAAAGACAAAATGCCAATAGTAGGTTGTCTTGAGACAACAGGGGTACCAAACTACCATCCTGCAGATCTCCTGAGAGGAAGGTATTTGGATGAGGCAGTACCATGTGCTTATGCAGTTACACTCAGTGAGGCTAGAAGACAAGCATGTGGGTCTGGTAGCATGGGGGAGACCCAGACAGACTGCATACTTCCAGCCAGGACTGCTGAGGTGGTTAAATCAGGGAGGGAGATACTCTGTAGCAGTAAGACTAAAGGTGAGCCACAGCTGGTTGTGGGTACCGATGTTCCCTTGTACAGAGTGACTGCAAAGGTAGAGGTGAGTAGTAGTACCCAGACTGACAGTGGGGCACCACTGTCAGAGGATGCCAGACTTCCTGTGGAAGGGGAGCTTGGAAGGGTTACAAGGAGAGAGTTGAGACAGGCTCAGCTCTCAGACCCTACATTGCAAGGCCTGAGGCAGGTAGCTAGGAAGGCACCTGATTCTCAAGGAAAGGGGGAATCTGTATTCTGGGACAAAGGGTTACTATACAGAGAGTAGACCACTGAGGGAGGGCTAGAAGGTGAGAGAGTACAGCAATTGATAGTGCCTAGAGCCTACCATCTGGTGCTTCTAGCCATAGCCCATGGTATCCCCTTTGCATGTGATATGGGCATAAAGTGTACAACTAGACATATTATGCAAAACTTCCATTGGCCTGGAATTTCCAGAAATGTAACAGGGTACTGCATGACCTGTGAACAGAGCCAAAATGCAGGCAAGGGAGGAGACAAGGTGAGTGCTTCTTTGATGCCTTTGCCTGTGATTGAGGAGCCATTTCAGAGGGTAATCATGGATATTGTGGATCCTCTGAGTACCCCAAGTTCCACAGGGAAAAAGTATATCCTAGTGGTAGTGGATTCTGCTACACGATATCCTGAGGCAGTGGCTTTGTCCTCCATTTAGGCAGAGAAGGTTGCAAATGATTTGTTAGAGATTTTCAGCAGGGTAGGTTTCCCAAAAGAAATACTGACTGACAGAGGTGCCAGTTTCATGTCAGACCTGCTGGCTTGTCTGTGGAAGTCCTGTGGGGTGAAGCATATGAAGCCACCTCTACCATCCTCAGACTAATGGTCTTGTTGAGAGGCTAAACTCTACAATCAAGTCCATGCTGCAGGCATTTGCAGATCATTTTAAGAGGGACTGGGAGAAATATTTGCCCCATCTGTTTGCTTACAGACATGTTCCCCAGGAATCCACAGGTTTTTCACCCTTTGAGTTGCTGTATGGACATAGGGTGTGGGGACCCTCTAGATTTAATTCGAGATGAATGGGAAGGTGAGTACGAGTCTCAGAAGGAGTCTGTTGTGGCATACATCCTAAACCTCAGGGCAAGGCTCAGGGAACTCATTGGCTTGGCCCAGGAGAACCTGGCAGAAGCCCAACAACAGAAAAAAGGTGTGGTATGACAGGAATGCTCGAGCTAGAGAGTATGCTGTGGAGCAGTAGGTAATGGTTCTCATTCCTGTCAGACACAACAAGCTGCAGGCAGCTTGGGAGTGACCCTACAAGGTGGTAAGAAAGGTAAGTGATGTTAACTACATGGTGGAACTGCTAGGCAGATGGCAGGGGCACAAATTGTACCATGTTAACATGATGAAACCTTACCATGATAGGGAGGCTCTTGTGCTGAGCATTTGCAGTCCATTGCAGGAGGAGTCTGAGGGAGATCTGGGGACTGACCTTCTCAGTGAGGTTTTGGCTATCACCTCAGTGAAAAGGGAAGCAATATCCCAGCAGCTATCTCCTACCCAGGTTTAGGAAATCCAAGCAGTGTTGCAGGAATTTGGGGACATGTCCACTGGGAAACCAGGGTGCACCCACATAGTACAGAACCAGGTGGATGCAGGACTCCAAAGCCTATGAGGCAGGCCCCTTATAGGGTGCCTGAGAGAGTCAGACAGACCATGAGGGAGGAGGTACAGGAGACGTTGGTACTAGGGTTGTTTCAAGAGTCCAACAGTCCCTGGGTCTCCCCAGTGGTGCTGGTGCCAAAGAAGGATGGCAGCACCAGGTTCTGTGTGGACTACAGGAAATTAAATAGTCACACAGAGTCGGACGCTTACCCCATGCCTAGGACAGATGAGGCCCTAGAGCAGCTGGGTGGGGCTAAGTATCTTACAACCATCGATCTTACCAAGGGTTACTGGCAGGTACCCTTGACCCCCAGTGCTAGGGGGAAGTCAGCCTTTATGACTCCTTTTGGCTTATATGAGTTCACAAAGATGCCCTTTGGGATGTAGAATGCCCCAGCAACTTTCCAGAGGCTTGTAGATCATATCCTTGCAGGAGCAGGAGAGTTTGCCCTTCTTACCCGGATGATATTGCCATCTACAGCCATTCCTGGCCAGAGCATCTTTAGCATGTCAAGGAGGTGCTGGGCAGACTACAGAGGGCAGGGTTGACCATTAAGCCGAGCAAATGTCAGGTGGGTATGGCAGAGGTCTACTACCTAGGACATAGAGTGGGGAGTGGTAAGATAACGCCAGAACCTGCCAAAGTGGAAGCCATTCAGGCATGGCCTGCACCTGTTACTAAAAAGCAGGTGAGGGCATTTTTAGGGACAGCAGGGTACTACAGAAAGTTTGTCTCCAGTTATAGTACCATAGCTGCTCCCCTCACAGACCTAACAAGGAAGAACAGGCCAGATAAGGTAGTGTGGACCCCAGCATGTGAGCAGGCATTCCAGAAGCTTAAAGAAGCTTTGGGAGGGCCCCCTGTGTTAGCCAGTCCAGATTACAGCAAATAATTTGTTGTGCAGGTGGATGCTTCAAACCATGGGGTGGGAGCTGTACTTAGCCAGATTTCTTCAGAGGGAGAAGAGCACCCAGTGGTTTATCTCAGTCGTAGGCTCCAACCCAGGGAGTAATGCTATTCAGCTGTAGAAAAGGAATGCCTAGCCATAGTGTGGGCACTGCAGAAACTTCAGCCTTATCTGTATGGAAGAAAATTCACTGTTATGAGAGATCCCAACCCTCTAACATGGTCAAACAGAGCCAGTCAGCAAAATGCCAAGTTGCTAAGATGGAGCCTGGGGTTGCAAGCATATGATATGTCAGTGCAACACTGCAGTGAGAGTAGCAATGCCAACGCAGATGGGCTCTCAAGACAGGGAATGGGGTGAGGTGCACACAGATAGACCTAACCCTCTCAAGCGACGTTTCTCAAGGGTCACTTGAAAAACTAGCTTGAGTTCTCCAGGTGGGGGAGAAATGTGAAGACTGGTAGAGATGGGCGAAGGCTGCCAGCCTAGTCAAATATAATTTGATATGTAATTCTATAATTTGTAAATACTGTGGAATGTTGAACTTAAAACAATGGTGCAACATTGCCCTCTGCTGCAAAGAATGCTAAGTCATGCATTTTTGTCTGACTATCCAACTCATAGCACTGCCTGTTGCTCTATGTAAGTAAGTTATTTTAGAAATGTGTTTTCTTGTAGATAGCTAGAAGCTAGAAATATTAGACTAAGTGTTTTTCTGTGATGTCAGAACTGTACAACTGATTTATTTTAAATATTTCTGTGTGATCTCTGAACTTTTGATTAGCACTGACTGTGTAGTAGAAAGTATTGTCTTGTGGTTTTAATTATTTATTATTAAATATTTTAAAACCGTTTAAATGTGGCTTGTTTTGTGTAGAGATAAGTTAAGCTCTAGAGTACATTGCATATTTATAGAGTTTATTGTACAAAGCCACTCTAATAAGCCTTGACTGATTAGTCACACTTACCAATTGGATAATATTGCACAGTAATAATTGGACACTCGTTTAAGGGGCTTTGGGTAGCTGATAATATTCGCTGGGTAGTGGCAGTAATTACTGCTGTGTAGTCTTGGTAAAAGGGGCACAGCTGGAGAACCTGTGCCAGCTTTCCCCAGGAGTGTCTGTGTGGTTGTATAAACTTATCTCAAAGTGTGTGTGTCAGCTACTTGAGCAGGGACACGAAGCACTGGTTGGACAGAGAGGGTGCTGGAGATTTTATCTTGCCCAGCTAAGCTGAGATCTGGACCCTGTAGCTGTGCCAGTGGAAAGTCTTATTGGGGACATGGGGAGCAAAGGAGCGACCAGCCCCGGACTGACTGTGATCTCTGTGTGCTCTTAAGGAAAATTGCACTTTACTGTGTGTATTTGTTATCCTTTCCTCATATATGAGATGCCCTCTCTGGTGTTAGTGGTGAGGATTGAGGCTCCTTGATTGCTGGGCCAGGGCACGGGCGTCACACAGAAAATGAGATAATCTTGCAATGACTAAGGCAGCATCATGACATCATACTATCCAGGGGGAGACATTATAGGGAACAGTGGGCTGCATTGTGGTCAGATTGTCCGTGATGTTAATTCTATGGGCCAGAAGGGCAGGACATATAATCAGGTTCAACATGGGGCAACTGATATGATTAATGCTGCCATCAACGGGTAGCAGATATAGCCAGGGATTGTGCTGTCACTGGTAGATGGCCTGCAGTGGAACAACAACTCTTGGCCATTGAGAAATTTCTGGTGTACTTAGGCACATGCAACAGCTCCCAGGCATCCATCACACCATACATCGTGGAGGTGGATGCCACAGTTTCCACAGTTGAGGAGTGTGCAGGTAAGCTTACTGTGATCAGCATTGTAATACCATAGCAGTCAGTGTGTCAGACTGTAAATACTTTTATGTAGGGTCAGGTCATTGTTCTTTGGGGGGGCTGTAATCTCAGGTATACACTCATATGCAGATTAAGACCACTACAACAAGTAAAACAGTAGCTACTGGAAATGTGAGATATATGGACATATTACCTTGTTGTGCTGCAACATGCAATGGTATTACCTCAACTTTTCACAGGTCCGTCAGGTATTGACCAAGGCTATTGTCCTGCCCCTGGTAATTATGACACTTGTTTTGTTAAGGAACAATTATAGTCTAGTATGGTTAAGGGCCAGAATAATGCCCTGTGTACACATAATTATGAGTGTAAACAGCATAATTTGTTTGTAAATGCCAGTCTGGAAGAAGTACCTAACATTTGGAGAGGGGGTACTCACAGGAGTGTAGTTCAACTAAAAGATACACGTTGGCAGTTACGGGTGAGCAGATAATGTTCCTGGTTTAAATGAGGCAAGGAATCTAACATGCCTTTTAAAATACAACAGGATGAAGGCATATACATTAGGCAGTAAAATGTGTATTTCCATATAATTGTGGAGAGAGTTATATTGGGTTTTATGTGTTGTTTTGACAATTATAGTGTCATACAGAGTAAGTAAAAGGTAAATAATACTGGTCGTGTCTGACTTGATTTACTTTAAGTGATGGTTATAAAGGTCCTGATTTGAATTTGAATTGTGTTCTGAGGTAGTGCTTTGTAGACGAAGGTGGAGAAGGAAGTTGTTTGACTGTTAATCTAGTTGTGGATCTTCATTGTTATGAGTCTTGCATGCTTTTAATACACAATAGTGCAGGTATTAATGTACTGCTTTTTTCTTTCTTGTTACAGGTGACCATGGGGATTGGAGTCTGTCCCCTACACAACCTGATATCATTGTCTCCTTGAACACCGATGATGGCCACAGTAAGGCACATGTGAGGGTGTTGGGGGCTGAATCTGTCCCAGAGGTGAACATCACTCTTCTGCCTCCATTGTCACTGTACATAGTCTGTATGCCCACACATACCCCATCCCTGGAGGCCACAGATATTGGACAATCAGAGGCTGGTGACATTGAACAGGAAAGTGTGGCAACTATGGTTCCAGTGAGTGTAGACACTAGCCATAGACAGAGAGATGGTGATGGCCCACACAGGCGGATTAACAGGGGTGCTTGTAGGAGGCCCTTTGTTGATCCACCGCCTGTTGCAGGTGTCACATCCTGGGTCACCCGGTGCATGTTGTGGGCTGTCATGGAGTCTCAGGCACATTCTGAATTGAACACCAAGTGTATGTTTAGGGTTATGAATGCTGCATAGTCTGACATCTGTGACAGCCTCCATGGCATTGCAGACACCCTGGATCAGTTTAATGATGTGGACAGACAGTGGGCTGAGACAGTGTCTGTCTTGGATTGTACATTGTTTGTGCTGGAACATGTGGTTGGTGTTGAGTGTCAGACCCATGGACGTAGGTAAGCAACACCATCTGCTAAGAGTCCACATGGAAGTGCACACTCACGGTCCCATAGTGGCAGTACATCCAGCGCTACAGAAGGGAATGTGCTGTCCACACCATGATATGGCAGGCCATAAGCTCATGGTCCTTGGTAGTCCCATGGGAGACACAGTCCCAGCAGACAGCAGTCACCATCAGGTACTAGCACTGCTTCTGACCTTGGGCATGGAGGTGCCAATACAACTCCTGGCTGAACCAGTTCCCATGATCGGGGTCAGAAACAGTGAACTGTCGACTTTACTATGTATGATCCAAAGCTGTCCAACATACACATGTGTAGAGCTAGCACTGAGCTTGACTGTGTACATGCACACACTCACACAACACTGTCAAATGCAGGTCACCTACAGACATACACAGCACCTCTCCATGGTCCATCATACATGCTCCCCCTGAGTCACACACATGCTGTCTACCATTTGGGCCAGCCTAGACATCCTGCATTCTCACAAAACACCCTGTGCAAGTGATGATACCTGTGCCACATCCCTGTCATCCTTGATATCGATGCAGGGAAATGAAGTTATGGGTCTGATGCACAAGGTCACTATATTAGTTAACATGAACTTGTGTAATGCAATGTTGGTTCACCATGCTACTTGTAGTGGTTAACGAGAGACAGTGTATGCTGGCATTTATCACAAGTAAGCCACATACATTTGTGCACCTTATGTGGTCCTTATGTTGTATGTTGTTGACTTGGCTGCATAGTTACACAATGACAGGTTCATCACTGGGCTGTTTATGTTTCAGTTACAGGAGTCTGTTGGGGTAACCTATGGATACACAGTGGAAATAATGCAGCACAAGAAGGCATGTCATCACAGTGGGCATATGTCGTCAGCAAGGTACAGTACTAAACTGCATGGCTCCATAGGTTCATATGTATATAACAGGCTAACAAGGACAATGTTGGCATTCAGCATACTCATGCATCCCTCACAAATTAGGGAAGCATACTCATGCATCCCTAATTTGTGAGAAGTTCTGCTACCCTTCATAAGTGTCACCAAGGTTTTGATGGAGATGACACATTTACATATGTCTTGTGTCTGGTACCAACAGTTGCCCAGCAACAGTTATGATTGTTGTGTTCTGCATCTCAATGTGTAACCTGCACATGATGTTTGTCACAGCAGATGTGTGCGTGACATGCATGGGGGGTCTGTTTCATGTAGGGTGTACTGCCTCTATTACATATCTGTCTCATAAGCATGTACTATGCATACCACACCATTGGTGTGTAGCACAGATGACATGTGTTAGTCCTGTCATGGATACATGGGAGGTACACAGTGGGAACTGACACCTCCTTGTATGGAGCCATACACATCCAGTCCAAAGCATTTTGGAGACACACTACACATGTATGGTCCTGACATGGACTCCATAGGACATGTTCTCTAAAATGTGTATTGGTGTACCTTGGAACCTGTGTGCCTGCTACAGTTGTATGATATGCCTGTGTAGTGAAATAGCAAGGGTGCCATTGCACACGATGATAGCTGTGATGACTGACACATTCAGTATACCAGTGCCAGTCTGGGATGTACATCCCAAAACTGTTGGTATTGGTTGTACAACAGTGACTGCATCCACATCTTTCTGATCAGTGAAAGTCAAGGCTACAGTACACTCGGTGTTCAATTGATACGTCCCATGGTTCCATAACATGTAAAATGCTCTAACAGGCTCACACAAACACATGGTTACATTGAGGCTAGCACTACTTCTGGTGCATACAGAACACAAGGTAAACACGTAGTGCAGGTTGGCTGTATTAGGTGTGCACACTTACCTATGTAGTGGTACATACTACAGATCACAGATCACAGCACATGGTACATGCAACACACCTCATGTCTGCTACTACTATTATTGTAGGACATATTATGCTTGATGACATATGCAGGCCTTGTTGTGGTCAGTCCGTTAGGGGCCACATCACCCACTACAAATAAAACACTGCAAAACCCTACATATGTCTAGGCTACCAAGATTATGTCACATGGCTATATACACACATGCACCAAGTGGGCTGGAGTGAAATTAGAACCCCTACCTATCTAGCCTTATACACTATAAATCACAGTACTTATTGTATGCGCCAAGCCTTACATCTGATATTACACTGTCAGCTGGTAGTCTTAAGGTGGTTAACATCATCAGACCTTGTAGAAGAGGGCAGTGTAGAAGCCAGAAACAAGTTACAGGGCCAAAAAGTACATAACAATTGCGGGTGAATAGCCCATGAGGGCATGTCCGTTCATTTGCAGGAGGATATACACACATATACTAACACAGTCATGCACCAAGTGGGCTGGAGTGAGATTAAAACCCCTACCTATCTAGTCTTATATACTATAGATCACAGTACTTATTGTACGTGCCACACATTAAGTCTGTTGTATGTGTGATTGCAGGCACAGTACTTGTGCATTACACAAACTAGGCCTGTGTCGACCAGCATCTGTGGGTCCTGTTATCTACATCTAGTATCCTAGCAGTGGGATAACTGTAATTATCATAGCTATGTGTGTACAGTTACCAGTATGGCCATATGTGGCTGCTTGCAGTTACATAGGCATACCTGTGGGCAGGGACAAGTTGCCCTGTCCATACATGCTTTGACAACATTATACATTACAGTACCTGTTAACCTGTTTCTGTCTACATGGTGACATACAGCAGGCACAGGGGTCTGTGGGTAAGTGGAATTTGAACTGTTGCTCCCTTAGCTTGGATCCTTTGTGCAACAGTATGGCTGTGTGACTGTGGAGATTTACTCACCATTATTAGGGTATGTCAGACAATATAGACAGCCACACACACACACATATTCCTGTATATAACAGGGATGTATATATAAATGTAGCTGCATGTGTAGATGATATGTATATGTGTTATGTAGATATATGTGGGGTGTATGTATCATTTTAATATATATATATAGCTATATATATCATTACCTATCTATTTGACACTACATAGCGATAGCAATACTATCCATGTCAGATATATATATATATATATATATATATATATATATATATTTGTATGTAGAGACATTTATACATAAAAGGTCATTTTGATGAAGGGGCAACAGAATTGCTCTCATTTTAACTAAGTGTATGGGCATGCCCATTGGGACTGTCAGTACTTACAAGGTCCACACCTACCTGTGCTCCAGTCTGGGATTTTGTATGTTACAGACATTAACATCCACCCCTATTTCTGCAGTACTGAACTTCACTCTAACTGTCCACGGCATTCCCCAGCTGTGTGCTGTACTTAATCTGTGACTGCAATTGGTAATGTTACACCACCAACAGATTGACAGTCTGCATACCTCTCAACGGTCCTGACTTCCACAGAATGTCCACTATTTTGCCTCATATGTTTGGTCAGTTCCTCATACATTTGTGGTCTTCTGGTAAATTACTGAATATTGGCGTCACTACATTTACTACTTACAGACAAACATTTGTGTTTCAGATGTTATATCCTTCAGAACATATATAATAATGCAACACCTTTACTTCCAGTGACATTTTAGGTTTATGGGGGCAATATTTGAAATCTATCCCTATGTTTAGGCCTTTTTCCCCCAATCCTACTAGCTTTGTCCTGATTTCTTGCACTAAACAACATAGTAAACACCAACATAGTACTACCTCACTTGCAAAAGATGTGAGTAATTCCAGATTATTACCATCAACCCCATCACCTATGCTAGCTTCCCGAGTCCACTGAACCACTCAGGTCACCAGACAGAGAGGAGTCATTCATCACACAATCGCTGACATAAATATGTACATTGTTATCCTGTGTGAGGAGAGACATACAATGGAGTGAGCAATATCTATGTTACAGCCCTGAGATTGCCTGGTCCACTGATATACCATAGCTGATTTTCTGTTAAAGCAGTTATATGGGTACAATGCTGTATTGGGGTGGGGGAACAATGGCACATGATCTGCTGGGATATACAGTAGTCCAAATATCATGAGAGCCCACTGTTTAACATCCCCCTTGACTGATGTAGTGCATATTTCAACCATAAGGCCTAGTGAATAATAAGGAACACATACTATTGGACTGGGTATCTTGTAGTCCCATGTGAATGTTACATATGTCCAATTAGAGTACTATATTTCCTTGCATAACAGCAGCAGATCCATACATATGATGTATTATAGTAATTCTTATGATTAGTGTGCATCTTAGAGACTTAGCTTGTGAATGCAGCAGTTGAGAGACCTGTAGTTCAGGGCTAACACTGTGTGATGCAATCAGTACACAACCAATACATGGATAGGTACAGGTTGTATGGATTGCCTGGCATCAACACAGTTATTATTTGTATGTGAGTAGGAGTAAGATGTCAGTCCCTAGGTTGTCAGTGAATGTGCTATGTGTTTTCTCTTAGCCAATACCAGGGCATACTGGCCATGTTTACATCTGCCTACAGGGACATTATCAGGGGGCTCCTCCAAGTCCTCTTGTGAATGTGGCTGTGGTCACATAGGCACTGGTGGGGGGCTGTGTATCCCTTCCCTTTGCCAGTCCTGCTGCAGCTGTTTCCAGAGGATCATACTGTGTAGCATGACATATACTGTGAATATATGTGCACACATGGCTGGAGAGTACTGCAGGGCTCCACCAGATATATTGAGACACTGGAACTTTGACTTCAGCAGCCCAAACACATGGTCTATAATGTTCTGAGTTTGTGTGTGTGCCTCATTATGGCATTCTTTTGTGGTTGTGTGTGCATTTCTGATGAGTGTCATCATCCATGGTTCCAGGGCGTAGCCAGCATCCCCCACTAAATGGCAGTGTGAGATGTCCCCCCAGCAAACATCTGGTACAGCTGTGATGCATGCCAGATATGAGAGTAGTGATAACTGCAAGGGTTGCCAGCACACACATTCATAATAATGCTCTCAGCATTGCACATGACCTGGCACTTGATGGAGTGGTACCCCTTGCGGTTGACTTAGATTCTACCCTGATCACCGGGTGGTGCATTGATGTGTACATGAGTGCAATCTATGGCAGCCAGTACCTCAGGGTAGTGTGCTACATATAGAGGTGTTGCATATTTCTGGCCCTCACTTCAAGGGTGAGGGGGAAATAAATGTGCTCACTGACATGGGGTTGGATGGCATCCAGGAACTTGGTGGAGTACCCTGGATGCTGATGCCTGTGACACCCCAATCATGTCCCCAGCTGGTCTTTGGAAGGTACCTGTGGCTATTATCTTAAGAGCTATGCATTCCTTTGTTTCCCCTTGGATGGGTTCCCCTCTGTTGGCTCTGGGTCTGAGTTGAGGGTGTCAGAGCTCAGTAAGTTCTTGTAGTATGTCCCAGTCTACCCTGTAGCTCTCTATAATCTCCAGCTCATGTAGCTCCTGGAAGTTTACCCTGGGCCTGAACACTCTTCTCCTTTTCTGCCTAGGCCTATTATCAGCAGCGTCAGCAGCATCACTGACTTTGGCATCTAGCACATACAGATGCAGCAGACCTGCAGCAGCCCCTAGCATTCTTTCACTTAAAATTCCCAAGTCTGTACTATAATGGTGCAGAGTATGGGTGAAAAATCAGAATGTAGGGTGCATGCATACTTTATAGTGCTCTACTGTAGGTGCTGATGATGTGATTGGCTACCTATGATGCATTCCACCTGTCTATTATATCATTAGCATTGTTTACTGGCCCTAGTTTAAGATAAACAAGTGTCACAACTAATTAATACATCATTGCATTTTAGATACTCTCAGCAATGCAGAAGGTAAACAAAGCTTAGCAATCACTGGACACACACACACAAACTTTCCAGGCTCAGCACAGTGGAGATCCATGCAAACACATGGAAACACACCCCCCCATAGGTAAATATAGCTTAGAAGTCAGTGGACACCCCCCCCCCAAACTTTCCACACTCAACACAGTGGTGCTCCATGCAAATTGGAGCAGCTAAGCTACAATCAGCTTAGCAGGTCTTCAACACACCCTCTCTTGATGTTAGTTACCTCCTCTATGGACAGGAACATGGTTCGCTACCTACACAGAGGGGATATGCAGACACAAGTGCCCCATTTTGTTATTCAGTAACTTCACCTCAGTTGTATAGGGATCGGTGCACACAACCTAGAAACTACACACTTCCAAGACCTACCACTTTAGCAACAGCACCAATGCACCATTGCAGATGCTCCATGCAGGGTCCAGTAATACATTTCTGTATCATAATATTGATTTGTATTTTCCACTTTTTTTTGTTATATATAAGGTGCCATGCCATGCAAACATGACCAGATTATTAATAACATTTTTTATTTTAACATATTTTCCTGTAACTTTTGTGAAACATGTTGGATAGTTTCTCTCATTTTTGTCTGTGGTATGCCATTTCTGTCCATCTATCTACATTTTACAGCCCCTTTGGCTGTCTACATTCCTGTACACAGAATGTTTCCATGTACACTAAGGACACTGACATGGGCTCTGCAGGGCTGCCTATCTGCTTGCTGGATCACTCTACTTGCCTCATTTACATGAGATTCACCTCTTTATGAGGTGATTTGCATGCCACAGAACTTCCCATGTTGGTGAGTACATACACGCCGCCCAGCAATGCTTACTGAATTGCACACCTGCTTACTTTCATGTAAGCAGCGCGGCATGATGCCTACATGGTAAAAAAAACTGTGTAGACTTTATTAAAATCCCCCCATAATATCTTAAAAAATCTTCCAAAGCCAACATTAAAAATTAGACTTAGGGCTTTATACAAAACAGAATAATAAGAAAATTGGACAGTGCAGTCTTATTTGAGAAGTACCTACCTTTTCAGCATAACATTATTTATACACAGGTAATCCTGTACAAGACATTGAGTAGGACTATGGCAAACTCCTAAGGAAGCAACTCTAATCCATAAATGTTAGAATCAGGAAGAAAGTGTCTTTGGGAATGGGAACATCGTCTTCTAAACCACATTTCTGTGGATAAATGATCTAATAAGAAAAACAGCTGGGTACAATTTGTTTTCCTGTTTCCACAGAACACAATGCAAAATTATATGATACATTAAGTTTTTCAGTTTCAGCTCAAGTAACCTGCGTTTATTTGGATTCAGTATTTGTGTTCTTTTTGTGTATATGACTACTGAACTAGTAAATGTGTTATGTAAACTCTGGGGCTGTTTTAGCACTGAGAAGGAAATGTTACTGCTTTGGCAAGAGATTATTATCGCAATAACCCACGCCTGGGTGTGGGTAATGCGGGATTTACCCACGTTTGGCGTGGTTTGGTCCCGAGGGCGAAGCCCGAGGGACCAAACAAAGACAACCGTGGGTAAATCCCGCATTACCCACACCCAGAAGTAGGTTATTGCTATTATACTATGACATTATTTAAGAAAAGAAATAATTACTTTTCTTAAATAATGGCATTGTATAATGCCTCTTTGCTGCCCTTCCGCAGCTGTCTGGTATCCGCGGCAGTTCTGTTGTACTGCGCATGCCTATGCAGTACATCAGAGCTGTGGCCAAAAGCAATGGAGAAAGCAAGATCTCCATTGCTTTTTACTGTTTCGCTATGTTAAATGGGTTTAACATAGCAAGACAGCTTTAAAATAAGCAACAGAGATCTCCGTTGCTTATTTTAAAGCTGTCTCGCTATGTTAAACCCATTTAACATAGCGAGACAGGTTTAAAAAAAAAAAAGCAACGGAGAAAGCAAGATCTCTGTTGCTTTTTACACACTGTGTCGCTATGTTAAAGGAGTTTAACATAGCAGGACAGCTTTAAAAAAAGCAACGGAGATCTCCGTTGCTTTTTTTAAACCTGTCTTGCTATGTTAAACTCTTTTAACATAGCGAGACAGTGTTTTAAAAGAGACTTATACTAATGGAAAAAGTCCGGGCGACCGGACCTTTTTCCATTAGTATAAGTCGATTTACAACGTGCACGCTGGCCAATCAGCGTGCACGTTTTGGAATATTAATGGGGGGTCATGGTATAATAACAGTTCATTGAAGCAATAGTACTTCTGTTCATAACTGAAAAATGGAAGGGGAAAGCATGTTGCCAAATTACTTGACTACTGACTTTATTAGCTCAAAATCTCTTATTTCTGGAATAAAGGACAGAAGCAAAACAATCTGAAACAAAATAAAATCAGGGGCACATTTTAAACATTGTTATTGTTCACCTATAAAGCTGACAAAAAGGGGACTGTTTTAACTTGCATTTTTCTAAAGGGTTAACAAGTATAAAGCTTTAATATATCATGTTGTATACAGACTACATTCTTCACTGTTTTGTTAAAAAACATGTTTTAAGTAACAAAGGAAAATCTTAAACCTGTTATGAACATCTCTGAAAACTGTGGACTAATAAAAGGTGCATGAGATGGTCAGATGTGGGATGGCAGATTAAAATGAGACTGCGCTTAAAAACTCTTCACAGTGTTTGTTAATAGCAAATACAATCCGTTATGATGTTGACACCCCACTGAGTTCTATGAACTTATTTATATCATTAAAAATAGGTGTTTCTACCATTACAGAGTACCTACATAATGTGAGTCAGTGTTACAAGGCAATGTGCTATAGTAAAGAAAAGCACATGAGTGAACCTGTGTGCCTCCTCTCATTACCACTAGCACATCCTGACCATACATCTTTTGGAAAGTATAAATATACTAAATAATGTGATAATAGAGCCAGAAAACAGATGTGACACTTTCTGCTATATAAAATATATATCTTCTTTTAGTCATTCATGCATTTATTTATTCATTTCCCAATATATATGTTATCCTAGTGATGGCTTCAGCAAAACTGAAGCTTCTCCAGGCAAGGCACAGTTGTAACACAGAGAACCAGTTATGGACAGGATGCCAATCTATTTCAGGATGCACACACACACACACACACACACACACACACACACACACACACACACACACACACACACACACACGCACACGTACCCAAATACATGCACACACGTACACAAAAACACATATACATATATCAGGAGAAACCTATGAGTAATTTAAAGTTATCAGTTCACCCATCAGCATGACATTGAGATTTGTGAGGAAATTAGAGACATTAATGAAAACCCACATGGACACATCCAAACTCCATATAAAAAACACCGCAACTAAGAAACAAGCAGGTGAACCAAACACTGTAAAGCAGCGAAGTTGATCACTGCATGATAAGAAAATATGTATTTGAATCTGGGAATTATGCAGCAAAACAGTATATTGCAGAAACTAGTATAACATGCACGTGTATGATGTATGCCGGGTCATTTAGTTGTAATTGACACTATATATTATGTTGGGGGTTGGCATAATGGTTAAGGTGTTTACCTTACAAAGTGGTTGAGGGTTGGTATAATGGTAAAGGTGTTTACCTAACAGAAAGAAGGTACATGGTTTGATTCTCATCGAAAAATGAACCTATATAACTGTACTGTCTGACATAATCTGTTTTTCTGCTTAAATTAAGTATACTGCCTGTGGCCTACATCATAAATATATGAATGCAAGAGCAAACAAAAGAATTGTATCATCCTGATCTACAAAAACATGTTCTCACAAATGTAACCAGACATCCTAAAGTTTGTTGGGCTGAAGTTGCCATGACACTAGGAAACATAGTCCTGCTATCATTCATGTTTAAAGATCATGTTTAAAGGTGCAAAACAATCTTTTCTTTTCAAATAAAAAGATTTTAAAGCTAAAGACTATTTTTTTTGCCAAACTGTTAATTTGACAAATTGGCAATAGCATAACTAATTACAATTACTTACCTATGGTAATCCACTATAATTAGAGCTGGAATCCAAAGTGACGTAAGCACCGCCTGCCCATCCACGAATATTCATGCCATAAACATGGCTCAGTACATTTTGTGTTACGGATTTGGTAGGACATTTTTAAAAGGTTTTATTGATAAATAGGTGCAAAACAACCTTTTGTTTTTATACAAAAACAAAACATCATTTTACACCTTCAGACATAATCTTTAAGGGCTCTATATTGCACCGGAAGGCAAACTTTTAAGACATCAGCCCAGTACATATTCTTCATGAAGCCTTTGAAGAGACTCAGCTGATAACACGCTTTAGGTTTCAACCTCTGTCTTGTTTTATGCTTTAAAACAGGGACTACCACATCTCTGCTACCTTTGGTCAATAAATGATGATAAGCTTGGATACAGCAAAGGAACACTAATCTCTAGGCATCATCCAATGCCAAAGCACTGGCACGTTCAAAGTGCACTACTTACTTGCAGCAGTCTAAATAACACAGTCTCCACTATGATTGCTTCCATTCCCTACGCATGTAGAAATATTTAAATGAATGCACCTCAATCTCCTTTACAGCAAAGACACAAAAGATAGTACAGACCTACAACTCATATTTTCCTATATTTAAAATAAAAAGAAATTACAGGATCCTGAACAGATCTGTCCTCTTCAAGGATGGGATTTTCTCACCTCCTACCCTGCTGTTCTCTTTCATCTCCATGTGATCAGGGTGCACAACTATTATGGCGTTTTTTCATTACTTAATACCCTAGCCTACGCCTCAGATAAATGCAACAAATTGTACTGTATTTAAGATGGGAGCTACTTGTTCAGAAATACAGTTTGATTCCAGTTTTGTCCCTAATTATTGCATATTTTTATAATCCCATTCTTTTCTCCCTCTAATCTTCACCTACTCCCTGCCAGCATCTTCATGACTTTATGAATATTAAGTGATACAACTTAGAGGCTATGTATTGGAGATATGTTTACATTCCTCTTCACAACACAGTGCATTACACACAAGTATAGTTTTGAAGAACAAAAATATATAGTTTTAGAAGCTTCTGCCCTAAAACAAGTAAAATGTTTTTTGTTTTGTTTTTAATTCAGACTTCTTTTAGCTTCCTAAGTATCCTAAGATGGCCTCATATTTCTAGGTTTTGGAGTGGTCAGTTACCCTCATGTATCATACACATCAGACAGCTAGCATGAAGAATGAGTATAGAAGATAATGAAAAAGTGTTGGTGGGGGGTAAGAAGAATTTGAAGAAGCTGATGCCCATATGACAATCTGAATCTTCCAGGAGCAGACTGTTAGGTTCCAAGGTCCAAGGGCAGAGAGAAAGGAGGACCTGACTGAGGTTTTGGACCATGGAATGTTCAGATAACTGGTGCAGGACTATATGATCAGAAAGAGCAGAATCCTAGTTGCGGTCTTAACCAAGGCAGAGAGTGTCATTGATGTCCAAATAATGGCAGTTTCCCAAATGTGATTATGCCAGTCTATGGTTTACTGTGTGTGTCAGGAAGGATAAGACAAAAAAGGCAAAGAAGATGATGTGGTATTGTAAGAATGTGAATTGTACTGTACTGGTGAAGAGGGTCAAAGATGAATTAAGATGGAGAGCAAATTAAAAGACTAAGCAAACTATGAAAATTGGTCAGAGCTGGAGTATTCAGGGTTGTACATAGTTTTGAGGAACAGGCAAAAAAGAGGAGAAGAGCAAAGTGGCTACATAGGAATGTGAGGTTAGAATTTAGGACAACATATAGGGAGGACAGAAGGTGTAAGGGACGGATAGTAGGAAGGTGAAGAAAACAGAGTTAAATATGGCCAAATGAAAAGAAATAAAGGAGAGCCACAAAGATGCAAGTTGCATTACATTTGTTTGAATGTAAGAAACAATAGGCCTATTTAGTCCTACCTGGACCTGGCTAAGGTGTTTGATACAATACCTCACTCAAGTATAGTTGACAAATTCACTGAACTGAGCATAAACCTCTACATAACTTGATGGATTGCCAGCTGTCTCACAGATAACACCTTGGAAGTCAGAATTGGTGCTGCCACCTCCACTAAGAGACTGGTCACCTGCGGAGTGACTCATTGCTCTATGCTGGGACTGATCCTATTTAGCATTGAATTCTCAGAGGTAAAGGCTAACATTAAGGACCTTTGGCTGATCAAGTTTGCAGATGCCTGCAAACTGAGAGCTATCATAGTTTCCCTTATGACACAAACATCCATACCTCTCAACTGCCCAGAATTTTGTAGAATGTCCAGATTTTTTTGGCCTTTTCCTCTTAAAATTTGTAGTTTTTTGGCAACTCATTGAGGAATGAAGTCATTAAATAATAGCAAACATTTGAGTTTCAGACTTCATATCCTTCAGAAAATGCATGCTAACACAAAACCTTTTGTTCTAGCAATCAAGTTTATAAGAGGTATATTTGAAATATGTCCATATTTTTGGATCTGTGTTTTCCCCATTATTTTTGGCTTTGTCCAGACTTCTTGTGCTAAGAGGTTGAAAGATATGAAAACAAATTACAAGATAGTCTAAAACAGAGAAATGATTGCTGCCAAAGTCACAGACTAAGACTCAGTGCCAAGAGATGCATTATAGTGCCTTTTGGGAAAACTACCACCCAGACTAATTAATCCATCAATAAGACACTCCTAAGAGATGACCGACTAGTCAGAGATTTGGGAACATGGCCTTTGACCAATATGTGCCTCCTACTGCTGCCTTGATATCAGTTTATTCTCCTTTCTCATCCCCTCCTAAACTTCTCCCCCTTTTTGTTGTAGTTATCCTGTAGAACCTGGTAAGCTCTCATAATAACTCTTTTGAGGTTCAAATCTCCATAACTTGATTATATCATAAATCTAACCACAACAGGCCTGTCAGCATCAGTACGTCTGTACTAGTCCTTGTCCCTTGCTTCTGATACTAACATTAGTGATACGAATAATCTTTGGGCAGTAGCTGAAATGCTCAAGGGGCCTTTTGCCAAACCATGATCACTCATGTCACAGCAGTTTCTTCCTGGGACTAGGTTCTTTGTCTATCTTATTCCAGTTTCTTTCCTGGTCTAGCCCCATCTGCTATTCCTGTACCAGCTTAAAATGTCCCAGACTTTTTGGCCCTTTTAATCACAAACTCACAAGCAATTAACAGTTTGGAAAAAAAAAAATAATGATTAATTTTTTGTCAGTTACATAACTAATTTATAATTACCTACCTTTGCTAATCCAGCATAATTAGAGCTGGAACCCAAAATGACATAAGCACCTCCTGATTAAGAATATTCATGCCATAAACGCAGCTCAGTACATTTTGTACTCTGTGTTCAGAAGCACTCTTTTAAACTTTATATTGCTTTAAAGGCTACAAAATGCACTTTTCTTTTCATACAAAAACCTGTCTGTATGCATAAAGATACATTCAAACACTTTTTTTCTCTTTGAAAGAAAAGTTTGTTTGATGTTTAGCTACAAAGACAAGGCTGTGAACTCTGGTTTTGTTGTTTAGGTTTTTATATTTACCAAATATCCTGCCATGGCAGAGAACATTGAAGACAACTTAGAGCAAATGACCTTACATACTGTGCCATATAGCATCCAAACTACAATGGAGAACATTCATCTTGTCTTAAATGGCACTCAGTTTTCTATCTCTGTGTTATCCCAAGGTTTGGTTTTTGGATGTGGACTCACAAGATTTGTTTCTTGAAACACATTCAGTGTCTCCTTTGAACAAGCAAACTTTAGTTTCAGACCAAAAGTATACATCTGGTTCATCTGTTACAGCTATTACTGTTAATTCTGAACTAAATGGAGGCAATAACAAGTTGTACTTTCTAAGTACACCTGTTAATCCATGTCTATTCATTTTTTCTGTGACACTTATGTGGTGTCAATGAAGCAGGTAATATGATTTTGATAACAAAACTTAATGCCAGTCCCTTTTGTATGACAGTTTATATTTTGAACATTGTATTTCTCAGAAAACAGTCCCCAAAGGACACAGATTTAAAACATTTCCTAATAGCTTAAACTGCAGTGATCCATTTTATACCAGCGTAATTGAACTTTTCAATAATGCTAGCTTAGAATTGTTGAAATTAGTAGCTCCGCAAAATGAAAAAAAAATAATTTAAGTTCATAAGTTCATAGGATGATACTAGGCTATTGGCCTGGAGTTCTTATAAGCCTAGCCAAGAATTTTGTCCATGTTCCTACAAAGTCAGCACCTGTTTCCCCTGTCCAGCAGGGACACAGGTGGGGTGGGATCCCAGGGGTGTACTTTCTGTTTCCCATCTAGTCATCCAGGTTCCTCTTAAAGAGGGCTAGTGAGGTACTCTGATGGGGGAGTCTTTAGAACACAAATCTATCCCATCAACAAGTTTGATTAATGTCACAGACCAGGTTGAGGCCTTATGTGCAGGTTGCACAAGTGGAGTTTGACTTATGGACATGCAGTAACTCCATCAAGGCTGAAATGAGATGGCCTTGTATGTCAGACACAGGTCACCTCTGAGCAGTCTGTATGAGACTGAGTAGAGGGACAGGGCTTTTAGCCTATCTATACAGGCTAGGTGTTTGAGACCTTGGATTTTCCTGGTCAGAAATCTCTGTGGTCTCTCCAGCTGCTGCATGTACATGACAAGGTACATGCTAAATGGGGCACTGCACTCGATAATGGGTCTGGTAAGAGAGGAGTACAGGGATGTTATGACCACCTTGTTCCTGGATGAAATACCCTTACTTATGAGGTGGGCCATGTAGAAAGCCTTCCTTACAATGGAGGCAATGTGGTGGTCAAATGTCAGGTTGCTATCAAACTGGGTGCCCAAGTCCCTCAAGACTGATTGCATGCTTAGTACATTGCTATTAATGTGATAATTAGTGGAAATGTCATTTTCCCCAATGGGGATAATGATGCATTTCTTGACATTCAGTTTGAGGCCATGCTTCCGGCACACTCATTAGTTTGGGTAAGGCCCTCTTGGAGGATGTTCACCTCACCAGGGAAATTTAAGACAGCACCCAGTTTTCAGTCATTTGCGGACTTGGTCAGCCACAGACCACTGGTTTTGGCTTGCACCTCGGGAAAGTATATCCCAAACAGTAGAGGCCCCAAGACCGATCCTTGGGATGTTACAGGTCTACCACTAGAGGTGGGTTCCCCTATTTAGACTGAGTGGGTTCTATCAGTGAGCCAGTTAGCTACCCATCTGGTAACACATGGGTTGATGCCTAGCCAGGAGAGTTTATCTATTCCTGAGTGGGGAATAGTGTCGAAGGCTTTGGCTAGGTCAAGGTAGGTGTTGTTCACTGTCTTCCCCCTCATCCATGGCTTTGGTGACTGTTTTGAAGAAGTCAACTAACTTTAACAGGCATGATTTCCCTTTGACAAAACCAAACTATGTGGGGTCAAGCATTTGGAGGTTGCCAATGTCCTTGGTTATAATGTCCATGATTATGCATTCCATGACCTTGTGCATCAGGCTAGTTAGGCTGATGGGCCTATAACTGCCAGGGCAGTGGATGCTCCACCTTTGTGTAGAGAGATGACAGTGGCTGTCCTCCATTTGGCTGGGATGAAGCTGGTGCTCAGGTTTTGGTTGAATAGGGTGCCTAATGGAGCTAAGAGCTCATGCCTGAGTTCCTGTAGGATGCAGCCAGGGATGTTGTCACATCCCATGGAGACTGTATTTTTTGCCTTTGAAAGGCCATTAAAGACCTGCTCCCTGGTGATCAGAGTAGGGGGCAGGTGTTGGGGATGTCCTGGTTTACTGATGGGGGGACAGGAGGGTAAAGTTTTCACTGAACCTGTCTGTCAGCAGGTTGGCTATATCTGTGGAGTTTGTGTTTGTGGTGTTCTTGACCACCATTTTGGGGCAGATTTGGGTGTTACCTTTGACACTGCAGACGTATGTGAAGAAGGCCTTGTGATTGTCCTTAGTGGATGTGGAAAAATTGGACCTGAAGTTAACCTTAGAGGATTTCACCAGTGACCTTATTTGCTTGTTCAGACAAAGGAGAGATTGCTTCCTACTTGGTACCTGCTTCTTCTTGGTCCTGGACAGGAATTTTTTCCTTTTATTATAGAGTTTGTTTACTGTTACTGTCTACCAGACAGGTTTACTCTTCCTTGAGGAAGATGATTTGGTCCTGTCAGGTATTGCTGAGTCCATACAGCTATGTAGGTGCTCATATAGTTTTTTGATGTAGGCTTGGACATTAGTGCTAGTTCCAGCTGAAGGGACAGTGACTGTAAAGCTGCTTATACCTGCTCTCTGGAGATTGCAGTCAGCTTTGGGAAAGTTTTTTGTTTGAACCTGACAATGGGTGGGTGGAGTGGGGATCAGGGTAGATGGTGCCTTCAAAAGTGATCACTTTATGGTCAGATCTTACCAAGGAGGATGACACTGTAGGGATGCTACACTGGCTATTCATTTTGGTTAGTACTAGGTCTAGAATCTTTTCACCTCTCGTGGAGGTGTCAACCAGCTGATCCAATGCATTGGCATTAACAAAGTTGAGAAATCTTTGGGCATTCATGTTCAGGCTAGAATAGGTCTTCCACTCTATGGTTGGGTAATTAAAATCACTCAGGATCAGGGTAGAAGGCTGAATCTTGATGGATTCAAGTAAATCCAGATAGGTGGAGTGGGTGACTGAGTCATGGTTGGGGGTCTGCAGCTAGCTATAATCTGAATAGTGTCAACAGTTAACTGCACTTGGAGTTTCTCCTGTGCATCATACTGTTTTACCAGCCTGGAGGTGTGTATGTCTTTGATAAATATTGAAACTCCACCTCCTTTGCCTATGTAGCCCTCCTTTTGGGGTCTGAAAGTATGGTAGGATAAGTAACCTGGTAAGGCTGGGGTGCTCTCCACAGCTTTGAACCAGGTTTCAATGACTGCACAAATGTCAGCATCCTCCAGGGTGAGGAATGCTTGCAATGACTACAGTTTCATGATAAGACTCGTAGCGTTTAGCGGCATGACTTTTAATTTCATTTAGAAGAATGTTTTACATTGGTAACTTTATGCTCATGACTTTTCTAAAAAAAGGCAGTATGGGGGAGGCAAAAGCTTTTGCCAGAAGCCTGAAGCCCAAGGGCGATAGAAGAAGGCCAATTTTGGCAAAGCATCATGGTCTGTCAGTCATGTCCTCCCAGGCTGTCAGGTACTGGATCCCCTTGGAATGACACCAGAAACTTAGCCAATTGTTAAAGTTAATAATTTTCTGTTTGTATTGAGGCATCCTTCTGGGTGACGGTAGGATGCTGCTTAAGGTTAGAGACATACCTGCCTGGGACACATATTCAGCAAACTCAATCATGTCTCTCTTCATATTGTCCAGAGAGGTACGTCTCAAGTCATTCACACCAACATGGACTATGACAGAGTCATAACAGTACCTGTTGTTAAGAGACGAGTGCATGTGTGATATGATGCTTTCTAGCACCTGACAAGCAACTTACCGTGACTTTCTCCTTGTCTAACCTGGTGAGGGGCACATCTGTGTGTCTCACGATAGAGTCTCCTACAACTAGTATGTTGGGTTTGTGGCTGGGCCTTAGAGTCTGTGAGACACAGGGGTGTGTACTATGTGTGGTGCTTGGTGCCGTGGGTTGTGATATGCATGTGTGTTTTTGCTTTGGAGATGTCTTTTGTTTAGGTATGTTTTTGTTGAGAACCTCAGCATATGTAGGAGTGTGTTGTACAGATGTGTGTGGTGTTAGATGTGTGGTGTTTGTAGTGTTTGGGCAGACAACATTCTCAATGCCAGATGTACTGGCTTGTGACTGAGACAAGGATTCTAGGTTCTTAATGTAATTGCATGTCTCACATATTGTGTTCCTAGGTGGTAGTAGTACAGGTTTGTCCATGTACATGAGGCAGTTTCTACACTGTCTCAGGATGCCCACCCATATCAACCAAACTAGCAGGAGAAACCATAGAAATTGTCCATCCATAGTTGTCAGAATCTGTGGAGGAGAGGTCAGGGGTAGTAGAGTGGGTACTATCTGAGGAGAGTACCTATAGGTGTTATTAGGGCTGGATAAAATCAATACAGTAGCTGCAAGGGAGGGCTTCACTTACACAGGAGTGCTGGTAAGGGAAAAATGCATCTGAGATACCTCGCAAAGAATTAAAACAGTGCAGCGGTGGTGCACGGTGCTCAAACAAGCACAAACCTGTGCAAATGCAGGGTTTAAATACCACAAAAATGAAAGTAAAATAGAAACACTGGAATTGACCAACCAACCCTTGTCTATGAGCTCTCAGCTAAACACTCTATACCAGACCAGTTCCAACCAGTTCACTTTCTCCCATTAAGTGTAGGCAGGCACCAGCCATCAAAAGATGGAGTAGCAGGAAACACAGGAATTACACAAACAGATCTGAATGCAGCAAAACCTGTAACCAGACTATGCTAAAAATATTTAAACTCTGTTTAGGTTGATAAAACACAGGAGAACAGGTACAAACTTAAATATAATAGTAGAAAACAAGAGCAAACTGAGTTAAACAAATTAACCAATTAACCAATAAAAAGCTTAGAACTGAGTCCTGTTCCAGCAACCTTCAATCAGACAAGTTCTAACTGCACACTCCTGCCACTAGGGTGCAGAGGAACCTTCTCCAACAAAAGATGGCCTGGTTTAGTGCTCAAGTTATACAAACAGAGCTAGATTCAGCAGGTCTGAATCTAGTCTATGCTATAGCAAACAAGGTGCACCAATTTCAGAAAGAAACAGTTCAAATAAGCAGGCACAATAAGCCTTCAACAAGGAATTCCCAGTCCAGAAAAGCAGAATCTTCCCTCTCCTCCCACAAGAGAGTAAACCACATACCTTCTTAATGTAAAATAACTGGCCTGAAGCCCAAGTGCTTAAACCAGAACTAAGACACTTTCAGAATAACAGACACACTAAGCCTTCAACCAACAGTTCCCAACTTAGAAGGATGTAAGCTACCTCTCCTGCCACAAGAATGTAGACCACAAACCTTCCTAATGTAAAACAACTGGCCTGAAGCCCAAGTGTTTAAACCAAAATGCTTAGAATAACAGTTACAGTTTAATCAGGCTACTAACAAGCAGTAATAAATACAGCAGAATAAATGTAATTGAATACTTTTAAGAACAAGCAGCAAAAGCAAAATAAAGTAGTAAAGTAGGAAGAAACACAAATACAGTAAAAGCAGATGAATAAAATGCATTTTGTTAGGTTAAGTGGGAAGGGAGGAAACATAAAAATTCAAGGTTGAGAAACTAAGGGAGTGGGTCTTCCCAAATGATCTTTCTCTACTCAGTAGAATAAGCTGATGAGATGGGACTGGGAGGCGTATCCAAAATTAGATTTATAGCAGGGGTGGGTAACTCAAAAGCCACCAAATTTAAGAACACAACAAGAACTGGGCAAGTGGGAGGGGAAAATGCAGCCAGATATCAATAATATTCAGAGCAAGCAGACCAAACACTTCAGCTAAACAGAGATATTTCTAAATAAAAGAGCAATGCTGTTTCTCAGTTCCTCATCTAATTAACTGATGTTATTCACACTTTGCAAATAAATTATTTGGTAACTTTTTTAACTGACCCTAAGAACTCTTAAAACTCCAAAAGAAAAGAAACCTTAAAACAAAACAAATATAACACTAGAATAAGATACAAAATAGAAGTGGTCAAACCTTAAATGAAGAACTTCAATTCAAAATAAAAAGCGGCTAGAGATCAGCAATATTTAGATCAAGCAGGCCAAACAAACACTTCTACTTAAATAAAGAAGTAATTGATTTGGACAATCAAATTACTAAATCTACACATTTATCCAGTGATTTTCATGACTACGAGGGTATTTTAATCACTGCTAAATGTGCGGTGAAAGCTATCGTTGAATGCGAGAAAAAGAAGTAACATCATGGACAACTAGCTTATACTCAGACAGCAGCCTTCTACATTCCAGCAGGAATGCCAAAAACATCTGTGGGCAATATTTGGTTATATATATATATGTTTTTTGAAGATAGTAGAGCAAATAATTGTTCAGTAAATGTTAATTCTAATGACAGTGGACCCAATAACAGGCATTTGTCAGCTGGAGAATCTGTTTTTTTTTTTTTTTACCACAAACGAATGCAATGGCCGCATTAAGGAGGTCAGAAAGGTTGGCCATACAACAGATCTCAGCATCAATGAATTATTTTCAAGTTCAACCTTTGCAAGTTTGGAGTAATTTCAGGGGGAGAGGCAGAGGCACTGGCAGAATGAGGTTGAGTGGCTGGGGATAGATGAAGTTACATTGAGAGAAAATGATGCTTCAAACAGTTTTAGTAGTACAGGTACTGAAGTAGAAATATTTAGAAAAACATTTTTAATTATATAAAATGTATTTTTCAAGTGTTTAAATACAACTACTGAATAAAGGTTTTTAATTTATGACTAACAGAAGAGTAAGTATATCAAAATGTTATTAAAGTTAAAGCTTTTTAGCAGGAAGATAAATTTAGATTTTCTTCTTAAAGGCAATATTTGTTCTAAACATGATTTAATTAAACTCTCTGTGTTTAATCCTCCTTTACAATAAACTATACAGGTTTTTTATGATATGTGTGAAATGGATATTGTTAAAATGTTCAATATCAGATCCAGAGGATTATAGTAAGTGTTGATAGAAAAACATTGAAGAATAACAAATGACTAAGATTTATGAAAGCTGACAAGGGCAGCAGTTTATCATGCTTCAGAATGATTATGTTGTTGCCACTGAATAGATGTTTTCCAACATTAATGAATATAAAGCTGTTCCATTTTATCATATTCACAAAAATAAAAATTCATATTTTTTGTTAGATTTATTTACTCAAGGTAATGTAAGATTAGATTTGTTTAATTTCATTAACATGGATCATTCTAGAACTGGTGTACTATTTGGTATTCTTAAGTTGAATAAAGATTGTTTTCCATCACCCTGTAGACCTAGAGTTTCAACTCCCTGATGTGTTACTGAAGGCATTTTGCTATTTTTAGATTCAGCACATCACATACCAAGTTACATCAGGGACTCTTGGAATTTTATTGGACTAGTTGAATAAATGTAGATGTAATGGCAAAAAGAAATTGATGTTTATTCTTGACATTAAATCATTTAACACTTGTATTCCTGTGATACCAGTACTGGGTATTTATAGATGTATTTAATGCATTATACTTCTTGTGACATGTCCAAAATAAATATGCTGTGTTTACTTACCAACAAGTAAAATGTGTGGTTATGGGTGCCACTGTGGCACCATGGTTTGTCAACTAAGTTTTAGGATGGTGAGATAGATATTTTTAAGCAAAAATGGTTTTATTTAGTCATTAGTTTATATAAATGTTTTGTCAATTTGTTTTTTATCTGAAATGGTGTTATGGATGAATATGTACATTTTGCTGAGGTGTTAAATCATACTACAGAATTTTGGCATTTCACTTTAGGAGAGGTGGGTCTTTCTATCTTTTTTTTTAGATATTACTCTTAACATGGGTTATAACATTGCAGACATTTAGGAGTAGTATTTATATGAAGCTCACCTTTGTTAATAATTATTTGAATTTTTCTAGTAACCACCAACTTCACATTAAAAGAAATATACCACATGGTCAGAGAATCAGGTTATCTAGGTTAACAACGCATGATAAAATATTCAATCAGCGTATAAAATATATAAATGGCATGCTTACTGAAAAATTACAGCATAGATGCTTTAACTGTTACAACTAAAGATTAGATATATTTTCTCCTATTTTAGGTAATGGTATTGCTTCCTCACAGAACCTGTATGTTTAGGATGTTACGAGTAGTTTTGTTTTGCCTATGTTGGTAGACCGTTACAGTATTAAAGGCATAATTAGAAATAGTTGGAAAGTTGTTAAAGGAAATGTAGATTTAATTTCTGTGGTTGGTGGCTTCACACATTCGGTTTATAAAAAACATTTTTTATTTGAAGGAAGTTTTACAATCTGATAGTACCTATATTATTAAGACATACTGGAACACTTTTGATACTTTTAAATTAGTTTTTTGTTACATATGTAGATATATTTCTGAAGGGCCATTTGTTTATTTGCAACATGGAAATAAGACTATTAGCATTAATTTATACTATCACTTTGGGACGGATTCCAAAGGAAGGTTGCGGACAATGCAACATGTCAAAGAAAAATATCAGTGCATCAGGTGAAGGCGCAATTTCATAACATGCACTAAAACAAGACCAAGTAATTATGTATTCAGCACAGGATAAATACAGTTTGTATACACACCCACCATATTCCAAAACACAATTGGCATGCCCAATGCAACATAAATGTGACAAAGTACTTTGCCAACAACTTTATAAAAGCACTTGGCAGTAGCTGTATGTGCTATATCTTAACACAACTATATTCAATATATTCTTAGGGAATCCTGTGAAATCTGCAAACTGTATTTAAAAAATATAATTGGCATTTAATGCATTGCAGCAGGCTGGGGTAATGAAAGCTATACTACAGGACAATCTGCAAATGCATCCCAGAAGACAGCCAGCTAACCCAGATCTCTAACCAGGAAATAATAGAAAGATACAGATTAGACAGAGAGCTAGTGCAGGCTGTGTGCACCCAATATGCATGCTCATAGTCTGCGGGTTAACACAATACCAATAGAAACAAAATCGTGCCTGAGTCTAGGTATACTGGCTGAATAATTAATTATAAGGTGCTGCTTACTGTGCTGGAACCAAAGTCTTCTGGACTTGTTGGATGGATTCTGCTGAAATCAAAGTCTAGTTATAATTGCATTCACAGTCTGTTTCCCACAGAAACTTGCAGAATACACACCGATGCAGCATCAAACTCTGTCATAAAAACAGTAACCAATAAATTACTTTTTGTAACAAATCACACGAACTACTGTAATAGCTTCAGGTGCTGTGTTACTTTACTTCTCAAACAGCATGGATGATGTGAGAGATACAATATTACCTTGGAACAAATGGGGTTCCTACACAAATATCTCTAACAATGTTATCTGCCATAGTCTCTCTATAGTGGTTTTACATCCTGTTTTTCTCTTTGGTATTCTATTTTGATCTTTGTATGAAAACATCTGTTTGCTAGTGTTTGCAGAAAAATATGTTTTCATCCTGTAGAGAAATAATACTGGTATTGTCTTTTAAAGAAACATCTTGTACAAATGTTGACTTGATGAAAGCATATCCATTCAAACTTTCTTGCTTAACATTCATATAATAGAAACATGTACAGATTGTTTTCCTGTTGTCCATTCTTTAAAGAAGCTGACTACATCCTGTTTCTTCACATTTTTGCTCTTACTGACCATGTGAAATGCATATATCCTGTTTTTCACATTTTTGCTCTTATTGACCATGTAAAATGCATACATCCTGTTTTTAAGTCTGTAAGAGGTCAGCTTTTTTGCTGACAGTGTGAAATGCATACATTTTTGCTGATTCTGTAGGAGACATGTCCGTTAAGCAAATTCCTTATTTTTCAAGACACAGTCATTTAGTATGGATACTAATCACATATTGCTAAACTCTATTTCTACATTTAAGCAAGCTTTATTTTTACATTATTTATGTTACATATTTATAGCAGAATTACTTTCAACCTTAATACCTTGTTGAGCATACTCTAACAATTCCCTCTTTTGTTTTATTTTAAACCAGGGATACAAATTCAGCATTATTTGATAATACTTTTTCATTATGACAATTAACAGTAACTTAACTAGCTCTTGTTAAGCAGACTTTAATACATGTAAATAATATGCAACCAAGCACTACAATAACAATAAAAGAAATTAAAAATATAATGATTGTTCCTGTCCATCCTGTAAACAGACTACTAAACCATTCACTCCAATCATCATTCCAGTTTTTTCTAGTATGTTGAGACACTTGTGCAATCACTTCTAAATGTGCTTTTACAGATTCTGTTTTGTCTGGAATAAATGAATAACACTGTTCTCCTATTAAAGCATATGTACCCCCTTGGGATGCTAGTATGTAATCTAATGCCATTTGATTTTGTAAAACCATAGTTTGTATAGCTGTCATTCCGACAGCAATGTCAAAGACTGCATTGAAAGTGGCATTTGCCAATACCTCAACCAGTTTGGATAGTTTTCTCAGCTCCCAGATGGCTTTTTCAGCCCCATACCAAGGGAAAATACCTGCTCTAGAGATTACATCATCTCCTAAATCCATATCTTTTCATTTAATATAATCAAGATTTTGATGATAGATACATGATGTATCTAAGGTGTCTACTGGATTTTCTGGACTTTCAATCACAGGTAATATATCCCTTTTCTTTTTTGCATTTCTAATGCTTCCTCTTGGTAATTCTTTTACATGATGTATTGCTGGTACCACTAACCCTATATAACAGGTGCCATCCCATCCCTATGGTAACCATTTATAAGTATATTTGCCACAGATGTAATATAACCCATCTGACAGATCAACACTGCTATTTACCAGACTGCCATTTACTTGCCCCATAGTAGGAGTTTTATCATGTACAACTGCAAAGTTTTTTATCTGTTTTACTTCAGCAACATATAATATTGGTTTTACACTCGTTTTTATCATTTTGTGAAAAATAAAGCACTGCTGTGTCACTTAATATTAACTGACCCTTAAATGGTATTAAAATAGGAAAACCATGAAAAAATACTCCATGTACTGGTATGTGGTTGTAAAATTTTATCATTTCAATTGTTTGAATACAATTACTATTACCCACTGGAACAGTTCCATTTTGTTGAAAATATGTGATTCCCTGCACTATAGCAGATAACTGTACTCTTGCTTTATGTAGCTGTACATTTATGACTTGGTCTCCTGTCTCATTTATTAATACCCTCCAACTACTAAGGTAATTTATTCATGACCCCTGTTATTTTTGGTATTAAACCTACATACCCAACAATTAGGAACATTCATGCTTTTTGCATACCAACATTGTCTTGTCAAAAAGGTATTAAAAGATGTTGACCAGTCTTGTTCACTTTTCCACATTTCTTTATTTTCTTTTTTATGTAATTTTATAGTTTCATTAACAGGTTGTAAATGCAATTTAATGCTAAACAATACAATGATAATTAGTATGACAATTATTATTGCTTTAAAAATCCATCCTTTAAATACAATTTAAACCATGTCAATTTCATTATGTGTTTTTTTCTGTTGGAAACCTACAAGAGAATACACTTAATCAGATTTACATTGCTCACTGTTTTGATCATTCTTAGTTGATCTTTATGTACCAACATTGTTCTGTTTTTCTTTTTTCCTTTGATTTTGTACACTAATGGTCCAATTTGTTCCACTACTTCAAAATGGCCTTGCCAATTGCTAGCCCATGGTCCTTCCATTTGGAACATTTTTACTAGTACTTGTGTTCCGCAGGGAAGGTTTTCTTCAGCTGGTAATATTGGCACCTTTTTCTATAGACAGAATGCCTGTTCCCTTGTATTATAGCCACATATGATAGTAAGTTGTTTTAGCCATTCCTAATGTTTGCTGATTTCTAGCATGGGCCTACCATTAAGTATATCTGGGTCAAATGGTAATTGTATGGGCATTTTGCAGCCTGTCATTATTTCATATGGGGAAATACCTGTTTTTCTGTTTGGTGTCACTCGAATACCCATTAAAATACCAGGCAGATTATGTATCCATGTATTGCCCTTTTCTAAGTATGCCTTTTTTAGACATTCTTTTAACGTCTAATTCATATGTTCTACAATGCCATTAGATTATGGATGGTATGGTACATGAAACCTTTACTGTATGCCTAACAAACTACACATTTGTTTAATGAGATCACTAACAATCTGTGAGCCATTGTCTGACTCTATGACCCGTGGCCATCCCCAATGGCAAAAGATATTTTTCCATAAAGCTTCTGCAGTTGCTTTTGCCGTTATTGTTTTGGTATGAATTGCTTCTACCCATTTTGAGAAATCATCCACTCCTACCAGTAGGTATCTATAACCTCCCTTTGCTGTTGACAAAGGATCTGCATAATCTATTTGAACTTTATACCATGGTCCATCTGCTGGCTACACCCAATGTAACTGAGGCCTTTTGCTTTTAGCATTTACCTGCAGACAGATTAAGCATTCTTCTACAATTAGCTTGCAGACCCTTTTTAAATTTGGGTTCCAATACTTTTCTTTTACAACTGCCCATAGCTTATTAGCTCCTACATGTCCCAGTATTTGGTGATTTAATCTGGCCAACATATGGCAACTGTAACCCCTTGGAAGTAGTGTATACATAGTACTCCTTTGGTGGTGGTGTACCTGCTAGTTTGCACTGATCAGTTTCTTCTTTTAAGCCCTGTTTTGTTTGTATATTTACAAGGTATTTTTCTATTGACTCTTCATCTAACTCTTTTAAGACACTAACTTCTACAATGGCATAGTCATATTCTGGAAGTTCTTTTCCATTTTGCGCTGCTTGTTTTGCCAAAGTATCAGCTAATGTATTTAACCTGTAAGTTTCACTGGTTGGCTTTTGTTTGATGTGCTTTTACTTTCAAAATGTTGTACTGTCCCTGTTGATTTGATATTGTTATAACTTTATATATATCTTTTAATACTTCAACATGCCATAATGGTTTACCTGCACTATCTACAAATCCTCGCCTTACCCAAGTTTCCATACGCAGTCTTAAAGAATTTACTACATAAACACTGTCTGAAAAAATGATAACAGGGTTGTAATACTTTAGCACATATAGTACTGCCTCCAGTTCAGCTCTTTGAGTGGACATGTGTCCTGGTAACTTGATTAGTTTGGGAGAATCCAGTTGTGGATTCTCTGGAACTATGGCAAATCCTGTCCAGTATTTGCCTTTGTCCCAATATCGTGCTCCATCCACAAAGATGGATGGCTTAAAGTGATTAAAATCAGATGCCAAAAATTGCTCATCAGATGACATTATCTTTACTAAACAGTTATGCTGTTTCCCTTCCTATATGTATAGTGACAGTTTTCATTCCGAAAAGTGCCATCCATTTTGCAAAGACTGCCTGACTAATACCATCTGTAATTTTATTCATTTCAAAATTGTCTATCAGAGCTTTTACTGCTTGACGTGGTGTTTGCACTATAATGCTGGAAAATACAGTTAGGTACTCAGTTTGTTTAATACCCCAGTAAATGGCTAAAAATTGCTGTATACATGGGTGGTAGCCCATTTCTACTGGTGTCAGCTTCCTACTACAGAAAGTTATTAGACGTAATGTTTTTTCCATTCTGTTGTTGCTACCATGTGGCCATTCCTGTAGTAATACCACATACAGTGTCTTTTTCCCTGCTTCTGCTTGTAGTACAAACAGTAACTTTGGTGTGGGTGCTGTTAATTCTGCAGCTTGTGCTAATTTTACTTTTATTTGTGAAAATGCCTCCTATTCATGGGGTCCCCACTCTAAAAAGGTGGAGTTACTTTGTTCCTGTAACATTTTGTATAGGGGAGCATACGGCTGCATAATCCTCTATAAATTCACTGTTGTAATTCATTATTCCCATGAATTTATGCAAGTCTGCTATAGTCAGTGTTTTTCCATTTGTAAAATGCCTTACACACGCATAGAGCAAGGAAACCTTCCTGTCAGTTTTATAATAGTACCTAAAAACTTGACTTCATGTGACATAAACTGAATTTTTTCACTTTTAACCTTAAACCCTGCCTCTTTAAAGAAGCCGCACATGCTCTTCTACTGTCACTGACTGAATTGGGTCTGTATTACATCATCGAATGCTTAAAAAAGTGAACGATGATTAATCGACCCCATGTAAGTGAAAGCTTACAATGTCAAAACCTCAGAACAGCCAAAAAAAAAAAAACTTTAAAACAGTGCCCCCCCACACACCCCTATTTAAATATACCAGCTCCGAGATCGCACTACAATGCCAAAAATGACAAAGTAACTGAAGCAGCCAAGCAAATTCTTTCCCAAGGAAAGAATTTGCTTAAAAGCCGCTTCACTATTTTGCCTTTTCGTTCTTTTACAGTCGATCAAGACACATTCGACAGAATGCGTCTTCGATCATGTAATAGAAACCTGACTGAATCAAAATGTCATCAGTGTAATGTAACACTGAATCATCCTTTTCCAAATGTTGTAGAATGGATCCTACTGTCTGATGAAAAATAACTGGACTATTTTGAAATCCTTGTGGTAACCTTGTCATGACGTATTGCTGCTTTTTAAATGTAAAGGCAAATCTTGACAATTTTTTTTTTCTGAGTGGTACTGTAAAAAAGCCATTTGCTAAATCTATTACTGTAAACCACTTACTTTGTGGCTTAATATGTACAGCCAAGTCTGGGACTCCTGGAAAAAATGTGCAATAGGAGTAGTATATTGATTAACCTTCTGTAAATCAATAACAAGACGATAACTACCATCTTTTTTTCTTGACTGGCCAGATTGGTGAATTTGTAGGACTGTTGTCTTTTTGTATAATCCCTTTCATTTCCCAGTCTGCAATATATTTTTCCATATGTTCTTCTGTCTCCCTAGGAATAGGATATTGTTTTTGAAAAGGTGGTATATAGTCTTGATCACTTCCTACCCCAACTGGGCTTTCTAGTTTCCCACAATCAGTGGGACCCTTGGACCACAGATTTGGGAATTGCTGTTGTAAATGCTTCCACACATCCTCACTGTCTGTATTCACATATCCTGTAGGTTTGTCAGGTTTCTCAGGTATAGAGATTGTATAGCAACCTGTACTTTGCTCTCTCTCTCTCTCTCTCTTCTTTTTGCTTGTCTCCTATACACAGGATTCCATTAGGTAGATCAATTACTATGCCCAAAGGCCCTAAAATGTCCATACCAATAATGGTAGTTGAGCAAGATGGATGCATTAAAAATGCACCTTTCCATGTCTGTCCCTCTTGGTTAAACTTTATGTCCACATTTTTGGCTACTCACTGCATAGCATCATGTGCCATTAAATGCTAAAATGAAAACTTTTTTTATAGGATTCACAGGTAACTGTCTGTTTGTGACACATACTGCTGCTCCTGTGTCTAATAAGACATTCTTCCATAGTGACCCCTCTACCCAGATATCAATCAGTGGTCGTCCATCTCAACCCTTTTTAAAAGTAGTCAGGAAAGATACCAGAGTAGGGGGGCACATCCCTATTGTAAGGAGATCCACTCATCCTCCCTTTTATTGTCAAATGCAATATGACATACCTCATGTTTTTGCTTGTCATCTTCCTCCTGTGTCTGAGTGATCTACATATTTAGGCTTTTCAATCTCTTTTCTTAACTGTTGCCTAGCTATTCCCTCTGCCTGTTCTATCAAATGTTTTGGAATTACAAGTGAAACTGCTTGAAAATCTACATGACATACTTTCCCTTTTCCTGTATACTGATGGCCCTTATAGTTATTTTTACCAATATTGTAAGTTTTTTTGTACATAATCCTGCTTTTCTGATTTTTCTTGTAAATTTTTTGGCTCTGTTTTTGGAAACACCCCCTGTTTTTCCTTCTTTTTATGCCAGGATTTGTAATGATCACAATTTTGCTTAACATGTCCTATTTTTTTTTTTATAAAAGAAGCATGTTGGTGCCTTTTGTTCATTACCTGTGCCTGATCCTGGTGCTATAGACATAGAGGCAGGAGCTGGTGGTGCAGATGCAGCTCTTTCTGCTGGAGGTTGGTCACACCACCATTGCCTTCCCCTGTTTTTTACTTCACCAATTACCTCAAATGGTTCACTATCATCTTCAAATGCAAAGATATGGTGTGAGTATAATGTCCCAGCAGCCATAGTCCATCCACTCATTAATTTTTGTACCAAATCAGTGAGAGTATCAGAATTATCTTCATAGATACATTTAATATCTCCTGGAACCCCTTTGACTTGCTCTAAAAAGCAATGTATTAGCTGTTTTTATATTTCTATTTTTCCCATGTCTCTGTCTGATTTTTGATATATGATTTGAAAGGCAAGCCTAAAATGTTCACTTTGTTCCATTAATTGATCTGTAATAGTAATTTTGAAATTATCTAATAACTTAGCTGTGAGCGGCTGCCCTTGTGTAAATGCCATTAGAATGGCTGTCATATGTTCTACTTTAGTGTTTAACTGAAAAACATCTTGCTTTAACTGAATGAACATTTTAAAACATTTAGGTATGAAAATCCAGAAACATCTAAGTAATGCATCTGTCCATATACCAGATTCTGCTGCATGTGCCACCCATTCTTCAAATGCAAGCATGTTATAAAATATGCCCTTTTTTCATTCCACTGTGGTAAACACTGTAATAACGTAGACTGTGTATATAAATCTGTAGTGGTTCCCTGTCCCTGTTCTATAATTTGGACTGGTTTTGTATTTTTTTTTAACTCTTCCTTAAGCTGGGATATCAAGACAGTATTTTGTAGGTTAGTCTCTCTTAATTCATCTAATTCCTCTTCCTTTTCCTTCAAATGCTGATTAAGGTCTGTCATTTCTGCCTGTAATTGTTTAAAGGATGTATGATATCTGATATTAGATTCCTCTGTTGACTGCAGGGCTCCTATGTACTTTTGACAGAGGTCTTGGATGTCATTCCTGAACTTTTTAAACTCACCTTGTTTGTCTTTTAAGAATTTATTAAATTCTTCTCTCAATTTATCATAAGCCTTGTTTCTGTCCTCATCTGTATGTGTAGTTGTGGCATCATTCCATGCGTGTACATATTTTTTAAAGGGTGTCACAAGATCTACAGAGGATTCTGTCAATAACAGATGTGACTGCTGTAATTTGGAAATTAATGTACTAACAGGACATAACTGCTTTATATCTGGATATAATGAAAATACTTTACCCTTAGTTAATTCTTTATCATGAAAAGGTCTGTTTTCACAGTGTATTTTTTAGCAATATCATGCAATACTTTTTTATGGCATGGCACACAAAATGCAGTTTCTGTTGAATCACACAATAAACATTTACTATATTTACTATGATATACTTCATTCCTGGGTTCTAGAGGGGGAACTTCAGATGTATATCTTGAGTTTCTTGAACTCAAATGTCAGATCAGAACAAAGGCTTGTATTGCACCTGGTCTTAATGATAGATTGTCTCTTGGCTCTTTGTTAAGGTTAAAATCAATGTATTTTATTTAATATTTATCAGTGGTTGACCTATGTCAATGTCACTACTTTTATATGAATTGATGTTTTTTTATTTATATAATATTTTTTTAGGGACATTGTACTTATGAACACTGGGTGTTTTGACCTTGATGTAGTGTGAACAGGTTTTCACAAATGTTTATGTGTTAGGGGAAATGATGTCAAGTCATGTGTGATTCATTCAACCTATGAAATGCTGAATGCGTTAGTGGAAATGATGTCAAGTCATGTGTGATTTATTCAACCTATGAAATGCTGAATATGTTTTTAAAAAGGAAATTTCATTGAATTATTTGTTGTTCTGAATAAGTCTTTTGATGAAAGTGCGCTCAATAAATATTTTATTTATTTTATTAAGTACGTGGTGTGTGGTCCTGTTGTTGCCTTTCTGTGCATATGAATGCTAATCACATATTGCTAAACTCTGTTTCTACATTTAAGCAAGCTTTATTTTATACCTTATTTATGTTACATATTTGTAGCAGAATTACTTTCAATTAATATCATGACTCCAATATTTGTCAGCTTGGGAGAACATGGTCAACAAACCAAGTTGCTTTGCCAAGGATGGTCTGCAGCTAACCCCTCTAGGCTTTTGAATACAGGCTAAGTCTTTGTTTACCCACATAGTGCCTTTTTTTAGGCAATGCCAAACTGGCAAACCTACCAACATAGCAACATCAACTCAGTGGAACCTCAAGGTGTTAACTGCTCAATGTCAGGAGCCTAAGTATGAAAACTACACTCCTTCCAAGCCCTCCTCACACTTGAAAATATAGATATCGGCAGTAACCGAGACATGGTTTAAAGTGGCAGAGAGTACCCTGGCTGAACAAGGCTTCAGTGCCTTCCACACTTTTTGACCAGAAGCTGCATAGACAAGGGCTAATGGTAGAGGTATCTGAATATGTATCAGTAACAAGCATACCACTAGTGTGGTCAAACAGGATGACGTGCTAGTGTTCCTCCATGTAGAGATCATCATAGACAAAAATCCCATACAATATCCCAGCCAGCTATAGGTCAACCTCCATGCCCCAAAAAAACTCACAATGCATACTTGGACCTACTAGAGACATCTACTATACAAACTAACACCTTACTCATGGGAGACTTTAATTACCCCCTGTAGATTGGGAATCATGCACAGCCTCAGATCTACAAGCACAGAGATTCCTGGACTTCTTAAATACAAACAACCTTGACCAAACAGTGAGTATACCCACCAGATGCTCCAAAATACCTGACCTCTTACTCACAAACATAGGAGAATGCAGTACTCCCACCACCAATGTCTCATCCTCTCTGGTAAGATGCAACCATATAGCTGTCTCCTTCAAAATCAAAATTAGCTCCATAATCCTATTAAAACCGGTATTAAGTGATGGTTTCTCAAAATGCAATGTCCCTCCAAACCCTGAGAACATACCAGCCTGTGCTGAATTGCTCTCAGAAACTCTGTGCAAAATGGCTGCATAGAGGTTGCTGTACCTACCAGAAGTAAGCCCAGAACTAGTCCTAGAAACAAACTTCCCTGGTGGCATTCCAAATTAAATAGGATCTACAACAAAAGAAAAAAAATCATCAAGAAGGGTAATTCCTATAAAGATAAAAACTCCCTCATCAAAGTAAATAGGCAGCTAAGAGGGCTAATTAGGTCAAGCAAAGCCAGCTTTGAGGTTAAGATATTCTCCCAGGTGAAAGATAACCATATGGCCTTCTACAGCTATGTCAGAAACCTCAAGGGCAGAACAGAGCAATGTGTTAAACTGGTGGTTAATGGTGCCACATTCACTGAGCCTGGTGATATAGCAAAACTGCTAGCAGACAAACTCAGTTCCAACTTTACCCCCACAGCCACCATCCCAATAATGCCCTCAAACATAACCCTTCCAACTGTAACTAGGGAGCATGTACTGGCTGCACTCACTAAAGCCAAGAATACAACTTCAGTAGGCTGCAATAATATGCCAGTATGTCTCTTAAATAGTTTAAAATATGACTTATCAGGACCCTAGGAGTCATTATTTAATTATAGTCTTAAAACATACTTTGTGCCACATGAATGGAAGACTGGGATGGTCATTCCCCTTTATATGGGAGGACCTTCAACAGATCCTGAAACTACACACCCATTAGTCTGACTAGTCTTATTTGTAAAGCCATGGAAAGAATTATCATAGGAATTATCATAAAGGACATATGAGACCTCCAGACACTGGCTCCATCCTAGTTTGGCTTTGTCAAAGGAAGGGCATGCTTACTGAATCTGATAGATTTCTTTGAAAAGGTCACTAAGGCAATAGAAGAGGGGAAGACTGTGCATACTTCATATCTAGATCTGGCTGAGACATTTGATACAATACCCCACTTGGGTATTGTCAAAAAACTTACAGAACTAGGCATAACCCCCTTTATAACATTCTGGATAGCTAGTTGGCTTACTGGTAGGACCCAGGAGGTTAGAATTGGTGAGGCTATCACCACAAAGAGGCTGGTCACCAGTGGAGTCCCCCAGGGCTCTGTGCTAGGTTCACTCCTCTTTGGCATCTACTTCTCAGATGTCAAAGCCAATGTTAAAAGCCTCTGGCTAACCAAGTTTGCAGATGATTGCAAACTAGGAGCAGTCATTGAATCCCCGCAATGATGAAAAGACCCTTTAAGAAAGTCTACTACAGACAAAAGCTTGGTGCCAAAGCCATAGCTTAAAAGTCAATACCAAGAAATGCATTGTAGTACTTTTTGGGAAGCCTGCCACCCTGGGTAACTAAGCCATCAATAATACACCCTTAAAAGTTGATTCACTAGTCAGGAATTTGGGAATTCATGTAGCTAGTAACCTAGCCTTCAACTAATATGTGCCCAAGGGAGTAAGAAAATCCTTCTGTGTTGCTCTATTTATAAGCAAGGGCATGGCATCTAGTTCCAGAGAGGTAATCATACCACTGTACTTGGCCTTCATCAGGCCCTTCATGGAGTATAATGCCCCTTTGGTATGTACCTGACCAATACATGCAGCAACTTGAGTGTCCACAAAGGATCCTTACAAAAAGAAAACGGAGTAAACACAATGTCCTATGCTGATATTCTCAAAACTCTGTCTCTTTACTCGGTATCATACATACTTATAAGAGGTGATCTTTGCCTGGCATACAAGACATACCTGGACTCTTTTGATGAATCTTTTGCTCATCCACAAAACAAACATCATCAGAACTACTAGAGTAACAGACCTAAATTTTGCTTGTAACATAAATAGGACACATTGGGGACACAGAAATATTTCTCAGGGAATTCCAATTTTCTGGAACAGGCACCCCATTCATGTGAAGCAGTGTTCCTCTATATCCCTATTTAGGAGCAACTTAGACCAATGGATGGGTAATCAGAAATTTACTCCTGGCTGCTATGTCTGTGATGGACAGAAGCAGTCAATAAATCACCCCCTATAAATTAAATATAAATGAAATTTGTGGAGTCATATTTCGGTTCTGCAACTAAGCTTTTTAAGGGCATTAGTGGTTATTAGCCTAGTATACACCTATGAACACACTGGTAGTGTACATGATGCTGCAATACAGAGGGACAGTGGTCCAAGGACCACTTTTCAACATGGAGAAATTCCTGAGTGATTTCTATTTGGTAAGTACAAAACCACAGCTATGATGTAAGCAGAATCTACACATGTCAACATTAAGCATGAGGACTAAATATGTGTTATCTCCTTCCTACAAATAGCTGACTGTGATTATCCACTGGACCTTAGATATTGACACAATACAGACCCCCTATCAACCCCTGCTGAGGATGCATACAACTCAGCACACACCATGACAAGAAACACCATTGAGCATTTTGTGTGGCATGCAGAAAGCAAGATTCAGGTGTCTGTACACATCCAGGGATGGACTACAATACACATCAGAAAAGGCATCACAGATGGTTACTGTGTGTGCCATGTTACAAAACATGATAACATGCCAGCTGCATTTGTGGGTGACCTACCCTAAGAACCCCAGATGTCAGCTGATGACATATCAGGATTGTCACAGAATGATCAGGAGTACTCAGGGATGAAAAGGAATAGGCATGGGTGGTGTAGGATATGGCCATATGACCTAGTTCAGGCAACATGACAGTGTCTGACACGCACCTTTGAGTCATGACAAGCCACACATACAAATATACACAGACTAAAAAATGATGTTCATGTGTTGCCTCACAACAGCAGCACAGAGCATGACTAATGAGACGAAACCATTAGTTGTCCATATTGAACATCATACATAACAAAAGCAAAGGTATACCAATGAGAACATATACAAAATGCTCAAGAAGTAACACATCTGGATGTATACAGAGGAAACATCAATGCAAGAAGTCTCTCTGCAAGCTACATCACCAAACAGAACCATGCAGACAAATGTGTAGGACACAGGAGGTATGCAAAACGAAAGGTATCTTTGGACATGTAGGATGCTATCATACAAATAACTAGCAGGGGAAGATAGTTGTAAATAGCCAGTACCACAAGAAATCTAGGCCCATGTAGTGTATGGGACTATATCAGCACAAACATAACTAAAAGCACGGGCTATACACTAAAACTGATGCATCACACATACCACTTTGTGATGCTTAACATTGTGTTACAACACAGTAAAAACATACAGCAGCATGAGTAATTACAAACATGCCAAGAACCAGCCAAAAAGAAAATAAACACAAACAAGCCTCACATCCCATGCCTGATATGGAATGTCACACAGAAGGCATTGCTTTGATGCACAGGTTACCACTGCAATATGACTTGGAGGTAAGAATATGTTCAAACATGCAGAGATGACAGTGACTACACAACAGACATGGAACATGCATCAATCTCAGGGTAGAGCAACATAGGTAAATATATGTGCATGGATTCAGTGGGATATGGGAAGGCAGACATGGGAATTACATACCAACATGGGGACTGTAAATGGAAACAGGACCACAGAAGGGCTTTGGGTGAGGCATGAAGCATGTGGAGTAAAATGATAAAATACCATAAGTAACACAGTTATGCATACAGAGGCATACGTGTGCATACAAGAATGACAAACAACAAAGAAATGTGTAATGTAGCAATCAATGCTGGATAACAAATATAACATGCTGTTAACCATGTAAATATATGTTATATGTCAACAAGCAAGTGATGCAAACATAGAATGAAATCACATAAACCATTAGTCATCAGTATATGTACTAACATATACCAATGGCAAATAAGTACTGCATATCACAGCTTGAAGGTAGTCCCCTAGGTCAGTTAAATGATTGTAAAAAACCTGTACCATCAGACATTTGAAAACCACCTACAAATTAATAAGTCAGTGGTTAACACATGGTCATCATTGCTGCAGGGTCAGAATGAGACAACAGGACACACATTGGATCAACTGTCAGTGTTACTGTAATGTAGTCTAGGGCTCACACACTGATGGCTCACACTGCAGTCCTGGCTGCCTCTACCATGTCTGGAAACACTCATCCCACAGGGCTGTACTGAAGAGCTGAATGTGATGACACTAGCATTTTGGGATGCAGTATTGGTAGGAGTAGTACTGCAGTGTGACAGTCTGGATATGACTGCTGGGCTTATAGGTGAGTAACCAACAACAGATATGTGTGCACATTGCAGCACAGACATTGATATTTGAAGGCCATGTGTGGGTCTAAAGACAGGGGATCTGCCTCTCCCCACTAGAGGTAATTCTCCCCACTGGAGGTAATCTGCTTAGTATAGTTAGGGCATGGAACACCCTGTTAATGCTATGACACTGCTGTAGCACTGCCATAACAATTCAACAGAGAGTGCAACAAATACACTGTTATGCTTTGCAGCCAATACTGCCATGACCTTTCAATGTCTGTGCTCCTGACCTTAATGTAACACATCAGCTGGTTGCTACATGACCACTGTCACAGGCTAAAACTTGCAGGTCAGAGCCATGACATTGTTATAAAGGTTCATGAGCCTGTAATAGTAAGTGGACACTCTCTGACATGCATCCATGCATATCAGTTACACTTCCACATGTTGTCCAATGGGCAATATTGATCTATCATGGGGAAGAGTCACCATCATTACCAGACTCCACATGAGACAGTGGGTCACAGTCATCATCATGTCAGACATATGGTGTTCTGCATGATGAGAATGGCTGATCACAGTATCCTACATATCAGAGGCTTCATCATGAACCACATAGCTATCCTCTTCTGGGCCACACAATGAACCCAATCCAGTGGCCTATGTGCCATGGTCCATAGTATCATAGTTAGACACTTCACATCCCACCTCAAGATCAGTGGATGGGCTACTGGAGAAGGAAGGTAGTGGATGTGCTTCAAAAAGAGACAGATGACATGTCACATACATTCACAAAAATCAAATGATGCAACATAGTACTGATCACTTCTATTTTGTATCTTATTCTAGTATTACATTCATTTTAAGTTTTCTGTTCTGTTGAGTTTTAAAAGTTCTTGGCTAGGGTCAGTTAAAAAAAAGTTACCAAGAATTCCTTTGCAAAGAATTCCTTTGCAAACTGTAAATAACATCAGTTAATTAGTGGAAGGAGCCGAGAGACAGCATTGCTATTTTATTTAGAAATATCTGTAGTTATCTGATGTGTTTGTGTGGTCTGCATTGTTCTGAGTATCACTCATATCTGCATTTAATTTTGATTTGAAGCTCTTTATTTAAGATTTGATCACTTCTATTTTGTATCATATTCTAGTGTTACATTTGTTTTGTTGTAAGTTTTCTGTTCTGTTGGAGTTTTAAGAGTTCCCCACCCACCTGCTCTGTCCTTGTTGTGTTCTTAAATTTGGTGGCTTTTGAGTTGCCCACCCCTAACAGAAATCTCATTTTGGACACTCCTCCCAGTCCCATCTCATCAGCTTATTCTACTGAGTAGAGGGAGATCATTAGAGGGAGATCATTTTAGAAGGCCCACCCCCTTTGTTTATCAGCCTTAAATTATCGTGTTTCATCCCTTCTCACTTACCCAAAAAAATGCACTTTATTTATCTGCTTTTACAATATTTGTGTTTCTTCCTACTTTATTACTTTATTTTGCTTTTGCTGGCTGTTCTTAAAAATACTCAATTGCATTTATTCGGCTGAATTTATTACTGCTTGTTGGTAGTCTGATTAAATTGTAACTGCTATTCTAAGCCTTTTGGTTTAAGCACTTGGGCTTCAGACCAGTTGTTCTACATTAAGAAGGTTTGTGGCCTGCACTCTTGTGGCAGGACAGGTAGTTTATATCCTTCTAAGTTGGGAGTTGCTGATTGAAGGCTTAGTGTCTGTTATTCTAAAAGTGCATTAGTTCTGGTTTAAGGACTTGGGCTTCAGGCCAGTTATTTTACATTAAGAAGGTTTGTGGTCTGCATTCTTGTGGGAGGAGAGGGTAGATTCTGCCCTTCTGAGCTGGGAATTTCTGGTTAAAGGCTTATTGTGCCTGCTTATTTGAACTATTTCTTTCTGAAATTGGTGTGCCTTGTTTGCTGTAGCATAGACTAGATTCAGACCTGCTGAATCTAGCTTTGTTTGTATAACTTGAGCACTAATCCAAGCCATCTTTTTTTGGAGAAGTAAAAAATCCACGACACTGCCAAAGATACACCAGCTATTTATTACATCAAAGACATACTGAGTGCTTTCACCCATCATTCCATGGGCTTCTTCAGAGTAAAGTGCATATGCTATATGACAGTCTTGAGAAACCTTTACTTGACAAGCTGGGTTTACAAGTCCTAAGTTCACGTGCACTCTTCTGCTTTCGTCAATGAAAGCGGAAGAGTACACATGAACTTAGGACTTGTAAACCTGGCTTGTCAAGTAAAGGTTTCTCAAGAATGTCATATAGCATATGCACTTTACTCTGAAGAAGCCCACAGAATGATGGGTGAAAGTGCTAAGTATGTATTTGATGTAATAAATGGCTGGTGTACCTTTTGACAGTCTTGTGGATTTTTTACTTATTAGTTGGTGATTTTGCCTGTCTGACTGCTCTTTTTTTGGAGAAGGTTCCCCTGCACCCTAGTGGCAGGAGTGTACAGTTAGAACTTGTCTGATTGAAGACTGCTGGAACAGGACTCAGTTTTTAACTTTTTATTGGTTAATTTGTTTAAATCAGTTTGCTCATTTGTCACTATTATATTAAAATAATTTTTTATTTCAGGACTTAAGCTGTCAACTCCTGGTGCATATGTTTTTTATGTTGAACTAGATCTTGTAAGACTGTTAAATTCGCAGTGCTAATGAATAATCTCACCTGCTTGACCTAGTACTAATTTATAACATTCTGCTCATTTATTTTTATTTATTTTTCTTACCAGCTGGTCAAAGTTATTATTCTCATTTTTATCAACTCCTGGATGTGCCCTATTGGACTCCAAAGACCTGCTATATCCACCCACCAAAACCTGCCTGGGTTATTCTCCACCTGGGTTATCCCTGGACAAAAGCCACAGTAACAAATATTGTATGTCAGTGTTTTTGATTTTATCAAAAGCAGCATTTTGTTTTTAACTAGTCCACTATTCTTGTTAGATGTACTACACTACTGCCAGACTCTGCCAGCAGCCATAACCTCCCCCCTGTCTATCTACTGCTCTACACCATAGTCTGTCTCCTTGTCTCTGTAGACCCCACCCTTTATTGAACTAGCCCTCTAACCTCTCTTTCCCATTACTTGCCTTTCCCCTACTCCCACCTCCTGTGCTCTCTTGCCAAGGTAATCCTAGACTTTGACCACTAGGGGTTAGTCTCTACCCTCCACTGAAGCCAATCTATCTCTCTCCCTACCTTCTACTCTAAATCATTTTATGCTTGTTGTTCTTTTCTCCCTTACTATTCTTTTTCTTTCATCCTTCTAAGCCCTGTCTATATCTCCTTCCCATAGTCCTTTCAATCCTCTACCTAGCTCTCCTTCACTACCTCCACTTCTTCTAGGCGTCCCCTTAATCTCTCCCTGAATTGTGTCTCTTCTAATTCTCTCATCCTTTTATTTACCCTTACCCTCAGTATAACCTTATCTGTCTTCTCTTCTCCTGCCTCCTGCCCTTGACTACTACCTTACTGATTGTTTTTCTCCCACTGCTCTCGCCTTACTGGTGTCTGCCCCGCTACGCTCCCCTCCCTACCCCCAATTCCCACCCACCCCCAGGGGTCCTTAACTTATACCTCACTCAACACTCCCCCTATTTCTCTTAACCTATCTCCATCCTTCAAATTACTAGGCCTCTCCCCTTAACTTGTATCTCTTTTTTCACTCCCCTCCTCTTGCTCCACCTATCTCAAAACACTATCTCTAGAACAATCTCCCAACTCTTTCATTACCTATTTAACTCAATCTCTTTCTCCCTCTACTTCTATTTCTCCTTTTACCTTGCCTTACCACACTTTGTACTTGCTATCTCCAGTATCTACCTGTTAATTTCAAACTCTTCTTATCTCATATTGCCTTTTCTTTTTTGTTTCTTTTCCCTCAAAACCCTACTCTGTAAGTTGGCACATTTCTACTTACTCTTTGAACTGACCTACTCTCACAAGCTACATTCATCTGATACTTACTCACTACCATGTCTCCAGCACACAAAGCTTTTTTCATATATATCCTACTCTTTACCACTACTACAGCCTCCCTATCCATACCTTATTTTATCACCTTCTTTGAAAACATTACTTTACATGAACAAAACCTTCATCTCCAGCAAACTTTACCATCCTCTTTTTTCAACACTCTTAATCATAGTAACATAACCTGTACCTCTAACTATCTACTACCAAAATACCACAGAACAACTCATGTCACATTCTACTTAGACAAAAAGAATTTTAATAACTCACTAAAGATCCTTAAATTCCTATTCTATCCCCAGCATTACCTCCTCCTACACAGGGATGTTCATCCTAACCCTGGTCCCAATACCAAGAATAAATTTAACCTAAATAATATTCCTTCACCTACACCTTCATCATGTACTAAAGCAGCTAACTCCCTTCGAATAGCTCACCTTAATATTAGAAGTATAAATAACAAATTACACCACCTACATTCACTCCTGGACTTGCACTCATTTGATATTCTATGTCTTACAGAAACCTGGCTAAAACCCTCTACTCAAGACCAGGAAATTACCCCTCCTGGCTATAACATACTTAGATGTGACCGCATAAAGAAGAAAGGCGGAGGTATAGCCATTATCTATAAATCTAATCTCCAAGTTACCCTCTATAATGAACTTCCATCGCTAGACTCCAAATCTGAAATATTATCTACCAAACTCCAAATTAACAACAACAAATCTATCTACCTAATTTGTATATATCTTCCCCCTGGAAACAATACTCATATTCTAGAAAACGTACTTAGTTCACTTTCTAACCAACTACCCCAAGAAACCATTATACTTGGTGACTTTAACATTGACTGGATAACCTGTTCATCCCAGCACCCTACTAACCACATAAATCTCTATGGATTCTCTCAATTAATAACCACTCCAACTAGAATCCATAAACCTAATAGGAAAGAAACAACTCTTGACTGGATCCTTATTAATAACCACCCTAGCATTTATACTCCAGGAACCCTTCCTGATAATATTAGTGACCATATGCTTACATATGTCATTAGACAAAAATTGCATATCCCAACTACTCATAAACTCAATACATCCCGCTCAAAAAAATTCTTCAACCCTGATAATTTCCTGAATGAATTGCAAGCATGTGACTGGTCTCCACTGACTCACCTTGCACTTAATGAGGCAGTGACCTACTTTAACACCAACTTTCTACAAATCCTAGACTATCACGCTCCTTTTTGCTCTACTAGGATAAGATCCAAATCTGCCCCATGGCTAACTAAACAAACTAAACAAAAAATGATCCTAAGAAATAAAATATGGGCCAAATGGAGAGCTACCAAATGTCCATCTGATCACCTCCTCTTTAAACAATTAAGAAATGCCACCAAGAAAGATACTCTTAGAGACAAAAAGGAATTTTATCTTCACCTTCAACAAACCAGTCAACAAACCCCTCAAAACTTTTGGTCAGGTATTAATAAACTTCTTAAACCAGGACATTCAACTACTCCTACCCCTTCAGGCTTCAACCTCAACAATTCCACCCAGATCCCAGATGCCTTTAACAATTATTTTACAGAAGCCATTCAAACCCTAGCTAATTCATTACCCACACCTACTGCTTCCTTACCAAATACCTCTAAAACCTCATCTAATACCTTTCATATTCAACCTGTCGCTACATCTCTTATTTATAAGCTTCTCAAAAAACTTAAACCTTGCACCCCATCTGCTGACCAACTCCCATCTGAATACCTACAAATTGCTGCAAAAGCTATAGACTACCCCATATCCATACTTATTAACAGGACTATCTCTGAAGGAAAAATCCCTACCTTATGGAAAATATCTCACATAATTCCTCTACATAAAGGGGGCTCTTCTACTGAGCTTTCAAACTTTCGCCCTATTGCCTTACTCTCTCCATTATCAAAGATAATGGAAAGATGCATACACAAACAAATTCTTAACTACCTTCTACAAAATAAACTTCTAGTCAACTGTCAACATGGCTTCAGACCTTTCCACAGCACTACAACTGCCCTTCTTTCCTTCACTGACTCTATAAATAATAATCGGAATAATAACCTCTTTTCCTCCGCACTGTTCATAGACCTGTCAAAAGCTTTTGATATGGTTAACCATAATATACTTCTTGACAAACTAAATCTCTATTCTCTTGACTCACAAGCACTTCAATGGTTTAGGAGTGATCTCCAAAACAGGCAACAAGCAGTGCTTTGGGACAACAACCTATCTTCTTTACTCCCAGTAAATATTGGTGTTCCACAAGGCTCAATCTTAGGTCCCCTTCTTTTTTCATTATTTATCAATGACCTACACTTGAACATACCTCAAGCCACCTGCATTCAATATGCTGACGACTCAACTTTAATCTGCACTGCAAAAATGTTCCCTCCCTCCAGTCCCTCACCCAAACGGTTTTCCAAAATGTAGAAAAATGGTTTATGCAACAATGCCTCCTCCTTAATCCCAAAAACAAAACTACTTCTCTTTACTCCTACTCACAAATCTCCCACACCATTCTTCACTATATCCTCTAATAATGCTACCAATATTAACCCAGATATGACCACTCGCCTATTAGGTGTAACTATTGACAACCATCTTAATTTTGATGACCATATTAACACCACCATTAAAGCTGTTAAAAAAAAATTGGTACTCTCTATAGAATTAAACCCTTCCTTACCCCATTAGCTAGAAAAAACATTGCCCAGACCCACCTTATCTCCACCCTTTTCTATGCCTCTGCTATATATACTAACTTATCTAAAAATAACATTACCAAACTCTCTACCTGTTACAATAGTATAGCTAGATTCATTACTGCTACTCCCCTCAGAACTCACCACTGTCTTAACCTCAAACAACTAGATTGGTTAGAACTGAATAACCACCTACTCTATCAACAGTTACTTATCATTCATAAGACCCTTTTCTACCCTGATAATACCCCTAGCCTTACTAAATTGATTTCACCTTATAAAAACCTAGCTACACTACGCTCTGCTAATAAACTCCTAGTATCCTTGACTAAATCTTACAATAAAGCTGGGGACTCACTATTTTCAAATACTGCAGGAAAAACCTGGAATCAACTCCCTCATGAAATATCTAACCAACACTCTACCTCTCTTTTCAAAAAACATATCAAAGAACATCTTAAAACTCAGTGGCTTTGTCCTTGTGCTAACCCCGACTGAAATCGCTTCTCCGCTACTCCTAACTTTCCTCCCCTCCCCTGACTATGCTTCTAAATAAGACTTTCAATTTTTGACATTTTACATCTTAGAAATAGGCTATACTATAAATTCTTTCTCTTATGCAATTCTATCTTTGTGTTTTGCATATCTGTTTTTGTTAGTCTAACTTTATATGATGCATATCCTTTAATTTTAGTCCTATATAATTGTCTGTTTTTGTCATTTGTTTTTAAACAAGGCTACCTTTGTACTTTGTACTTTTTTTATTCATATCGTTGTTTTGTGAATTTTTTTGTTTACTGCTAGTGTTGGAGCTTTTCTCCCCGGGCCTCTGCTGAAAACGGATGCATGTCCAGCTAGACTAGCCCGGTCAACAAATGTAAAATAAAATAACATAAAATAAAATAAAAATAAAATAAATAAATAAAATAAATAAAATGCACTTTGTTCATCTACTTATACTGCATTTGTGTTTCTTACCACTTTATTACTTTATTATGCTTTTGCTGCCTATTCTTAAAAGTACTCAACTGCATTTATTCTGCTGCATTTATTACTGTTTGTTATTAGCCTGATTACATTGTAACTGCTATTCTAAGCCTTTTGGTTTAAGCACTTGGGCTTCAGGCCAGTTGTTTTACATTAAGAAGGTTTGTGGTCTGCACTCTTGTGGCGGGACATGTCGCTTACATCCTTCTAAGTTGGGAGTTGCTGATTGAAGGCTTAGTGTCTGTTATTCTAAAAGTGTCTTAGTTCTGGTTTAAGCACTTGGGATTCAGGCCACTTATTTTATATTAAGAAGGTTTGTAGTCTGCACTCTTGTGGGAGGAGAGGGTAGATTCTGCCCTTCTGAGCTGGGAATTTCTGGTTAAAGGCTTATTATGCCTGCTTATTTGAACTGTTTCTTTCTGAAATTGGTGCACCTTGTTTGCTGCAGCATAGAACAGATTCAGACCTGCTGAGTCTAGCTTTGTTTGTATAACTTCAGCACTAATCCAGGCCATCCTTTTTTTGGAGAAGGTTCCCCTGCACCTTAGTGGCAGGAGTGTGCAGCTAGAACTTGTCTGATTGAAGACTGCTGGAACAGGGCTCACTTTCGAGCTTTTTTATTGATTAATTAGTTCATTTGTTTAAATCAGTTTGCTCGTTTGCTATTGTTATATTTAAAAACAAAAAAGTCCTACCTTGTATTCCTGCCTTTCCTGTTACTAAAGTAGTTCAGATACAGATTTGCTGTATTCAGGACTGTATTGTAGTTTCTGAGTTCCCCAGACCTTTCCTGTGTTAGAGGGAAGCCTCTCAGCTTATTAGTGGGAGTGGTAAGCACTAGGTAGCCTATCTACCACAAGAGGAGTGGTTTCTACCTCCCTTTCAACTTTTTGCTTTAAATGCCTGTGTTTGCATGGGTTTACGTGCTGTACAGTGCCACTAAGCTAGGGTAAACTATTACCAGTGCCAGAAAGTCTGATCTTCAATTTTTCCCTTAGATCTTGCTAGTTCTCTTCTCTCTTGCATTTAACTAGCTTATTTACCTAGCACTTCATCTGGTTTCTTGTAGCAATTATTGTAGCACACATAAGTGCTAACAGCACTAAACATCCTATAAAGAAACAGCTCCAGTACTTATTAATAATGATCATCCCTCCTGGCATGTATAAAGGTCAGTTCACTGTGCTTTCTCCTATTAACCTGGTGAACTTGGGCATTCTGAGGCAGTGTAGCAACTGCCTCATGTGCACAGACAACCCTCTCTTCTTACCTCCCAACACTCAGACTTGTGAGATATGCACTTATATTTCCAAACTGGAAGATATGCACTCTCCAGCCAAGACCGGAATAGCTGGTCAAGATTAGAAGGTCAGCACCTGTACCACACCACATGGAACACATAGCCCTTCAGAACACCCAACATCACAGCTCTCACATAAAAACGCAAACTACACACCCACCTTCATGGAGGCTCTCAATAGAAATCTACCCAAACGCCAGAGACTTCCAAATCAAAAACGTACTCGACCACCACTACACAGCACAAATCACAAGACACATAGCTCACCTACACAGTGTGCCCCTCAACCTAAGCTCCTAAGACAAAACAGCTTGCCAAATACACTAATCATATGTGACTCGATAGTGAGACATACCGATGTCCCAATCACTAGGTTGAATAAGGAGAAGGTAACAGTCAGCTGTCTGTCGGGTGCCAGGATCTGACACATAACACATGTACTCAGGTCACTCCACAACAAGTACAAGTATGACATTGTCATTGTCCATGTGGGTGTAAATGACCTAAGATGTACCTCCCTGGACTACATGAAAAGAGACATGACGGAGCTCTCAGATTATGTGGCCCAGACAGGTATGACCCTAGCCCTGAGCAGCATCCTACCCTCACCCAGAATGATACCACAGTACAAGAAGAAAATTATTGACTTCAACAATTGCCTAAGTTTCTGGTGTCATTCTAAGGGGATCCAGTATCTGTCTGCTTGAGATGACATGATTGACAGACCTCGATGCTTTGCCAGAGATGGCCTGCACCTGTCACTCATAGGCTTCTGGATACTGGCTAAGGCTCTTGCCACACCTGTAGTGCCTTTTTTAGGCGGTGTTCCAAAGATCAAATTACCACAGTAACAGCTATAAATGAATGCAATCTGAGGGTCATGCTTTTCAGCACAAGAAGTCTAAATCTCAAAATGCACTTGCTTGAAGCACTTCTCAAAATGGAGAACATCGACATTTGTGCTGTAACAGAGACCTGGTTTAAAGCAGCAGAAAGCACCCCTGTGCTACCAGGCTATAACTCATTCCACACCTTTCAGCCCTGAAAAATGGATCGAAGCTCCAAAAGTGGTGGTGTCTCCATATTCATAAAGTATATGCACACCTCCAGACTAGTAGCCCAGCATAATGCATTGGAGATACTTCAGGTACAACTAACATTGGGTAAGATGGCAATTCAGGTAATAGCCTGCTATAGATCCCCAACCATGTCCCAAGACTCTCATTTTACATTCCTAAGCACCCTGGAAACTATTAGGGTCCAACCCAACACTCTCATAATGGGTGACTTCAATTACCCCTCCATCAACTGAGAAAACTACTCATGCAACAATACACTTGCCCAACTTCTTCTTCTAGCTTTTCCGGGTTGGGGGTTGCCACAGCAGATCACCTGTCTGCTCATAATTGGCAGTGAAGTTTTACGGTGATGAGTTGCCAGCCTGGCACCCAACCTTCCACAGAAGGTACACACATGCACGCACTCATGCCTAGGGTCAAGTTAGAGTGTCCAATCCACCTACAGCATGTCTTTGGGATGTGGGAGGAAACCAGAGCACTTGGAGGAAACCCACATGACCACAGGGAGGACATGCAGACTCCACACATAAGGTACTCCAGCTGAGAACCTCTTGGTGTGAGGCAAGAATGCTAACTGCTGCACCACCGCGGCCGCCCTAATACACTTGCTCAATACTTCCTGGAATTCATTAATTCCAATGCGCTGGACCAGTTCATTCTTACCCCCACTAGAGGAAGCAACATCCTTGACCTAGTTATTACTAACATAGGCAACCACTACTCAACACCAATAGTCAATTCCTCCCTGGTTAGATCTGACCACAAACTAATTACCATGGAAATCCACATCTCACCCACACCACTAGCAAAGGTAACCACCATGAAAAACTTCACCAAAGCTGACTTTGGGCTCCTAAAGACAGAGGTGGCTAACTCCCTTATTAGCCTCAACAAAAAGTTGAGATCCCTCATCAAAACCTCTAAAGCTAGCTATGAAGGCAGAATTGTGGCAGACACTAAAAATAACCACAAAGCCTTCTACAGTTATATCAAGAATCTCCATAGCAGTACCCAGATTTTCTCTGAGTTACTGCACAATGGTACCTCCTATACTGAGCCAACAGATATTGCCAAAATACTGGCCGAAAGATTCAGTGCCAACTTTACCGCTCTCTCTCTCTCTCTCCCGAAAGGACCAATCACAATATCAGAAGAATGCCAGGCACCCAGCATTACTGCAGCACAGGTTAAAGCTGCATTGTCCAGGGCAAGAATATAGCTTCCATGGAACCCAACAATATCCCTGGATGTGCTCTACATGAACTACAAAGTGAACTGGCACCACACCTGTGTGCCCTGTTCAATCACAGCCTCATCTCAGGCTTTGTCCCTACAGAATGGCACACTGCTACAGTCATCCCTTTCCATAAAGGGGGAGAGACTACAGACCCTGGGAATTATCACCCCATTAGCCTGATGAGTCTGATATGTACAGTTATGGATTGCATCATCATGGACCTAATTAACAAGGATATAGGGAATCTTCAAACTCTGGATCCCATGCAATTTAGTTTTGTGAAGGGTAGATCATGCCTGCTCAACCTGGTTGACTTTTTTGAGTCAGTCACCAGAGCTGTGGATGAGGGCAAGGCAGTTCATACATCCTACCTCGATCTGACCAAGGCCTGGCTCACAGATAGAACTCACAGTGTGAAAGTAGCTGACTCCAAGTCAGATTGCTGACTAGTCATGAGTGGAGTCCCACAGGGATCAGTCTTGGGTCCTCTCCTGTTTGGCATCTACTTCTCAGAAGTCCATGCCAACACAGAGGGACTCTGGCTGACCAAGTTCACTGACAATTGCAAGCTGGGAGCCATTATTAACTCCCCAAGTGATGTAGACATCCTACAGAAAGGCCTCACTGAGACCAACAACTAGTGTCAAAACCATGGCCTTAAGGTTAATGCCAAAAAATGCATCATCATTCCCTTTGGGAAAAACTCAGTTCCCACTAATTACCACATTGATGGTAGCCCACTGAACACTGAAGGCGTTATAAGAGATCTGGAGACACAGGTTAACAGCAACCTCTCCTTCAACCACCATATTGCCACTCTGGTCAGAAAGTCCTTCTATGTGGCACATCTCATTACCAAGGGTTTTACTCTTCCCTCATTAGACCAATCATCAAGAATAATGCCCCATTTGGCATGTACCTCACTAAACACCTGCAACAGCTGGAGAGGCCACAAAAGTATCTCACAAAGAGGATCCTAGGCCTTAAACACATGCTCTACATGGACAGACTTGAAAAACTCCAGCTTTTCTCTGTCTCATATCATCTATTAAGAGGCGATCTCTGCTTGACTTACAAAGCTATGTCTGACCCAGCCCTGTTAGAAATGTTACACCAAAAGAAACCCCAATCTATCTGCACCACACACTCCAGGGACCTCAACCTCATTACTACAATCAATAGAACATGCTGGAGGGACAGGTTCATAACCCAGAGACTGCCCATGCTCTGGAATAGAGTTCCCATACATGTCAAGCAGAGCACCTCACTGGCCCTTTTCAAGACAAACCTTGATGAATGGATGGGAAATAGAAAGTTCAACCCAGGGATCACCCCAGTGGCACTACTTGATAGAGGCTCTGGGAACTAACGACGGCATAATGCCAGGGCACTTCTATGGGCTAGGCTTGTAAAGGCTCCAGGGCTATTGGCCTAGTACACACCCATGAACCTATGAACAATATAACTACGGTGCTAATGATGATATGGATTTACCAGGTCATCATGGCTGTGGGGGTTTCAGAGATATCCCGTGTAATTTACTTATCAAACAAATATGACAGATGAGGTCAATCATCATCATCACCCCCCTTTTTCCCATTTACATGGGGTCGGGGTATCGTATTAACTGTCGCCAACTCTCTCAATTCAGTGCCACTCTCCTGCCTTCTTCAACACTCATGCCTGACTGTCGCAGATCTTTCACACAGTCCAACCACCTCTTTGCTGGACACCCTCGCTTCCTCTTACCTTCTTCCTGTCTGTCCCAAATCTCCCTCACCAGATTGTCTTCTGCTTCTCTACACATGTGCCCATACCATCGTAATCTGTTCTCTTTGATCTTTTCTGCAATTGGAGCTACTTTGGCTTCTGCTCTTATGTCCTCATTTCTTCACCTGTCCTGCAGTGTGCATCCTACCACCTTTCTCAGGTACTTCATTTCCATCACCTCTAGCTTCTTCAGCTATTCTGCCTTTACTGCCCAGGTTTCTGTACCATACAGTAGTACTGGTTGCACCACTGTCTTGTACACCTTACTTTTCAGCTTCTTTGGCATTCTTCTGTCATAGACTACACCTGATACTCTATGCCAGTTGGCTGCAGCCCCTCTGATTCTAGCTTTGACCTCTTCATTCAGACTACCCTTCTCCTCAACCACCCCTCCCAGATACTTGAAGCTGTTTACCTGTTCCACTATCTTCCCATCTATCTCTATTCTCAGCTTCTTCTGATTTCCCCAATCTGCTGCCATTACCACTGTCTTATCTGTGCTTAGTTTCATCCCATGTGCCTTCAGATTTGCATTCCATTCTCCTATCCTTTGCTGAAGTTCTAGATCAGAGTCTGCCTGTACTGCCACATCATCTGCATACAGCAGCTTTGTTGCTCTGACCCCTCCAACCTGTTTGCTGATGTAGTCCATTACCAGTATGAACAGCAGTGGGCTCAGAGCTGAACCCTGGTGTACACCCACTCCCACTGGGAACCCCTCAGTGAGGCCAAACACTGTTTGTACTTGAGTCACTGGTTCCTTGTACATAGCCTGTACTAATTCTACCAATGTTTCTGGGACTTGAAACCAATGCAGTACTGCCCAGATCAGCTTTCTTGGGACCTTGTCATATGCTTTCTCCAAGTCTAGGAAAGCCCAGTTTGACTCTCTCCTCTTCTCTAGTTTCTTCTCAAGCATCTGTCTCAATGCAAACATCGGGGCAATTGAGCTGCATCCTGATCTGAATCCGAACTGTTCATCTCCCATCTTACATTCTACTATTCTGCGTATCCGTTTATCAATCACTCTCTCCAGAACTTTCATGCAATGTGGTAGGAGTTTGATGCCTCTGTACTGTCCACAGTTGTGGATGTCCCCTTTGTTCTTGCACACTGGCATGAGTATGCTTATTCTCCAAAAACCTAGTTGCCTCGTGGTTTGGGCGTCTTTTCAGGCTTGTTGGCTGTTGGTGAAGCACCCTCCAAGAGGATAAAACGCTGAGAGAAGAAGGGAGCCACTTTTGAGATTTTAAGTATTTTTTCTCAGTTTATTTTATTTGCTAAGTTTTTCTGCATAGCTGCCTAGCTTGAGCATTTTCTGGCTTGTTAAACTTGATTTCTGTATTAGTAGCTGTATTTAGAGCACAACCAAAAGCTGTTTGCTGAATTTCCTGTTTGCACTTAATTTTAAATTGTTTTTTTCTTAAAACTTGCATATTTTCTGTCCTTGACCTAGCACTCTTGTGTGGGGTCATTTACTGCACTGTTATAACTTGATATTACTTGTGAACCTCTGCTATCTCTGTAAAAAACAAAAACAAAAAAAAGTCTTGCTTTTTTCCCACTTTTCTGAGAGTTAAAAAAGTTCAGTTACAGGCTTGCTGTTCCTGAACTGTTTGAAAGTTTCTGTGAGGCCATTTTTGCTTGGGCTGAAGGAGGGTCTCTCTGTTGATCAGTGGCAGTGAATAACATTGAGCAGCTTCCCTGCCCCCCATTGAGGTGGTTACTGACTTGAAACTGTAGTTTTATTGGCCACTAGGGGTCATTTCCAAAACTCCTTCATCTTCCTCTCTTAAAACCTAGTTGCCTCGTGGTTTGGGCATCTTTTCAGGCTTGTTGGCTGTTGGTGAAGCACCCTCCAAGAAGAAAAAATGCTGAGAGAAGAAGGGAGCCACTTTTGAGATTTTAGGTATTTTTTCTCAGTTTATTTGCTAAGTTTTTCTGCATAGCTGCCTAGCTTGAGCATTTTCTGGCTTGTTAAACTTGATTTCTGTATTAGTAGCTGTATTTAGAGCACAACCAAAAGCTGTTTGCTGAATTTCCTGTTTGCACTTAATTTTAAATCATTTTTTTCTTAAAACTTGCATATTTTCTGTCCTTGACCTAGCACTCTTGTGTGGGGTCATTTACTGCACTGTTATAACTTGATATTACTTGTGAACCTCTGCTATCTCTGTAAAAACAAAATCAAAAAAAAGTCTTGCTTTTTCCCACTTTTCTGAGAGTTAAAAAGTTCAGTTACAGGCTTGCTGTTCCTGAACTGTTTGAAAGTTTCTGTGAGGCCATTTTTGCTTGGGCTGAAGGAGGGTCTCTCTGTTGATCAGTGGCAGTGAATAACATTGAGCAGCTTCCCTGCCCCCCGTTGAGGTGGTTACTGACTTGAAACTGTAGTTTTATTGGCCACTAGGGGTCATTTCCAAAACTCCTTCATCTTCCTCTCTTAAAACCTAGTTGCCTCGTGGTTTGGGTGTCTTTTCAGGCTTGTTGGCTGTTGGTGAAGCACCCTCCAAGAGGAAAAAACGCTGAGAGAAGAAGGGAGCCACTTTTGAGATTTTAGGTATTTTTTCTCAGTTTATTTGCTAAGTTTTTCAGCATAGCTGCCTAGCTTGAGCATTTTCTGGCTTGTTAAACTTGATTTCTGTATTAGTAGTTGTATTTAGAGCACAACCAAAAGCTGTTTGATGAATTTCCTGTTTGCACTTAATTTTAAATCGTTTTTTTCTTAAAACTTGCATATTTTCTGTCCTTGACCTAGCACTCTTGTGTGGGGTCATTTACTGCACTGTTATAACTTGATATTACTTGTGAACCTCTGCTATCTCTGTAAAAACAAAATCAAAAAAAAATCTTGCTTTTTTCCCACTTTTCTGAGAGTTAAAAAGTTCAGTTACAGGCTTGCTGTTCCTGAACTGTTTGAAAGTTTCTGTGAGGCCATTTTTGCTTGGGCTGAAGGAGGGTCTCTCTGTTGATCAGTGGCAGTGAATAACATTGAGCAGCTTCCCTGCCCCCCGTAGAGGTGGTTACTGACTTGAAACTGTAGTTTTATTGCCCGTTTTGGGTCTATTCCTGCTTCTTTCCAGCCCCTGCTATCAAGCACGCTTTAACGTGCTTTAGCGCGATTTAGCGTGGAGTTGCCACTAGAGCAGCATCGGGCAGCACTGGTTAAACAAGGTTAAACTCTTTCTGGCTCCAGAAAGTCTGTTCTTCAATTTTTCCCTTAGAACTGCTCTGTTAGGAACCTAAACAGTTTACACCTTCACTAAAAAGTGCAGCACTTGTTCCAAATAGCTTTTTCTTCTCAAAAAGCTCAACACTTGTCTTATAAGCATATCCCTTGTCTTATAAGCATTCTCTTTGCAGGTCAAGCACTCCTATATTATACAAATCTCTCACTAGCAAAACCCCCCAGGAGTGCCCACTTCCCTGCTAAGCCCACTACTTTTCTGTCTCATACCAACTCATAATTCTTTCTAGCATGTCGAAGGGTCAGATGCTGGCGTCCTCTCCTGCCCAGTTGGTGAATCTGGGAATTCTGAGACAATGTTACAATTGCCTCAAGTACACGGACAACCCTCTCCTCCTCCCACGTAACACTAACACTTGTGAGAGATGCAGCTATTTAGCCAGACTGGAGGCTGAGCTCTCTCAACTCAGGACTGGCAAGACCAGGCAGGAGGAGAAGGCAACTACACACACCACAATACCAGTCTCACATAACTCAACCACACCACTGAATCAAACACATAAACACACTAAGACATACTCGAGGCTCTGAGTAAAAATTTACCTAAACAGCAGAGGCCTCCAAAGCAGACACCCAAGCAACTGCAAACTCAATACACCACACAAACAACACATAAACAACAAAATCAGTGTGCAAAGCAGTCACTGCCCTTAAGGCCAAATACAACACCAAACATACTTGTCATAGGTGACTCCATAGTCAGACACACTGATGTCCCACTCACCAGGCTGAACAAGGAGAGGGTCACGGTAAGCTGCCTATCGGGCGCTAGAATCCGCCACATAACACAAGCACTCAGGTCACTCCACGGCAAGTACAAGTATGACACAGTCATTGTCCATGCTGGTGTGAACGACCTGAGACGTACCTCCCTGGACTACATGAAAAGAGTAATAGAGGAGCTCTCTGATTATGTAGCCCAGGCAGGTATGACCCTGACCCTGAGCAGTATCCTTCCTTCACCAAGAATGATGCCACGATATAGTGACAAGATGATCAGCTTTAACAATTGGCTTAATTTCTGGTGTCATTCAAAGGGGATCCAGTGCCTGTCTGCCTGGGATGGCATGCTCGACAAGCCACGCTGCTTCACAAGGGACGGCTTGCACCTGTCACCCCTGGGATTCCGGATATTGGCTAAGGCTCTTGCCACCCCCATAGTGCCTTTTTTAGGCAAGGCTCAAATTCTAAACCTACCACCCTAGAAAACAAAAACGTGAAGAAACTAAGGGTAATGCTGCTCAATGCCAGAAGTCTAAATCTCAAAATGCATGCACTCGAGGCCCTTCTCAGTATGGAGAACATTGATGTCTGTGCTGTGACTGAAACCTGGTTCAAGGCTCCTGAGAGCACCCCGGCACTATCAGGTTTCATCTCATATCATGCGTTCCGGCCCCAAAACCCGGACCACACCACAAAAGGAGGGGGTGTATCCATATTCATCAAGGATACCCACACCTCCAGGTTGGTGGCTACACACGAAGCATCGGAAACCATCCAGGTGCAATTAACCATAGGCAAAACTGCTCTACAATTTGTAGCATGCTACAGGCCACCCTCTCAAAATCAGGAAACCCACACAGCCTTCCTGAAGACACTGGAGGGTATAAATGCATCACCAAACACCATCATATTGGGTGACTTCAACTACCCAAATATAGACTGGGAACATTACTCAAGCCCAAACTTTCTAGCCCAAAGGTTCCTGGAGTTCATAAATTCAAATGCCATGGAACAACTAGTCACCATCCCCACAAGAGGAGAAAATATACTAGATCTCATCATCACGAACATGGGGACAAAATGCTCCACACCGGAAGTATATCCCTCATTGGTGAGATCAGATCATAAACTAATCTCACTAGAAATCCACATCCCGCCCCCACCCCAAACAAAAAAGACCACAGTGAAGAACTTCTCTAAAGCAAACTTCACACAACTCAAGGCAGGTGTGGTATCCTTCAAGGCCCCCGAGCCAATGGAAACCACAACCCAAGCCTCGGAAGCCCTTACAAATGCCTTCTATGAACACCTTCAGGACTGCATGGATCAGGCAATCCCAAATAAAACCAAGACTCTTTCCACCAAGGGCAAACGTCCAGTCTGGTGGACCCCAGCCATAAACAAACTTTACAATAAGAGGAGAAAGCTATTACATGACAGAGCAAAATCCCAAAAAGGGAAGGCATCTTTGATCAGCACTAGCAAGAAACTACGATCCCTCATAAAATCATCCAAGGCCAACTTTGAGAGAAAAATTGCCATAGATTCAAAAGACAATCATAAGGCCTTCTTCAGCTATGTCAGAAACCTGGGTGGAAACTCCCAGATATGCTCAGAATTAGTCCAAAATGATACAAAATCACTGAACCCACAGACATTGCCAACATACTGGCAGACAGGTTCAGCGCAAACTTCACCCCCCCCCCCCAAAAGGAGAGATAACTATCCCAACTGAGTGTAGCCTCCCAGACATCTCAAATGCACAGGTGAAAGCTGCTCTCTCTAAAGCTAAAAACACAGCATCAATGGGACCGGATGGGGTCCCCGGCTGTGTGCTACATGAACTTAATGAAGAACTAAACCCGCACATAAGGCAGCTGTTTAATCTTAGCCTCACCACAGGATATGTGCCCAAGGAGTGGCGTACGGCAACTGTGGTCCCACTCCACAAAGGAGGTGCCTCTATGGACCCTGGTAATTACCGCCCCATAAGCTTAACAAGCCTGGTCTGCAAAGCTATGGAGAGGATCATAATGGAACTCATAAACAAGGACATAGGGGACTTGCAGACCTTGGACCCAACCCAGTTTGGCTTTGTCAAGGGCAGATCTTGCCTTTTGAACTTGGTTGACTTCTTCGAAACAGTCACCAAGGCCATTGATGAGGGAAAGGCAGTCCATACAGCCTACCTTGACCTTGCAAAAGCTTTCGACACAATACCCCACTCGGGTATTATAGAGAAACTTACCAGCTTAAATGTAAACCCATATGTCACAAGATGGGTTGCAAACTGGCTAAAGGACAGAACCCACAGGGTTAGAGTTGCTGGAGCCATGTCAGACTCAAGCCGGTTACAAGTGGAGTCCCACAGGGCCCAGTCCTTGCCCCCTATTGTTCGGCGTCTACTTCTCAGAAGTACAGGCAAACATAGGAGGACTATGGCTGACAAAGTTTGCAGATGACTGCAAACTGGGTGCCATAGTGGATAGCACATCGGACGCAGACATCCTTCAGAGGGGTCTCACGGAAACTGATAGCTGGTGCCAGAGCCATGGCCTGAAGTTAAACGCAAAAGTGTATAGTCATACCCTTCAGGAAAAACAAGGTAACCCCAAGCTACCATATAGGTGGCAACCCACTAAGCACAGAAGAGGTTATCAGGGACCTGGGGACCCAGGTTGACAGTGGCCTCTCGTTTGACACTCACGTTGCTAAAGTGGTTCGAAAGACCTTCTACATTGCCCACCTGATCATGAAGGGATTTACATCCAGATCAAGTGAGGTCATTGTTCCCCTGTACTCTTCACTTATCAGACCAATGATCGAGTACAATGCCCCATTCGGGATGTATCTCACCCGATACCTGCAGCAATTGGAGAGACCCCAAAAGTTCCTCACCAAAAGGATAAAGGGACTCCAAAACCTGTCATATGCTGCCAGACTGAAGAAACTCCAACTCTATTCAGTTGCATACCGTCTGCTCAGAGGTGACCTGTGCCTGACATACAAGGCCATGACCAACCCGGAATTAATGGACATGCTCCACCTCAAAAAAAACAAATCCACCAAAACCACTAGAGCAAGAGACTTAAACCTCAGCATGGATATAAATAGGACGTGCTGAAGGGATAGATTTATCACCCAAAGACTCCCCATGCTGTGGAATAAAATCCCGGTCCATGTGAGGCAGAGCACCTCGCTGGCTCTGTTCAAGAGAAATTTTGACCGGTGGATGGGAGATCATAGGTTTACCCTGGGAATCATCTCTGTATCACTACTGGACAGAGGCAAAACAAACTAATGGGCACAGTATTTCTAACATAAGGGGTGGCGTAAGCCACATAACTTTCGGCTAGGCTTATAAATGCCCTAGGGCAGTTAGCCTAGTATAAACCTATGAACCTATGAACCTATTCATCTGGGATACGCCTTTCTCTCCAGACTGCAATTAGTACCCTCAGGAGCCATTTCTCCCCTGTCTCACCCAGCATCTTTATCATATCTGCTGTGACCTCATCTGAGCCTGCTGCTTTCCCTGACTTCATTTTCCTTAGTGCTGCTCTTACTTCTTCTAAGCTGGGCTCCTCTTCTACTCTCATTGTAGGCTGTTTCTGGGGCAGTACTGCTTCTGTGGGGTTTTCTTCATTCAGAAGCTGCTGGAAATACTCCTTCCATCTGCCTTTGATGTCCTGTGGGCTGGTAAGCAGGTTGTTGCTGGAATCCCTTATGAAGGGTGTCTGACTATCTTTTTTATCTTTCTGTCTTTGCCTTGCAACCTGGTATAGTTTCTTTGTGCCCCTTACTGAGTCACTTTCCAGAAGCTGATAGAGTGCCTCTGATGCCCTATTATTTTCTATTGCAACTTCTTTCTTAGTTTCTTTGTTAGCCACCAGTAGTCCTTCCTAGCTTGGTCAGTCTTTTCAATCTCCCACTTCTTCCTGCACTCCTTCTTTCTTTTGATTACTTCCTGCACTTCTGCATTCCACCACCAGCTTTCCTTATGTACCTTATTTCCATACCTGGTTCAGCCACATATCTTTTCTGTAGTCCTAACACATGCTGTTTTTAGGCACTGACACTCTTCGTCAACTCCACCTATTTCCTCCTCTTCTTGGGGTGCTAGAGCCCTGAGTAATTCCTTGAACTGCTGTACTTTCTCTCCAGTCAACTTCCAGGACTTCAGCCTGGTCTCTGTTGACCTTAGAACCTTCTCTGATCACTGCTTGCAGCAGATTGTGGCAACTAATGGTTTATGCTGTGGGCCAAATGTTTCACTGGGGATGACTTTGCAGTCATGGATTCTACCCCAGTGCCTTTTCCTTACTAGGAGGAAGTCTACCCGAGTTGCATGTTGGCTACTCTTGTATGTGATCTTGTGACTGTCTCTCTTTCTGAACCATGTGTTGGCTACTATCAAGCCATTTGCCAGACAGAATTCTAGAATGGCTTCTCCTTCTTTATTCCTATTGCTCCACCCATGTGGACCCAGGCAGTCCTCATATCCTGCTCTGTCTGTCCAGATATGTGCATTTAAGTCACCCATTATCAACACCAATTCATGTTGTCCTGCTTTATCTAGTAGGTCCTGCAACTGCTGTCTGAATGCACTCTTTTCCTCACTATCATGACCCTGCTGTGGGGCATAGGCTGAGATTATGAATACTGTCCTATCATTACACTGGAGTCTGATTGCCATGAGTCTGTCATTAATTCTGATGATATCCCTCACTGACTTCTGAAGCCTCTGTCTCACCACAATTCCTACACCATTTCTAGCCTGTCCACCACCTGAGTAGAGTCTGGATCTCAAGCCAAGTGGCTTTGTTGCACTGCCCTTCCATCTCATCTCTTGGATACATAGGATGTCCATCCTCCTCCGTATCATCATGTCATCCACTTCTAAGCTGTGTCCTGTCAGTGAACCTACATTAAGCATAGCAATTCACAGTTCATGTTTGGCAGGTTGGTTGGTTTTATGTCCAGCTTTCACTCAACAGAGCTATCCCAGGTAACCCAGGCTGGGCAACTAGACACCGGCCAGCCAGTAGCCTATGGACCCAGGGCTGCTGGGCTTTTATGGTGGGCACACACTGGCCAATAGGGGCACATATACCCCTCCCACCATTAACATGGGTCCCTGGCATGGGTCAGAGAGTAAGCCGGGTCCTCAACCCACTTATCACCGGTAACTACCCATGCCCATTTTTTTGGTGACAGTCAACATGACCGAATCACCTAGAGCCATATTTTACACCGTTGAGTGGCTAGCCCTGCCACGGTGTGCAGTTTGTGATCCGTGTTCTCCTATCTTGAAGATACTGTGCACCACAATAGATGCCCAAAGCAGTTGGTCTTTTTACAACTCTTCCCCCCATTGGGCACCATGTAGAGTCTGTGCTGCTGCCCACAGCTCCATTCATTGGTGAGTTTGAGATGGAAACACTCAGCATGGGAGAAACCCCATGGAGACACAGAGAGAACATGCAAACTCCAAACAGGCATTAGTTAGAGGTCAGGATCGAACCTTGTACCTTGTGCATTGGAGGCGAAGACCCTAACCACTAAGCCATCTGATCAATACAACTACTAAAACGTACCTGACATGTCCTCCTGTGACTCCACAGCCAATGGTGAAGGTTGAAATGCTATTGTCACATGAAAAGATAGACATAAACAAATCATTATTAAGCACATACAAAACATCATGTAGCATTCCACCTGAGGTATAAGATGCAGCAAATAAGATAGACATATACCAGATGGGCAAGGATGATGTACAGATTGCAGGTATCCTATGCAGGTGAACAAGACCATGTATTCATGAGGGACACAAATGTAACTATCAGTAGTGAAATGTAGTAACCATATAGACTGCCTTACCAAGTATGCCCTCCCCTGTTGGGGAACATATCATCTGTTATACTGTAAATCCTGTATTATAACAAGGCAGACAGACAACAGCATGTGAGTATACTTCAGAGTCGTAACAGGAAGCAGAGGTACACAACAGCTACAGATCACACTAACAGGATACAGAGGCGCTTACGTAACAAATGGTGCACATGTCAGCCAGATATACCTGTGTAGGGAACAAGGCAACATTAATATTCTAGACTACTGGTCCATGAAACAGTTCTGCACAATATCAGCCATATGAACAATCTTACCTAGTCTGTCTGTACTTGTGGCTTCCTGGAATATGTCTTGTGATGATGTATCTGTAGGTTAAAATGGTACTCATACAACATGTATGTATTCTCCACAGTCATAACAGGAGGCAGAGCCACACAACAACATTTGATCACACTAACAGGATATGGAGACTCATACATGACATGAGTTGCTACTCTTCTGATATTGAGGGACTTATGCAATGGAAAAACACAACATTACATGTTGCTGAGAACGTTACGTGTGTACTGTGTTGGTAAGACAACAAGCTATAGCTTGTTGTGCATCCACATCATTTGTGTTTTCTCATTCACAGTGTAGTTCTTCTACTGTAACACAAATATAGCATTAAAGTATTAAGTCTGACAATGTCTTTTAATGAGAATTGGTGTATAATGCAGTGTTTATGAATGTAGGATACACCTATACATCTTGGAACACATGCCCCCCGTGTATCCAACAATCTTAGTTGGTGGTATGATGTGAGGATGTGAGGCCAGGAACATCATTATCTCTTCTATGAAGACAAGAGTGGCCTACCTCCAGTGGTATTCTTTGCCCCCCCCCCCCCATACAGGTGGAGTCTGTTGGTTGCACAGAGCATCATGTCAAAGAAACATCACCAGTAGGCCTCCCTGGATCTATTGCAACCACCCATAACATTAATCATGTGTGTCAGCTCACTTGATTCCTACAGACAGTATTGCTCATTTGTCCAAGAAGGTTGAGGTCATGCTGACAGACCCTTGATTATTATTTCATTTTCTATGTATGAAAGATTGCCTCTCCTATTTCTGTTCAACATCCGGAAGACAGGGTGATGTGCACATCTTAGAGTTTATTTTGGAGCTCACATATTGACATGATTATGTTAAAAGCATACACCAATTGAATGTCTTGCCTGTCATTTACAATGCATAGCTATGCAAAACAATCTGCACCATGTATACTGCTGATCTGTACAGATAACCTGAATGAACATGAAAACTATGTACGAAGAAATAATCCATATGGCCTAACAACATCAGCACATCTGTTAATCCATTTAACAAGCTTGCTTAGGTTATATATGCAGAGGTGGGATTTGAACCCATGTCAATGGGTATTACAACAAGTAAGAGCCAAACTTATAACTAATGTGCCACCACTCCAGTAGTGCAGCAATGGTGTTGTCACAGTTACATGCACATTCAAACACAACTGGTATTTCTACCTCAAGAATGTAGGATGCATCTTAGATATTATTGCAGTCAGTGACAGACATCATAACAAATGTGAATGTCATTATACGGTATGCAACTCACATATTGGAGTTTATATAGAAACAGAGCAGTAAAATGTCAGCGTAATAAAATGGCCTGTTAGGCAGTCATTGCTGCATATCACCACAAGACACAATGCAAATTCTGAGCCATCCTAATGTTGCCTGTGTCCCATTGGATATGCTCAAAAATACTACTATATGAATAAGCATCTGCAAGCATCTGTAAATCAGTCACTGAACATACAGATTATGGAACTCATCATAAGTTGTCAGTTTCTGTAAACATACATCAGACATTACATGTTATTTTGCAATAACTACAGATACATTTTATTCCTTCCATATCTGTAGTTCACCAGGGCTGGTTTCTTTTCATCCATACAGCTGCATATTGGGAGGATCTCATTGTCACTGAAGGACATGTACCTATATATATATATATATATATATATATATATATATATATATATATATATATATATATATATATATATATATATATATATATATATATATATATATATATATATATATATATGCATATTGTTTAATTCTACCCCTGTCCTTTATGTAACAGACAGATTGTAATGCAGAGCATTTCAAAGAACATATGTAAGAAAACATGTTTCAGTTGTTTTATACAGAATAATGATAACATAGGTATGTGATAATAGCAATGTGTTCCACTACAGCAAAGCCAGGAGGTGACAACTTATCCTTTGAAGCTAGCTGTAAGTCAGCTATACCCTAGAGTGAGATGTGCTAAGCATACACAGCTTTTTACGTACCATTTTTACCACGCATAATCAATGAGGTTTATTAACATTCAGTGTTTTGTAATCCCATTAGCAATATCCACTTAAGTTCTCGAATCTTGGCATATTAACCAAAAGCTTGTCGTAAGTATACATTGTTCAGTGCAACTGCCCAAAGGTATCAATAAATAGAAACATCTGTAACACGTCTGATGCCCTCCAGTAGTCTACTAGCATCCTATATGCTCCAACTTTAAAATATAATATTGATACTATTTCTTATCATACCATTACTACCTGCAAACTGAGTGGGACATCAGCATTTTTTGGAAGGCACTTTTCTACAACTTTCAACTGTAATAGTGAGGATGTTGACCGAGAGGAAGCTTTGGTGGAAAGAGGAGGAGACTATACAGATGCTCACTGTTTATGCTGGACATTAGCAGACGATGCAGGCATGCCCCAGGAACTTCACAATGAACAATATCTGGGACCAGATTGCTAGTGATGCTCAGGCAGACTGGGATCTACTGGACTGACATGCAGGTCCTCCACTACTATGATGACCTACATTGGAGGTGCGCAGAGGATCTTTGCCAGATGGTTGCAGAGGCCAGTAGATGTCTACGGTAAGCCACATAATCCACACCTTAACATCTACATTATCATACATGTGTGTAGCAAGAATATCTGTTTATGTGAGTCTGTGTTTCAAGTGTATTTCATGGGTACATTGGAGGGGCGCAGAGGAACTTTGCCAGATGGTTGCAGAGGCCAGTAGATGTCTACAGTAAGCCACATAATCCACACCTTAACATCTACATTATCATACATGTGTGTAGCAAGAATATCTGTTTATGTGTGTCTGTGTTTCAAGTGTATTTCATGGGAATTGATATTGATAATATTAATTTACATGGATGAAATTTAATTCTACTCATTAAAGTTAACATTCACATGTTCATAAGATCATAGGAGGTTACTAGGCTAATGGTTTCAAGACCCTTACAAACCTAGCCAAGTTCAACTTGTGTTCCCAAGGGTGTCTAGTTCAAGCAAACACTAAAATCAGCACCTATTGCCCCTGTCTAAGTGGGACACAGGTTGAACCCCCAGGGTGAATTTCTGATTACTCATCTAATCATCCAAATCACGCTTAAATAGGACCAATGAGGGGCTTTGTTTAACAAGAATAGGAAGCTTGTTCCAAAGGTGGGGCAACCTCTGAGAAAAATATGTCTCTGTATGTTTTATGTTAATGTCACATTTCAGGTTAAGGTCCTTTGAGCGAGTGACCCGTGTGCCATTTGACTTGCGAATGTGTTGCATTTCCATTAAAGTAAGGTCAGAAATTGCTCTATATGGAAGGCACAGGTTGCCTCTGACCAGTCTGTATGACACAGAGTAAAGTGACAATGGTTTCAGTCTGTTGTTACATTCTAAGGTTATCTGCAACTAAACTGGGCCAGTGTACACATTATGCAGGACTGTTGATTATGACTGTATATTAATATGGACTTCACACATATAGCTATTACTGCTATTCCACAATATCTTCTTTTACAACATCAAATAAGCTGAGATGTCCTTCAGCTCAACTGGTTAAGCAATACGGTTGTTGTTTTCTTATGCGTGTGTTTATATCCCAGTGTAGCCTATTTTTGTAAAAATATTGGTGGTGAGTCATTTAATATTGTATATCACATATGGAAGACATAAAAATATAATTTTTTTCATAAAAAAAATTTACAGTCTTATTTAGATATGCTACCAATACATGTAACTCCATTTGAATTGCAGAAGGAGCCATTTCCGGGCACATTGCTAGTGCTGCAGAGAGCCCTTTTTTCTAACAACAAAGAATGAAACTATACTATTTAACTGTAGCCTCCAAACAGCAGATGGATCTGCTGCTTACCAATATGAGTGACCACTGTAACATTGTAACACCCCCCCCATGGGACTGGGAGGAGTGTCCGATATAAAATTTATATTAGAGGCGAGTAACTCAAAAGCCACCATGTTTTAAGACTGCAACAACAGTTGGGCGAGTGAATGGGAAAAATGGAGACAGAGATCAGAACAGAAGTAAGAATTCCTGCAGTAGCAAGAATCTTTGGAAAGAGAAATGTTCACAACACACAAACATATTTGCTTTGTTTGGCAGAACAGCTTTTGCAGAATGCTGTTTAAAAATCAGCCCAAGAGCAATATAGTAACACGCAGATGGAGTCTTTTTAACAAGTGCTGGCAGAAAAACAGCGACAAGTTCAACAAAATGAACAAATGCAGCACTGAATTGTTAAATATCACTGAAAGAGTTAGAGCAAGTACAAAAAAAAAAATACTTATATCAGCTTTGTATTTCCAGATGGTTTTAGAAGCAATCAAATCTTGTAGCCAAAGGTGAACAGCCAGGCACAAGGAAGCTCTGAATAAAAGACCAGACTCTTACAAAATGCAACTCTTTTATACCACCAAGGTGAAAGACTTTTCTAAAGTTAAACCCTCAGGCCAATCATCTCAAAACACCAAAAAACTATTGACCAGCAGTTCCTATCTAAATAAAATGGAGACAGAGATCAGAAAAGAAGTAAGGATTCATGCAATATCAAGAATCCCTATAAAGAAAAATGTTCACAACACAAAAAACATTGCAAAACTTAGAAATATTTTGGCAAACTCAGAACAGCCTTTGCAGAATACTGTTAAAATAACAGCCTAAGAGCAGTACAGTAACAATCAGATGGAGTTTCTTTAACAAGTGCAGGCTGAAAAACAGCGATAAATTCAACAAAATAAATAAATGCTGCGCTGAATTGTTAAATATCACTGAAACAAATATATATATATATATATATATATATATATATATATATATATATACATATATATATATGGGTCCACTTCAAAATACTGACTGTCAAAATCCGTAAACTCAAAATATCAAGACCAAAAATCTCTAAAGCTCAAAATACTGAAAACTCAAAATACTGAAACTCAAAATATCGAAACAAAAAAACACAGTACAGCAACACAACGTATATCAGCAGAACTACATACAGAAACAAGTTACTCTTCTGCAAGTATAGGTGGGGGGCAAGCCTCCATGCACCCCCCCCATGTGGGGGGTTACACCCCTGCACCCCCCACACCCCCGGCTACTTAAATATATCAACTCTGATATTGCACTTCACTACACTAAAGTGCAGTCTCGGAGTTGATATATTTAAGTAGCAGGGGGTGTGGGGAGTGAAGGGGAGCTTGCCCCCTGCTTATACTTGAAGAAGAGTAATATGTTTGTGTTTTATTTGTTTCAGTATGTATTTGTGCTGGAATATAATAAGTGTTGGTATCCTGTGTGATTTCAGTATTTTGAGTTTCAGTATTTTGAGTTTTCAGTATTTTGAGTTTTAGAGATTTTGGTCTCAGTATTTTGAGTTTAGGGATTTTGAAAGTCAATATTTTGAAGTGGACCCATATATATATATATATATATATATATATATACACACACACACACACACACACACACACACACACACACACACACACACGCACACACACGCACACACACACAATCTTATATCACCTTTGTATTTCCAGATGGTTCTAAAGGCAATCCAAATCTTGCAGCCACTTGCGAACAGCCAGGCACAAGGAAGCTCTGAATAAAAGAGCAGAATCCTACAAAATGTAATTCTTTTATGCCATCAAGATGGAATACTTTTCTAAAGTTAAAACCTCAGGCCAATCAGCTCAAAACACAAAAAGCTATTGACTAGTAGTTCCCATCTAAATAAAATGGAGACCGAGATCAGAACAGAAGTAAGGATTCATGCAATATCGAGAATCCTTGGAAAGAGAAATGTTCACATCACATAAAAACTTTGCAAAACTTAGAAATAGTTTGGAAAACTCAGAACTGCTTTTCCAGAATACTGTTAAAACAACAACCTAAGATCAGTATAGTTGTGATGCCCTTGCACTGGCCCAGTAATCAAGGAGCCTCAATCCTCACCAATGGCAACAGTTGGGGATGTACACACTGGAAGGCTGAGAAGTACACATACAGTAAAGTGCAATTTCCCTTAAGAGCACATAGAGATCACAGTCAGTCTGGGGCTGGTTTCTCTCTCTTTCTCTAGATCCCCTAGTAAGACTCCCCACTGGCACAGCTATAGGGTTGATATATCAGGTGAGTGGCCAAACCAAGATCTCCAGTGCCCTCTCTGTCCAACCAGTGCTTCGTGTCTCTGCCCAAGTAGCTCACACACACACACACACACACACCTGGAAAAGTCTGGCACAGGTATACTAGTTATGCCCCCTTCTGCCCAGACTATAAGGTAGTTCCAGCTGCCAACAGCCACTCTTATCAGCTACTTTAAGGCCCTTAGCAAAGGGTGTCCAATCCTACTGTGTAACATTACTATTAATCTAAATGGCAGTCTGATGGAGAGCAAGGCTATTTAGGAGTGGCCTGCACAGTGTCACCAAATAGATATGCAAGTACTCTAAGAGCTTAAATATGTCTCACAGATGTCAGCTACAAAGATAAGTTTAAATATATCTAATAATAAATAAAAGAACAAGACCATGATAAATATGTATTCAGTTACATCAGAGTTCAAAATCAAAGGAAATATTTAAAACAACATTGCAGGAAAGTCTCAAATAAATAAAGAAAACATAGCAGCAACGACCACAAAAAGAATACCAGTGAGAAACAGCTCAACTTTCATGAATTTAATACAAAAATATATTACACTTCTCTTAGCGCCTCGGCCAACAGCCTTTACAGAGTAGAAAAAACATAAAGGACATTCAAAGTAATATATATAGTAAAAAAAGAAGAAACCAATTAATGCATCTGAACAATCAATTAATTATTCAATTATAAAACTATCATTTAACCTTTTAAAGTTACACTGATTATATAAAACTGTGCCAGTTACATTCCTTATTTAGTCCATAGGGACTTAGGGTATTGTATTTCATAATCAACAAAGACTCCTTTTGTCTTAACACATTTTTTTGAATAGTAACATTATTAAAACGTAATGGTACATGTTCTAAAACAGAAACCTTCATGCATTCTAAACTACCATCATGTTCATTATTAAAATGTTCTGCAATGGGACTGTTCATCTTTTTGTTTTTCACATCTCTTATATGTTCCTTTATTCTCTGAGATAAAGTGCGTTTGGTTTCGCCAATATAATATTTCTTACATGAGCAGAAGATGACATAAATTACCCCAGTACTAAGACATGAGTATTTTGCTCTGTTTGTAAATTTTTTTCCATTAATTTCTCTTATTTCTTTATTTATGAAGGGACATATAGAACATTTATTACATAAAAAAGTGCCTACTTCATTAATATTAATTAATATGGGGTTTTGCTTTTCTTTATATACACTATGAACCAAAAAACCTTGTATATTTCTTCCTCTTTTGTATGATATCACCAATTCTACATTCTTTAGTGAAATAATTTCTTTTCTAACAAAATCCCAATATTGTTTTATTATATTATTAATCATAGGGGAAAAATTAGTATATTTAGTTACAAAAAATAATTTATCTTCACTCTGTACTTTATTGTTATATTGTCCTATATTGTATTTATTCTTAAATTTTTTATCACTAAACACTTCATTATAGCTATTCATAACATTTAATTTATTATAGCCTCTATCAATAAACAAATTAGCTGCTTTCAAAGCTTCATTAGCTGCTAAACATACATCACTACTTAATCTTTTATTCTAATGAATTCCCCATAGGGATGGCTTTCAATGTGTGTATCGGATGACAACTAGTGCCACACATTTTCCAATTCATCTCATTGAATTTCCTATGTATATTTGTAATAATTTTATTACCATTACATCCAGTTAACGAGATATCCAAAAAATTAATTTTGTCTCCTATACAGGTGTCATCAAATTTGATACCAAAGTCATTATTATTTAAATCATTAATAAATGTAACTGATGAACCATGTCCCCCCTTGCATATAAAAATTAAATCATCAATAAATCTATAGTACCCAATGACATATTTCCTAAAAAAAGGATGACTATATATGTACTTATTTTCAAAAAGGCCCATAAATAAATTGGCATAAGCTGGGGCAAACGCAGCCCCCATCGCTGTTCCTTTAAGCTGTCGGTATAAAGTGCCATTAAATTCAAAAATATTATGGGTTAAGCAAAATTCTATTAGTTCTACCATAAAATGTGTTTTAGGGTTATCACCCATAAATGTTACTATAGCTTCTAAACCAAATTTGTGTATTATACTCGTATATAGGCTTACTACATCTGTAGTAATAAAGTACATATGTTCTAGCCATATAATATTTTTAATTTTATTTAGAAAATCAAAAGAATCCTGAATATATGAAGGCAACTTTACAACTTCCTTTAGAAGATGTTCATGTAGTAAGCCACACAAGTTATATGTAAAGGAATCAAAAGCAGACACAATTGGTCGACCCGGAGGTCTCTCCATATTTTTATGTACTTTAGGTAGGCAAAAAAATTTTGCCACCTTACTATTTTTAACCATAATTTTACTATCCACATCTGATTTAGTAAAATAATGCAATCTAACACCTTTGTACAATAAAGTTTTAAAGTCTTGTTCCGCTTTAAATAAGAAGGCATTATTAATCACTGAGTAAGTGTCTTTTTTACTCAAATGTTTCATACACATTTCATAATAATCACTGTTATTAAGGACCACCAATTTCCCACCCTTGTCTGATGGTTTGAAAATAATATCATCATTCTTACTTAATCGCTGTAATTTATGCCATTGGTCTTTAGTCAAATTAAAACATTGTTTTGCACATAAAAAATCTTGCAATTCCTTATCTAATAAAGTGTTAAGAAAAACATCTAGTCTCTGGATATTTGCATTCTTGCAAGGAGGCATAAAACAATTATTAGTTTTTAAACTACTAGTATTAAACAAACTGTAAGCATTATTGTAATCTGCATTATCCGAGGTACATGAATAAAAAGAATTATCACTGTCATCATCACTACTATTCCCTACCATAGAGTTATCAGATGAACATTCAACATTCATATTTCCCGTTTTACAAAAGAAGAAATCCCTCAAATTCATTTTACGGTATAAGTTGAACAATTCTATTTTAAGCTCATGTTTACGTGGAATACATGTTGGTATGAACTTCAGTCCCTTCATAAGCACTGATAGCTCTATTTCATCAAAACTATAGTTAGAAAGATTAATTATATACTCATTAGAAAAAGTCACTGGGCATTGTTCATGCCCATCTACCTTTTTTAAAGTATCTATCGCCCGGATCTCTTTGGCGTTCCGAATTCTGCCACTCTCTCTTCCTGGGATTGTTGTACTGCCCCCGTTGTTCTGCATAGGTCTTCCGAAAGGACTCAGAGTTTGCCGCTCTTGGTAAGTCAGGAAATTCTTCTATTTCTCTCTCGTCTTCTTCAAAAGATGAGGCACCACTTTCTCCTGAGGCAAAACTCTTATTTTTGTACTGTTCCGAGACCGGATTTCCTTTCTGAAAAGTGACGTTTTTCCTTCTGGGTCTTGGATTATTAAACAGTACAAACGCCCTCTTGTGGTCATAGTCACAAATGTCTCTATTAAGTTTGTATTTCTTTCGATCAATGAGTTCTTTCTCATAATTAGTTAATTTATTATTGATGTCAATCAGAAAATTTTCCAGTGTGGAGTTGGAAGTTAAATTAACTATTTGTTCACAAGTAGATTTTGTTTCAATAATTAACTTCTCTCTTTTAATATGGTCTCGTTCTAACAAGATAGAGACCCATTCTAGACTACATCGGTGAGCTGCTGCAATCCACCTTTCATGAAATTTCACTTCAGTTTCATCTTTAAGGTCAAAAGGGGAGGAAGGTTTTTTAATAGACCTCAACCCACGTGGAGTTATTTCTAACTCACAATATCTCTCCAAACTCCCGATATTATAGAAAACAGCAGTCTCTTTGAATATTAATTGTTCCAATTTAGAGCACAATTCCTGTGCATCAGGATTTCCTGCAAAATCAGACTTCTTACCCACCATAGCAAACGGATTCAATAAACTTCTTTTGCGTGAGTCTTCCCATTTCTTCATAATGCCTCCACCAGCATTATTGGGTGCATTAGATGTATCAGCACCTGTGTTTTTATTACCATTGAAGTGAATGTCCCCACTGTTAACTATAGTGGTATTAGTAGTAGTTATTCGTTGATTTGATTCACCATTACGATTAGGCATTTCCATGCCTGATTCTCTAAAAATCCTTGGAAAGGAGCACAGAGACTCACTGGTCATATTATTTCTCAACAACACCACGAACTCAAAGAAATATAGCAGCAACGACCACAAAAAGAATACCAGTGAGAAACAGCTCAACTTTCATGAATTTAATACAAAAATATATTACACTTCTCTTAGCCTCGGCCAACAGCCTTTACAGAGTAGAAAAACATAAAGGACATTCAAAGTAATATATATAGTAAAAAAAGAAGAAACCAATTAATGCATCTGAACAATCAATTAATTATTCAATTATAAAACTATCATTTAACCTTTTAAAGTTACACTGATTATATAAAACTGTGCCAGTTACATTCCTTATTTAGTCCATAGGGACTTAGGGTATTGTATTTCATAATCAACAAAGACTCCTTTTGTCTTAACACATTTTTTTGAATAGTAACATTATTAAAACGTAATGGTACATGTTCTAAAACAGAAACCTTCATGCATTCTAAACTACCATCATGTTCATTATTAAAATGTTCTGCAATGGGACTGTTCATCTTTTTGTTTTTCACATCTCTTATATGTTCCTTTATTCTCTGAGATAAAGTGCGTTTGGTTTCGCCAATATAATATTTCTTACATGAGCAGAAGATGACATAAATTACCCCAGTACTAAGAACATGATGGTAGTAAATTAATATCAAATATTACTGCTGGGTTAGCTTGGATGACATCACCTTTTTGTCATCTGACTTTAGTTCCCAAGCTAAACCCCCCAGTATCAGAAATTACCAACATGTAACATCTCTCTGTGAAAATACATAGCCTTCAGATGTTTGCAACTGCTAGAGGACATAAAACAATAAAACACATACAAAACAACACAGAGAGTACCCTAGTGTAGACAAACTGTCTCCTGTTGACTGAAACTGAAAGATAATTTTATAGCACAATCATAAAACAATTTAGTTTCAACTATTTTCTTGAAGTTTTGCAAGTTAACCCTCTATGTTCATAGTTTCCACTATTAAAAATATATAGTCACACAATTACAATAGTTTATATACATTTCTGCTCTAAGCCAGCAGGGCATGCTGTGGTTACATTTTATGTCAGTACATAACATATAGTTTTAACACAGTTGTAGCACAAGCATCTTACATGAAGCATGTTGGCATTCACAAATGACACATAACCACTTAAAAAATTCCAGATAGCCGGGCTGGCAGTATCTCCTTCTGTTACATTTCTATAAAATCATTTTAATATTCACAAATGAAATAAAATTATTTACAAAATCCCAGCTAGTTGAGCTGGCAGTATTTTCCTTTGTCACACTTCTTCCCCTCCCTCAAAACTCAAGCTAGTTTGTCACGTGAACCTTGAGAAATGCTGCTTGAGAAGGTTATGCCAATCTGGGAATATCTTACCCCATTCCCTGCCTTGGGAATCTCCTCCCTAAGAGTCTGTTTGACTCTCTCAGGCACCCTATAAGGGGCTTGCTTTATGGGCCTTTGGGATCCTGTATCTACATGGTGTTGCACCAAGTAGGTGCACCCTGGTTTCCCAGTGAACAAGTCCCCAAATTCCTGTAACACTGCTCGGAATTCTCAAACCTGGGTAGAGGATAACTGCTGGGACAGTACTACCCCTTCCACTGAGGTATCAATCCAAGCTTCACTGAGAAGATCAATCATCAGATCCCCCTCAGCCTCCTCCTGGCATCCACTAGAAATACTCAGCACAAGGGCCTCTCTGTCATGGTAGGTTTCATCATGCTAACATGGTACAATTTATGCCCCTGCCTCCTGCCTAGCAGTTCTACCATGTAGTTAACAACACTGACCTTTCTTACCACCTTGAAGGGTCCCATCCAGGCTGCCTGTAGCTTGTTGTATCTTAAAGGAATGAGAACCATAACCTGCTGCCCCACAGCATACTCTCTACCTCAAGCATTCCTGTCATGTCAGACCTTTTTCTGCTGTTGGGCTTCTGCCAGGTTCTCATAGGTCAAGGCCATGAGTGCCCTGAGCCATGTCCTGAGGTTTAGGACATATGCCACAACAGACTCCTTGTGGGTTTCACACTCAGCCTCCCACTTATCTCGAATCAATTCCAGAGGCCCCCTCTGGGACTGGTAGTGTCTCCTTCTGTTAAATTTCTATAAAAATAATTTTAATATTCACAAATGACATTGAATTATTTACAAAATTCCAGATAGCTGGGATGGCAGTATTTCCCTTTGTCACAATAGTGACAAGCATATGGAGTTTCTTTAACAAGTGCAGACTGAAAAACAGTGATAAGTTCAACAAAATAAATAAATGCAACACTGAATTGTTAAATATCACTGAAATAGTTAGAGCAAATGCCAAAATATATATATATACTTACATCAGCTTTGTATTTTCAGATGGTTTTAGAAGCAATCCAAATCTTGTAGCCACAAGATTATTCCATTGACTTCTACAACATTAAAGAAAATGTGATTTGCATTAGTTCAAATGGTTAAGCAATAGGCCAGTATAAACTTTTTTTGTCTATGTGTGGGTTTGAATATCAGTGTAGCCTATTTTGGATATATTGGCAGTTATGCATTTACTATTGAACAACGCATATGGGAGATTTATACTAGATGATAAGTTATACATTACAAATTTTACACATTTAGTAAGGCTGTGGTACATTGAAGTATATAGCTCTTAGGCTGAAGATGACTACACATATCTTCATTATCCTCAAAGATTCTAAAAACATCATGCTTCTGTTAATAATGATGTATGTATAAATACAGGGTAATACTTACACATGTTACCTTCACAGTTTAAATTACAAAACATTCTGTTATAATTCATTAGTTGTTTTCATTGACTATTCTCCTACCTAAATTTTGTGTATATTTAAATTCTTCACATGAGCAGTAATTCCTTTAATGACTATTTATGTCTTTCAAGAGCAGACAAAAGTTTTCTTGCAAACTATGACACTTGGAAATCTGTATTGTTATAATTGTGGGCTATTGCTGTGAGCAATGTAATGACATGCAGTCATGATTGCATAGTTCTGTTGTTCGAATTCCAGTGCAGACATTAAGTACATCATTGGCAAGATTGAATATTACACAAGCATGCATGACTTTCATGTTATGAACAGTGGTGTTTTTGTTCCATTGTATTAGTTGCACGTGTTATATAAGTCACCAGTTCACAGTGCACAAGCATTTTGGATATATTATGTACAATGTCATGTTAAATGTGTATAGCAGCTTATGTAAGGCACATGGTATCACTTGTACTTTTCTTTTACTTGTCATGTAATATGCAGACACAACTTCACATATGGCGAATATAGGAATTTACTAGGTTAAGGGCTTAAGAGCCCCTAAAAGCTTGGCCAGTATAATCCAATTTTACCCAATATATAGCCGCTAGGGACAAGAGGATGACATGGGTTTGTACCTGTACTTTGAGTATCTTACAGCTTTCCCCAGTCCATAAGGGATATAGCTGTTAGCCCATGTATGAATTTGTGATTCCCCATCCATTGATCCAAACTGCATTTGAAGAGGGCCAGGGAAGGGCCCTGCTTAACTTGAATAAGAAGCCTTTTACAAACAAAGGGGTAATCTCTGAGACACATATATGTCTCTTCAGCATGTTTTGTTTGAGTCACTAAGTTTAGATCTCTAGATCAGGTGGCTCTCATGTTTGACTTGCAAATGTGTAGCAGCTCTATCAGGGCTGGATTTGTGCGTGCATTGTAGGTCAGGCATAGGTCACCCCTTAATAGTCAGTTGGAGACACAGTAAAGGGATATGGCCCACATTGAACATGCTGTTTACACCCTGTATTTTCTTTGTAAGAAACCTCTGAGGTTGCTTCATCTGCTGTAAGTGCCTAGTCTAGTACATACCAAATAATGTTATTGGTCTAATGAGGGCTGAGTACAGCGGGACTATAATTTCCTTGGATCTGGATGCCATACCTTTACTTATAAGTAGTGCCACATAGACAGACTTCTTCACTACTGTGGACACATGGCTGTAAAAGTTCAGGATACTATCTATTTGTGTACCCTGATCTCTCACCTCTGAGTTTACTCATAGGGGTATGCTATTGATGTTGGAATTTGCAGGGTGATTTGACTTCCCAAAGGGTATGATAATGCATTTTTTTCACATTTAGTTTTAGACAATTGTTCTGACACAAATAATTTGTCTGATCTAGACCCTCCTGAAGGATATCTACATCACTGTGGGATTCAATGATTGCCCCCAGCTTGCAGTCATCTGTAAACTTTGTCATCCAGAGCTCTTCCACATTAGCCTTGACTTCAGAAAAGTATATTCCAAACAGGAGTGGTCCCAGCACTGAGTCCTATGGCACAACACTTGTAAGTGGCCTATTGCTGGATCTGAATTCACTCACTTTAATCATATGTATCCTGTCCTTGAGCCAATTGGCTATCCATCTGTTGATGTAGGGATTTATGCCCAGTGGTATGATAATACATTTTTTTCACATTTAGTTTTAGACCATTGTTCTGAAAGTGGGATGGTGGAGGGTACATCTTGGGGGAGAACTGGGAGTGATGGGGAGGTAAAATTCGAGCTGACTTTGTCAGCCAGCAAATTCGTTATATCTTCTGGCTGAGTATAGGTGATGCCATCTACAACTAATTAATTGTTGAGTGTTGCTGTTGTGGACGTAACTGAAAAATGCCTTATGGTTATCCTTAGCTTTGGAGGCTATCTTTACCTCAAAGTATACTTTCAGAGACTTGACTAGTTTCCTAATTCACTTATTTAGACTAATTAGGGACATTTTCCTCTGCTGTACACATTACCTCTTACTTCTCACCAGGATTTTTTTTCTTTTGTTGTACAACCTATTAATACTAGGAATCCACTGGGGATGGCTTGTTTTTTTTTAGTTTGACCTGAATTTCTCTATTTCTGGTACTGCTGTTTCTATACAGTTGTTTATATTGTTGTACATGGCTTTTGTGTACACATCTGCATTTGTTTCTGTGTTTTCTGGATTTGAGAGAGCTTGGAAACTAGCTATGCCATCTCTTAATAGGGGTTAATTTACCTTAGAGATGTTCTTAAAGTTTTTGGGGTTAGGTGCGCGGGACTAGTTTTACCTTTATTTCAAGGAAGATTTATTTTGTGATCTGATCTTACCAGTGAGGACATCACACTTTGGGGATGCAGTGCTCACCCATATTTGTGATATTTGTTCCCCTAATGAGAGTGCAGACTAGCTGCTCCAGGGCATATGAATTTACAAAGTCAAAAAATCTTTAGGCCTGCATGTTAGTTGTATGATCTATAGGTTTATTGGATTATGTAAAGGGGGACCAGTAGCTAGCAAGAATATGGTAATGGATTTTCCTATGGTTAGTTAGACATGTTGTAGCTCAAGCATGTCATATTGTCTGACCAACCTTGAGGTGTGCTTATCCTTTATGTAGATAGCTATGCCACTTCCTTTAGCTCGTTCATGCTCAGTGGATGGTCAGAATGTATAAAAAGTGTTACAACCATGTACTGCCAGAGTACGTTCCGTAACTTTGAACCATGTTTCAGTAACAGCTCAGATGTCATCATTCTCCAGGGTGAGGAGCGCTTCTAGAGAGTGAGTGCATTTTCTTGTTGAGACTCCTAGAATTTAACTGTAACACCTTTAGCTTGTCATAAGTAGCTATTGTTATGTTGGAAGGTTTATCTGAAAGCCTAGATATAACAGATGAAGACCACTGGGCAAGCAGCATGGCCTGTCAACTATGTCCTCCTAGGGTGACAAGTAGTGGACCCCTTTGGAAGGACACCAGTGGCTAAGCCAATTGTTAAAGTTGATCATTTTCTGCTGGTATTGTGGCATCATCCTTGGAGGCAGCAGAATGCTGCTCACTGCTAGGCTCATACCTGCCTGTGCCACAATTCTAAGACAATAATATGTCTTTCTTCATATAGTCCAAGGAGGTACATCTGAAATCAGTCACACCCATATGGACTATGACTCAGTTGTACTGGTACTTAGGGGTAAGTGATCTGAGTGCTTGCATGATGTGGAAGATCCTGGCCCTTAACAGGCAACTAAATGGTAAGAGGGACATCATTGTGTCTTACATCGACTTGAACTTGGAATGGAGTTTCCTATGACCAGAATATTGGTTTGTGGAGTGTTTCACCTTATAGGTTTAGCAGTTGAAACACAATTAAATCTGGCTTTATGTGTTTTGATAGGAATTGTTTTGTTTTTGTTTGTCTGCATGCAGAGTTTCTGAGGACTGTGTCTGAGAGGCTTTTGAAGTTTGGGTAAGTTACATGTGAGTGCCTCCACATATGTGGGTCTATGTGTGTGGTCCAGTGAGTGATGCGTGTAAGATGCTGACAGCCTGTCTGTTGCTTTTTGTGTTTGTATGTGAGAGACTAGCCTCCAGTGTCAATGTATAATTACATCTCTCACATACTATATTTGTCTGTTCGAGAATTAAGTGGTTGTCAGTGTACATAAGGCAATCGCTACATTGCCTCAGGATGCCCACGTCCACCAAGCTGGATGCAGAGATAGAAGGAAAGTGTCCATCCATAGTTGAAGATCCTAATATGTACTTGCATGGAATAAGAGTGGAGGGTGTTGGTAATCAGATGAGGGAAGGGAGTTTACTTGGTGTAATCTGCAGCTAACCTAACTAGCAATGCTGCCCAGCATATGAAGCAGATGCTGTCTGAGCAACAATAGTCCTGGGTGCTATAATAAGGTAAGGTAGACTTAAGTAGTCCTAACTAAATGTGTAAATGCTTATCACCATGCAAATTAGTTGACCCATGAGTAACGTTGGACTGAGGTACAGTTCCAAGGTAGTTTTATATGGAAATTTCAACTTCTGGTGATTGCGTGCATACAAAGCACTAGTAACTGCTGCTATGCAAAGAGCAATTTTGGGCAAATGCAAGCCTTATGTATGATCAGGAAAAAAAGCAAATTTTATACTAGCAATGCCCTGAGGCCAATTAGGTAAGCACACAATGAGCTTTCCACCAATAATTTCCAGCTGAGATAGGTGAAATCAGCCTTCTCTTGCCACAAGAGTGCAGACTCTAACCCTCTTAATATAAATAACTGGCTTGGACCCCAAGTATTAAGGAACCACAATCAGATGCCTAATATGAAGAAACACTAAATACAATGTATTTCAGTGCAGAACTGCAGACATTACAGCAGTTTGAAAAATGAGCTTTAAACTTTAAAAAAGTGCAAAAAACCCCAATAAATAGCACAGTAAACATTTGCAGTGTAATGAAAAGAAGCAGTGTTATTAGATGTTTGCATCTGTATAGGGTACTGGCATAGCAAGCATTTCCATGCAAATGTGCCGAATTTATAGTAAACTGACTTTTGAGCCCTCTGGCCAATTAAATGACTACAGTTATAGCCCTTTTGTGTGCTTCCCAACTCAGACAGACTAGGCATACATCTACTGCCACTAGATGAATAATCCTAGTCCTCATAATGTAAAAGCATGATTAAAGAGTGTCCGGAGTGAAATGTTACCACAAAAAAAAAAAAAAAACTTAAGGAAAGGCAATGAGTAATTCAAGAAACAGCTTATAAAAGTGTGATCATTCAGTAAAAGTACTTTGCTTTGTAGAAATGAGCCAAGAGCCACCCGATTGTGCAGAATTTATAAAGGCACTAAAAGCAAGGTAAGCTGATTAATAAGCCCGCTGGCTAATAAAACAACTACATGCAGTAATCTCTAGAATGTTTCCCCAATCTATATAGACCAGGCTACCACCCACTGCCACTAGATGGAAAATCCTCTGTCCTCCTGATGTAAAAACACTGAAAACAGATTGCTAGAGTGCAAAAGTACACTTCATTATCAAACAGCTAGCTAGATAATGAATTCTAAGCAAGTAATTCAGTAGAACAGACAATGAGAGGCAAACAGCACTTTTTTTCCAAATACGCACAAGAAAAGGGAAATAAATAATTCAAGATATCACCAGCAGTGCAGAAAGAGAGAAGCTTATAAAGCTCAATTTACAGTAAGGGTGGGCAGCTTACAAATCACCAAGTTTAAAAAGCAGATCAAGAAATGGGAGAGTAGGTGGGAAAAATAACCAGCAGGGAGTCAACAACAGTGCTTGTAGTTTTTGTAGGCCTTGTTTCTTATCGGAAAATACAAGGCCACAGATATACTCAGTGCATTTAAGAATAACTCAAGAAACAAAATTAACCAATGCAAAAAGAAAAATGCATGTGAAATGTGCAGCCTGGATAATTGAAGTGTCTATCTGCCACAATGAACAAAAACATCAGGCCAAGCAGATTTCTCAAAACAGAAACAAAATGGAACAGGTAAAACAAAATGCATCTCTATCAGGTTAAGCAACTCACAGACAAAGAAAAATATTACTTTTCTCACCATCAGGGAGTCACCAATACTGGCTGTAGTTTTGTAGGTCTTGAGTCTTATCAGAAAATGTACAAAATAGACAAACACATTTACATCTACATATATATGTCTATCGGTATGTATTTATAAGCATAAGTATACATACATGTGTAATAAAGTATAATCATACATGTGACTGCACTGGAAGAGCACAGCATTGAGGTATCATATATCATCTACGTGTGTACACAGTTACTTTGATTATGACATCACAACTCAAAATGTTTAGCATACAATAACAGTGTACATTTATAGGTTTTTATCCACATGGTTAGTTATTTCAGTACGCTTACATAATGTCATCTTAGACTGGAACCCCAGTTAGTGTGTGTAATGCTTCCTTGCGTAATCATAGATATAAGTTGTTTAACTTCCATTAATTCATTCAATCACAGCCAAGATAGATTAGCTAGGCAAACAGTATTCTGGTTTGTAGTGTGAACATAAGGGACAATTGTAGGTTTGAATCTAGCTTCCTCCCATTTTTCTGTAGCAATCCTTGTGTGTACACAGTAGTGAGAATGGTACATCAATGACTGAGTATCCAAAATGTGATATTGTATTGTATGGTATGTTACTGCTAGCTAATATATAATAATTACTGTTCTGTTGTTGTACAGAGAAATCATGATATACTGAACTTAAGCAGTCCTTCTGTTTCTGTTATATATCCTGTTTTCCTGTTTGCAGTTGATGAAGACTGCACCCGAAATTGTGCATTGTGCATAGAGAATATGAGTAGGCTTGAGGAGCAAGCAAAGGGTTCCACCTTTATTTCTCCATAAATACTGTTGACATATTTAAATCTCCAGTTTAAATGTGTTGTCTTATGACATTCAGGCATGCTAATGTTTATGTCAACACTCCCATAATACATCTGCAAGGTAACTGTAATACTTGTTGACTTATTGTGAACAATATTAGTGTGTACAAAATGTTAAGTGGAAAGTTGCCGTAAGAGTTATCAACAGGATTTTTTTTTCTTTTTATTAAATTGAGTTTATGTAATGTTTGTTGACACAACGTAACTGAAAAATATCTATTCTAACTGTCATATTGATTTTGACTTGAATGTTTTACATGCGAGTTGCTTGTACTGTTACTGTGGTTTGAATAGCAGGAAGTGGCAAACTTGTATGTGTGGTAATGGCTTTCTACTAATTATATGTTGTGTATAGCCTGTCTATGTTATTATAAAATGGGTGTCTGGTGCCTCAGCATTCTTAATGCTGTTGGCAGACCTTTACTGGCATGTACTTTTTGAGTTTCAATCGTCCTGCAGTGCTGTATAACTGCACTGTGATGTTTGTTAAATGAAATATTACATACCATTTCTTGTTATTATGCTACAAATCAGTCATATTTTTATTGCACGTCTGAGGTGCTGTATTGCACATTCATAATCATTATTACATGTTTTCACTGCAGGTCCATACATAGGCATAATAGAAATGTAGGCAGTGACAGTGATATATTTGTTGAGGGGCAGTTGTGTATGTGTCATACATATAATTTCTAGCTTTTGCATGTTGTCGCTATGCTAATAGTGCAGTTGTTCAAAACTTTCAAACTATCTGCTGGAGAGATAGGTATGTATCTCAGAGTCATGATAACTTGAACAAACATTTCACATGTCCTGTCTCATAATTTTTTATGTTAATTGCATATTATACACTGTCTTTACAATTATGTTGGTACACATCTGATTGTGTTTTATTACAGACATGTTTGTCATATGACTGTGATGTACATTCCACACCATTTTGTACATTACTATGGAATATATTTATGCCTTACATCACATATGGTGTTAGAGTTGGATAAGGTCATATAGTAGTGTTATATCACATACATAATAGTTACAACATGTAGATTCTATAAGTTTGTATGACATTTCATTTATTCATTGATTTTTGGTTAATACCTATTATGTATGTAAAATGTTTTTATCCTTTGTTGAACTTTGGCAGAATGTGGAACCCATGCTTGTTCACCAATCAGGGAGACCACTGCCAGCCATGTCAGACTTCGAGGATCAGGGCTATGACAGGGATGATGACACAACAGACCTGGACCTGCATGTGCCACTGTTCCTGCTGCTCTTTGTAGAAAATTTCTACCACCATGACAGGCAGATGATTACTGGGACCAGATCCAGGCATAGTGACAAACGTCTTCCAGAAGCAGATGAGGGACCTGATGGGCAACTTCTATCAGGACATGGGGCAGGCCATGCACAACTCCTTCCAGGAGATTGCTAGAGAGATCTTTTGTGATGTTCAGTCCCATTATGGTGGTCCCTCAAGACTGTAAGTATTGTCTATGTGATCTACTTTTGTAATGCTGCCACCATGGTGTTTTCCATAGTTAAATATTTACCATCTTGACACAATTGTGCAGACATGCCATATCTCTATCATGATTGTCTGATATATGTCATAATGTACACTACACATAACATGTCATATGTGGTTTTATCTTGCTGCTGCAGTATAACATGTATTACTAAATGACACGTGCAGTAACCATTGTTATTTACATGATCATGCTGTCATTATTGCATACACTGTTCCATATGGACAGGGAAGCTACTCCTTCAAGTGTGTGTGTGTGTGTGTGTGTGTGTGTGTGTGTGTGTGTGTGTATACTCCTATGCATACATTGCAGCATAATATCCTTATGTCTGATAGACTCTGGCCATTTATGTGACATATATAACTGCTGCAGTTAGCATAATTCCAGTGGGACACTATTGCTCTGCTTGTGTTGTTCCTGTATGTACTTAGTTTGGATGACAGCAACTCACATACTACATTATTCCCATCATTTTCACATAACACAGTGATGTGGGTCAAGTGGTTTATTTGCACGTTATCCATGAGTATGCATTGCACCCATTTGTGTATTGGCTGTTGCTGTCTTATGTTTGTTCAACATGATATGTCTTTGATTTTGTAATTTATGTAACACTCTTGGGTTTGCTGTCTCACTGGCACAGTCATCTTGTGTGTGGCATGTAATGGCAAATATTGTGCCATATAGTATTACAGTACTATGAGGCACAATCATCTTGTGTGTGGCATGTAATGGCAAATACTGTGCCATGTAGTATTATGGTACTATGGTATCTGTGAACATGTATCCTTGACATAGTGCATTGACATTTACTGGTCCATTTGTGAATATACAAAGGTGATACTTTGTTTAGCATCATTCATAACTCTCTTGTCTGTCCTTATCTTGCATATGTCAATAGCTGGTCATTTGGATAATAGCTTATATTATGACATGCAGTCACATATTTGCATACATGCCCATGTGTATGTATTTGTAGTACACATGCACTGATTTACATGGATGTACATGTGTATGGTCATAATATGATTAACATACAACCACCCTTGCAATATGCAACAGGTTTCATGCACTTATTCCATTTTTCTGTGCTGTACTTATGCTTGCTTGTAATATGAAATTGGATCTGCTGGAGAGATAGGTATGTATCTCAGAGACTACCCTGTCTATGGAACAGGCTCCCCATCCAGATGAAGCAGAGTTCCTCCCTAACCCAATTCAAGTGCAACTTGGACAACTGGATGGGAACCAGAAATTCATCCCTGGTTTGGAACCTATGTCTCTAATGGATGTAGTTAACCTGTAAATGGTTCATCTCCCAGGCCTGTGCTTACACTTATCAAGGGTATCAGAACTTGTCAGAGATTTGGGATGCATGGCTAGGCTTAAAAAGGCCCTTGTGGTCGTTAGCCTAGTAAACACCTACGAACCTAAGTGGTATATCTGTATATTTGGTAATTTTTTTCTAAATAGGCAATTGTTTTTAATTATTTTGTATAAGAATGATTATAAGTGGTATAACTGCACATTTGGTATACCTATTCCATATCATACAACTGAATATTACTATCTAATTTGTATAACGTCAGCATGAATTACATTTTTGGATGACTATAGAAGTAATTTCTCTCAAACTATGGTACTCATTCATTGTAAAGGTACGCATCTCATGGAAATAAATATGTTTTTATGGATCACAATTAATTTTCCTTTTCAGTGCTGCTATCTTAATAAAGGTTTTATGAGAATAGTTGTCTAAAAATATCTGCTGGAGTAAGGCACAATGATAGTCTCACCTAAGATGCCAGCATCAATTAAATTCTGATGATGGATCTATATGGCTAGTACCTGAGTCCTGAAACTGTTTTCGACAAAACATATTGACCCTGACTCCTAAGGTTCACTTTCTTTTTATATTATGCATGCTGCTTACATTTATATGTAATATGATGTGCCCAAGGCTTTCAGTGTAACATTCTGGTTCTCACTGTCATACTGTGCTCTGATGTTGTCTCTTCTGCCCTTCCTCAACTGATGGGTATATCAGATCTGAATGGATTCAACATCAGCAGCTCTTAGACTTTGGATCAAAGGCTCATACTCTTTCATTACCCATAATTCCACACCATCAACTGAGTACCTCAAATCTCATTTGCCACTCGAAAGCTACAGACGCAAATCGCCTTGGCTCAGTGCTTTAACAGATAAGTGAACCTTTTGAAGAGATGTCTAGTTAGACTTTTAGCTAGTGATAACATATTTCTTTCATTTTGCCTCATTCATTGTTATTTGTGCTGCTTTTACTGCATCCTCCCCTTACAAAAAAAAAAAAAAAAAAAAAAAAGCTTCTTAGATAGCTTCTTGTTTTCCCTCCCTTTCCTGCTGTTAGTCAGGGTATTTCTTCTCCCTTTCTGTCTTTACTCTGCAGCCCAATCTACCAGATGGACTCTTCAAAGTTTGCATTAGAAGCAGTGTCCATGGCAGTTTATTCAAGGCTTGTGGGATCCTCAGGACATGTCAAAGCACATAAATGTAAAAGAGATGTTGGCAGTGATTCATGAAGAACTCAAACATCTACTATTATACATAAGTAGGACTTCTGCAACTGTACTTTTCTAAAGTGACGATATCCAGGTGGCTGAGTGCATTTCATATGTATATAAGGAGAAAGGTTTAGCCTTGTCCAGTAATCTCAAGATTAATTCTACTGGACAGGAGTCACTTCTGTGGTCCAATTCTCAAGACTGCCTATTGATTACATCTATGCAGCATTTATTTGGTCTACTGGGCATACCTTTATTTCTCACTACAAGCCGGACTTATATTTTAAGTCTATGGCCTCTTTTGGTTTCACCATCCTCCAGAACATCTTCCATGAGACTTCCAAGGGTTTGTAGTAGCTGAGGACTCTGTCCCATCAGTTGGGAATAGATGGAAGAGACAACATTGGATGCAAAATGTATGTATTTACCATAATGCTAGATCAGTGTTGTCCTCTTCAGTCCCTGTCAACTTTCTCTGACTCCAACCACCTGCAAAGTTTTCACTCTTTCTTTGGGCTCCAGTTTGACTGCACTGTATGTATCCAGAGTCTTATCATGTTGCAGCCATGTTCTGCATCCCAGGTGTATACTAGTGATTTGGGTATCAATTATATTTCTGAATTAGGCAGTAAAAATCTGTCAGAAATATTTAGTTGATAGAGGGGAGTTATGCATAGGAGGAGGAGCCTGAGCTTTGGATCCAAAGTCTAAGAGCTGCTGATGTCGGATACAACAAACCCATCAGTTGAGGAGAATGGAGGATGACAGCATGGGTCTACTGTTATGTTAACTACATAAAATTGATTAATGAAAGCATGATTACCTGCAAAATAAAATGTTTAAAGATAGACTTTGCTTCAAGTTTAGATGGTTTGCTTCCAGAACTATATAAACTGTTTTCACATAACAGTGTGTCAGTATTTTACATGAAATATTGAATACTGTTAAAGCAAACAACTCTGTCATAGAAATGATAATCATCTCAAAACAAGATTAAAATCCTGCTGATCATAGTTCGTATAGACCTATAACATTATTCAATACTGATCCTAAGTGTTTATGTCCATAGAACACAGTGCCCACTGTTGTGGTATGTATTAACAGTAGCAAGTAACAACATAACCAAGAATGTGAAGTAATAAACACCTCTCTAGTTTTGGAATTCCTTAACTTGTCTAGTGTTTAAGGAAAAGAAATAAATATAATTAAATGCATACCCAAATTAATACAATTAATTATAAATTTTGGTTTAAGTTGAGAACAAATATTTATAAATATAGTTGCAATATTCAAACAACTTAATCATTATTCTGTTTCTATTCTGTGACTCTTAATTAGATAAGCTAAGCACACTTTTATAACTGCATGATTAATTGATTACCTAGTAAAAAATGAATGTTCACATGAGCAAACAAATATCTATGCAAAAACGAATGAAACAAAAAATAATGAAAAAAAATGAAATAATGTTTTATGCAGGGGCGTGCCCCTCTGCACCCCCATACCCTCTGATAATTATATATACCAAGTCTGCGTTCTCACAAAAGAGAGAAAGGGCAAATTCCCAGTCCCTGCTGTTCCATGATCTCACATACACAGCAGTCGGCATTAAGAGACTTCAGTCTCCTAAGGTGGCAAAACAAGAAGAATTACATTTGCTGTTTCAAATGTTTGATATTATGAATTGAAAACATTTCTTCATATATTTAAATTTTGAAGCTTTTATGATTTGATTTGGTTGTTTGTATATAGAGGTAGATGTGTGCAAAAAATGAAAGCCGTGCAATGAAAGTTCTGCAATTCTTAGTGAGTGCGGTCTATCTTGTTTTACTTATTTCATTCTGCAAATAAGTAAATACATTTTTGCCTCATGCTTGCCCACTATCAAGCCTCCCTGAAATAGACCTGAGCCCATTCATTCTTCCATGCTGGAGAGTCCCCAGAATGACAGAGATGAAGCCATCAAGAAGAGCTATCATACAGACATCCATGAGAGTAGTTGAATTGTTGCTGGCATCATAGCAATAATGACATTTGAATGGCCTAACCACACCATCTGGGATGGGGTATAAGTTGCCTGCATCACTGTGAGAACCCACAATGTTCTCCCCCTGCAAGTGTCTATTCCCATGCACTCACTTATGAGGACTACCCCATGAAATAGGTTCATAACCCTTGCACAATGATGACCCTTTTCTAAGGGATTGTGGTAGTATGTGCCTTCCTCTACCCCCACCCTTTTTCAGGATGGACACACCCATCCCGACTGCCAGCTCCATCAGGCATTCAGGTTGCTAGTCAAAATTGAATCTATTTGTCTGTAGTATGGGTTTTATCCCTCTCTGCCCGTAGAGCAGGATTTTCTGAAAATATTTTTTCTTTTCTTTCTTTTCTGCGTTTGTTTAGAGTTAACAGATTATAAGCATTTGAAATATTAGAGCATACATTTTTATAACGTAAAAAAAAAGATTTTATTGATGTTATGCTGTATTATACTTTATTAAAATGTCATTACTGAGAAAAAAGGAAGAAACGTTACAGATGAAAATCAATTTGTTTTTTAAAAAAGAAAATATAAAGTGTGGAGATGTGAAAATACTTGACGTTGACTGTCTGCACATGATTATTGAATGCAAAATAGTAATATCTTTTTGGACAGATTTTAGATATTTTTGTAAAGCGTTATGGACAGATAACTGTATTATCACAGATTCTCTTATATTATTCAATACACCAATCCCAGAAGTCATGCCAACATACCACATACTTCTTTTATGGTCAATTTTATCAATAGCAAGGAAAGTCATTACGAAAAATTGGAAAACGAAGTCTATTATCTCATTTAACAGTGATTTTATTCATCTAGCAAAATCAGTCTGTAATAATGAAATTTCTACCATAAAAATGAGAAGTAGAAATACAACACATCAATTAATTGCTTGGGAGAAATTGTATAAATGACTACAGAAATATTAACTGTTTGCATATGCATACTTTGTTATGGACATTGTATATAGTTCATTTTAGTTGAGTCTGTAAATAGTTTGAATGGTAACTGAATTTTAAAATCAGATAAAAACTTATAAAACTAAGTTGCTTTTCATATATTTTTCTTATGTCTAGAACAATGAAAACTATTTCCTGTTTCGTGTTTCTAATTCTAATCTTCCTGGTATCAACAGTCATAATGATGTTCCACTGGATAATGCAATATCCCCAGTTTTATTTACCAGAGAAACCACAGAACACAAGGTACTGTTATATTACTAATTTATGTTGTGCTGCATTAAAGACTACCATACATTTTTCATTTCTCAAGGTAATCAGTGTAGAATACAATGAGATCAGCGGTTTATACTTATTCCATGATTTACTGCAAATAATGTTTACTTAAACCTAGCTATCAGCATTTTAAAACAGAGGCCTAATAGAAACATTTTGTGGTGACAGGGAGAATTTGAGAAAGGACCAAGGAAGTGCACCATATAAGTAATGGAGGTTAACTACTCGGCACTGGTTCCATTTTGGTGAAACAGATATCCAAGTTACAGTGCCCCATGTGCAGACATGTGTAGTGCATGAAGACAAACTGTTCTGTGTGAAACAACAATGTTCATATCAGCATCTAACTGTCCTGTGGATTATGACAACCTGCATCTGAGGTATTATATTTTGAAAATCATGCCAGGTTCCTGTAAGCTTAGAAAGCTACAAATCATTAAAATTGTTTGCACACAATTATCACTGATAATACAGGAAATATCGGTGATTTGCCTAGCTACCTTCACAGAGCATTGCAACAGAGGGAGGGAGGAGGAACTCAAGGGGAAATGGTCACCAGTAACCTGAAGGAGGAGGCTGACACATATTTTTATCTTTTTTTAAAAACATTGCTGACAGTTACACTTCCCCAGATTCTTGTTATTTTCAGACTATATGATTTTTCATGCTTATAGTCATCATTAGATAACAAACGGCTGCACTCTGGCAATAAATGCTACTACTGTGGCAATGTGTTCACAGTTCTTTATTTCAAGAAATACTTAATCATTTTACATTTGAATAGCCATCTTCTTTAAGGTTTAATAAAGTGGACACGTTTGTCTGTTTGTGGAGGTGAGAAACTGGCTATACCAACTGATTAGTGTATCACAGGCTTCTTTTTGTTACTTGAATTAGTAAACTGGTTCTTCTCGGACATTTTTCAACCATGACTCCAAGCCACATTTTATATCATGATCGGATCCTTTCCTAAGTTCACATAGCCTTTTACTGGTGCTCTTTACTTATTTACTGCATTGCAGCATTGGTTTTGTCACTTTTAACTGATCCCATTGCTATGGTAACTCATGGCACAGACTGCTGTGTTAGAAGCTTCACAGCTGACTAGAGGTTTGTAAATGACTTTTTTTAATAATGAATGCAGTTAGAGATTAGAGGGAAAGAAACATTGAAAGACTGGCTTTAGCTTCATCTGGAATACGTGCTTGATTTTTTTCAGTTATTATTTAGCTAAGTTTCCAGTAACATATGAATTGCATGTTAATTTTTAAATTACTTACATATTAGGGTCCTGTTCAGCTGTGTAGACAGTTTTTTTTTTAATTTGTACTCTAAGGTCCGGTACTGCTACCCCACCTACCCCATGCATCCATGCTGCTCTGACATAATGCATCCTTGCTGCCCTTCCAAAATTTGTCTTCTGAGATGTCCACTATCACTTTTAACTGGCATTTAGTAGCAGTGATTGAGTGCAACAATCTTCTGTACCACATCAAGGTAGCCAGTCTCCTCAGAGGTCCATTCACACCACACACACACACACACACACACACACACACACACACACACACACACACACACACACACACACACACACGCACACTGCACACACACACACACTGCACACCACACCACACAGACTGCTAACTGCTCTGGTTTTGATACCTTAAAAATAGCAGCTAACCCATTTGCTGGATGCAGCCCACAACCCAGTCAACAGCAGGAGACCACCTGAGACATTCACTGCAAGAAGCCCCTCTACCACATCAAGGTAGTCAGTCACACACAGAGGTCCATTCACATCACCACACACCAAGCCTACAAAGGTCTATTCACACCACCACACACCAACCCTACAAAGGTGTATTTGCACCACCACCATCACACACCAGCCAGAAAACTAGAAGCCAGCAGTCAGTCTCACAGAGGTCCAGTCACACCTCACACAACCGCAGTGGACAGTAACTGCTGTTGGGAGCTAATGACTGCTCTGGTTTTGATACCTTAGAAAAGCAGCCTAAATCATTTGTAATAAGCAGCCCACAATCCAGTCCAAAGAGAAGCCATCAGGACTGGGCTGTTGGCTGCTCTGGTTTAGGTGTATTTAATAGCAACCTAAGCCATTTGCTGGAAGCAGCCCACAACCCATTCAACAGGGGGGAGACAGCCTGAGCCACTCACTGCAAAAAGCCCCCCTACCACATTAAGGTAGCCAGTCCCACAGAGGTACATTCACACCACCACACACTAATCCCAGAAAGGTCTATTCACCACCACACGGCTGCCAACAGTGCTGGATTTGATACCTTAAAAAAGCAGACTAAACTGTTTGCAATAAGCAGCCCACAGTCCAGTCCAAAGGGAAGCCATCCAGGCTAGGCTGTTGACTGCTTTTGTTTTGTTGCATTTAAAAAAGCACCCTAAACAATTTGCAGTAAGCAGCCCATAATCCAGTCAAAAGTGAAGCCAGCTGGGCTTAGCTGTTGGCTGCTCTGGTTCTCATGTCATTTTGTAACTGCAGCCTAAACCACTCACATCAAGCAGGCCACAATCCAGTCAAAAGGGTAACCACCCATCCACAGCATACTCTCAGCACATGACAATGTGCAAGCAGCTATGAGTACCCACCTTCCATCATCATGATCGTCTGCTGCATCACCTTGGGAAAACATTAAACCAGCGATCATTACATGGATCAAAGTCTTTCAGCACCTGTATGATATCAGCATCAATGTCATCATGTATGTGCATCAAGGCCAACCCACTTAAGTGTACATCAGACATAGTGTTTCATAGCCAAGTCAATGCATTGTAGAGCACTGAATGACCACTCTGCAGAGGAAACACTCACTGGCATGCTGGCCAGAATTGTTAATGCACTGTTTATATTTGGATAAAATGTTGGGGTCAACTGCTGTAGGGTTGTAATGATGGTAGTTGGCAGCTTGTCTTGTGCAACTGCTCTCCATCTGCCCACCCATCGGTCAAGCTCATTTTTGAAACTGGGCATATGGGAAAGGTCAGTCTTGTATACATTGTACAATTCCACCACTTTCTCATCATCTTCCAGAACATGCATCATGCTTGGCACCAGATACTGTGCAATGAAACATAGGCAGCATTCTATAAGTTGGTCTTTTATTTCACCTATGACATGATCCAGAAATGGAATGAATACATTCATTTCATAGTACTCCTCTGGGTCAGCAGCACCGATTTTGCTTAGAGTCTGTCTTCCTCAGATCTTTGGAACACTTTCTTCTACCATGATTCTGGCTGCCAGCTGTTTAACTTCTTCCTACAACTCTGAAAAAGAATTGCCAGCATTTGATCTAATTGCTCAAAGAGTGCCCGTGATGCTTCTTCATAAGCCTGGATCAACTCGATCTGTTCCTGCAAGAGGTACAGATGAAGTGGCTTAATCATAACCAAAGCTACAATGAAACTGAATCTTGTAAGAGTACATATATATGTCAGCATCTTTGTTATACTCAGCAATACACTCTGACGTGGTGACAGGGATGACATTTATTCTTGATGCTGTGCAGGTAATCAGCCTGACTTATCTACTGGGTGTTGACAGGTGCCTGAAGTGAGGTACGTCTGTCTTCATCTTCATCCTCACATAGCAACTGTGTGAATTCCTTAATGTGGGCTAAATACTCATTTTGACATTTAGCGGAAAAAATTAGCATTGCAATTACTTTCCTACAGGTGTCAAGAGTGTTTACTGTATCATGCATTGCACATGAAACAACTATGACAGTGTTGAGCTTATGCATTTTACAGGCATTGTATTCATCTTCTGGAAACAGGGCTCGAATTCTTGCCTGCACACCATTAAAATGGCCAGACATGTTGCTTCCTCTGTCATAGCCATGTCCTTGCAATAGCTCCTTGTCCACATCTCATGCTGTGGGTCTCTGTAGAAAGAGGTCAGCTAAGGCTTTTCCTGTGGTGTCATGCACTTCCACAAATTTAGTGAAGTCACCACGCATTTCTATATTTCTGTCACTTCTATGAACATAATGTAGACCCACAGCCACTTGTTCCTTATGGAAGATGTCAGTTGTTCCATCAGCAATTAAAGTGAAGAACTTTGCCTCTTTAACTCTACTTAAAATGTTTTTATCTGGCCCCTGTAATGCAATAAGATTAATGATTTCAATTTGAACTTTTTTTAATTTGTGCCGAAGTGTACAGTACATTTCACAGACCCTCCCTTAAATGGTCAGCAAGTACAGAGTCCATGTCTGCCATGCATTCAAGCAATGCTTTAAGTTAACTGTGCAAGTAAGTCTACCATGGAGTGGCAAATTCTTTCTTCCACCGAGAAGAATTATCTGCACAATGCATCTCAAGGCATGCACTGTGCATTCCTGCAACTTCTTATCTTTCTGTGCAATGCACTTATAAGCTGCTTGCAGATGACCAGAGCATACTTCAAGAAATACCTCTGACTTTGCAAGTGCATTTCTATGGTCCTTTGACTTGCTATGTCATTCAAGAATCTTCCTTGCATTAAACCAGTCAGTCACAGGTGTGGAGATCAACACATACTCTCTAGCCGTGTTGAAGACAAAGCATGGACCACAGAAGACTCCATCCAAACTCTGTAAATACTGTGCAAGCTGGAATTCATGCAGAAGTTGTGGACAGAATCCTCATTTTTGCTAGCATCCAGAATACCCCATGATATACTTAGGGAACTCAAAGCCTTCAGGGGTAGTCACTGCATATTCAAGACAGCCTTTTTGTCGATATTTGTAAGATGACCACGTTGTACAAGCCAATGTCATAATCTTTTATGGCATCATTCATGCCATTATAAACTGTATTGTGGATATTAGAATGCTTGGAGAGTTGCACATGTCTTGCTGCAATACTTGTGTAGTCCACTGTCATGGCACCTGATTGAAGATCATCTTGCTGGAGGACATCGCACTTCCATTTTTTAAATCCTGTCTTGGTCTCACCTCGATCATGTCAATGCTGCCAGAGCTGCTACTAGATGTAGCACAGGTCTCCTCACATTCAGGACTTCCAGATGGAGTCACAGCTGCTGATTTTTCACACACAGACTCAGCTGAATGAAAGCTATTTGGACTTTGTGGAACCACAGCTGATTCTCCTGGAATATCCAGTTGTGCAACTCCCCTCATCAATACTTTTACTGTATCACAATGACTAAAAAGAAAGGGGGAGTATAGTCAGAATGATTGGCACAATGTATTAAGAGAAGTGTTGCCAAAAGAGCTGCAAAAAGGCTGTGTGTGTTGATGCATAATCTACACTGCTCTGTAGAATGCCTTACTCTATAGCAAGTTGTCCTTTGCCCAGCTCTACATCTGTCAAAGACTGATGGTTCCATGACATGCTTACAACACCCAGCTGTGCTGCTGCCACAGGCACCAGTGGTTCTATGACATGACTACAACACCCAGCTCTGCTGCTGCCACAGGCGCTGATGGTTCCATGACATGCTTACAACACCCAGCTCTGCTGCTGCCACAGGCATTGACGGTTCCATGACATGCTTACAACACCCAGCTTAGCTGCTGCCACAGGCACTGATGGTACCATGACATGACTAAAACTCCCAGCTCTGCTGCTACCACAGGCACTGACGGTTTGATGACATGCCTACAACACCCAGCTCTGCTGCTACCAAAGGCACTGACATTTCCATGACATGCCTACAACACCCAGCTCTGCTGCTGCCACAGGCACGGATGCTTCCATGACATGCCTACAACACCCAGTGCTGCTTCTGCCACAGGCATGGATGGTTACATGACATGCCTACAACACCCAGCTCTGCTGTTGCCACAGGCACTGATGGTTCCATGACATGCCTACAACACCCAGCTCTGCTGCTGCCACAGGCACTGATGGTTCCATGACATGCCTACAACACCCAGCTCTGTTGCTGCCACAGGCACTGACACTTCCATGACATGCCTACAACACCCAGCTCTGCTGCTGCCACAGGCACGGATGCTTCCATGACATGCCTACAACACCCAGAGCTGCTTCTGCCACAGGCACTGACGGTTCCATGACATGCCTACAACACCCAGCTCTGCTTCTGCCACAGGCACTGACAGTTCCATGACATGCCTACAGCACCCAGCTCTGCTGCTGTCACAGGCACTGACGGTTCCATGACATGCCTACAACATCCAGCTCTGCTGCTGCCACAGGCATTGACAGTTCCATGACATGCCTACAACACCCAGCTCTGTTGCTTCCACAGGCACTGATGGTTACATGACATGCCTACAACATCCAGCTCTGCTGCTGCCACAGGCACTGACAGTTCTATGATATGCCTACAACAAATAATCGTATTACTTCTGAATGATGAAAAGACTACTGCAGCTTTCCACAATCTAAAAATGTAGCCAATATTGTACTGTCCATCTGAAACCACTGCAGGTACCACAAGATTCAATTGCTTTTGGCTTGCCTGCTGAAAAGAACACACTTAGTATATGGTGTTGCACAATACATGACTGAAGCAATCACATTTACTCAGTAAAATAAATACAGAGATATTGGCAGCCTGATGCTGCCTCTGAATGATAATGGTAATAATTTCAGTCATGAATGGAAAGTGAGAAAATGGTCTACTACATACCAAGTATGTCATTAAATATTTTATTGTTGCATATCAACGAGAGGTCGTAACTATAAGGCTTAATTTGGAGCCCTGTACATTGTAGTGGTTTACACTTAATAGTCAGTTATGCACAATAGGTTTTAACTTACCAAGTCAGGAAGGCAGCTAAACTTGCTGACAGCTGTGCTGCCTCTTCCTGATAAGTACCTGATATTTGTTTTCATTTCAGTGTAGACTCCATTCCTACAACACAAACTCATAATCAGAAATGCATATTTATCCTGCCTACTAAAGTCAGGGCAATACAATGTAAACTTACATTTTTACAGGCAACATTCCAATGAAAAACTGACTGCCCAAGGGCTCATTTGTGGCCAGAGCATCATCTCAGTACATGAAAAATATGTACCAGTGTCATGTGTACTTCAAAGCCATAAAGCATGGAGCCCAGCTACATCTTAGATTCAGTCACAGACTGGATGCCAGCATTACAATGAAAATAAGCAGCAGGAATGCATAAAAAATCACTGCATGCTCAATAAATACATGTTCAACAATTGATTGTCCTCTATTGAGGCAAGGAAAATGGAGAAGATTTTCTAGCTACCAGTACATCTCATATCCCAGGCATGTTGAAGCCTAGAGCAGGCTGTCTGCCAACATTTCAGTCACAGATTGATTATTCAGAGAAGCTTTAAAACAGAGACAGCAGCTTTTTCCAGCATGAGGTCTAAGGATCAATGGGGAATCTGTACTCAGCTTATAAGTTTATACAGAAGTTCACACACCACTCAACCTAAATACAGTAGAATGCAAGATGCAACAATGGCCACAGTATATTGCAAGATGACACAATGGCCACAGTATAATGCAAAATAAACCACGCACAAATAGGCAGGGTTTTCTCTTGTTCCACTACATTATACCTATGTTAAGGCAATAGCAATGGGATAGTGAGTTATAACAGACTTAAGTTGTTATTCTATCCAAGTTTTTGGTGCTACACACCTCTGAATTTTTATCCTTCTTCCTGACTGCTTCATGTTACAAGTATAAGTTCAAATAATTCTCCACAACTGATGTATTTGTATCAATAATTTTCAGCCAACAGTGCCTGGAGCACTGAGAAAACAGCACAGCACCTTAAAAGAAGGCCATGAAAGTCAAGACATAAACTAGAACTAGGTCAGTCTTTGAAAGGCTCTTTCCGGTTGGTATGTCATTACAAAACACGTAGGTCTATCCTCAACACTTCTAGTGCAGCACACCTCTCAATTCAAGACAGCACAATATTTAGTAAAATAAAGCAAGCTCTTTGACTGCTGACCACAATGGAAAAGTTATTGTTACTTTCAGCATAGGAGGATATGGTGCTGCTTTGCCAGGAATGGTCTACACCCGTCTCCTCTATGCTTTTGGATATTGGCCAAAACAGTGCCTAAAAAATGTACAGGGGAGACAATGAAAAATTGAGAAACCTTCCTGGATAGCAAAGCAAACTCTAGTGAATCTACAGATGTTACTGCTCAATCTTAGGAATGTAAAGAAACTGTACTCACTTCAAAGTCTCCCCACTGTGGAGAATGCAGACATTTGTGCAGTTACCGAGACATGGTTTAAAGTGTACAGCCAACCCACAGTGCAGGACTACAATGCATTCAAACACATTTAGACCATGTACTGCATAGGCACAGAGTAAAGGTGGAGGTGTTTCATTCTATGCCAAAATGAAACAAACCTCAAGGCTAATCAAACAAGATATTCTTAATGTGCTTTTCCATGTCCAGATTACCATAGGAAAAGCCCCATATTGTATCCTTGAAAGCTACAGGTCCAACTCTTATCACCCAGGAAATCATAATACATACTTTACTGGATCTTCTCATCACACAATTCATAACCTGAGTAGATGTAATTATCACTAGCATGGAAGAACGCTGCATCCACCTTACTGTAATGTCAGCTCTGGTAAAGTCAAACCATTCTAAGGCAAACCTCAAACTATTAAGTGATATCCTTTCATTTACAGCCTGCCCCCCCAAAACCTGATGACACTGCTGGCTATGCTGAATTGTTAAGAGACCCTGCACAACTATGCTAGCAGCATAGATACAGCTCAGCTTACCAGGAATAAGCATGGAACAAAACCAAAAGCCAACCTGGAGTATCCTAGCAGCAACAGATGGCATAACAAAAAGGAAGAAAGTCATGGCAAAAATTGTAGAAAATGGTCATCTGAAAATGTTAACTCAATAACAAATTGACTTTGGCCGGTATAGCATGCAGTGTACTGAACATCACCACAATAACACAATGAAGACCAGATATAATAAAAAAAGTCCATAGGCAGCAAAAGCATAAGTACATACATTGGGAGATAACTATTAAGCTTCTTGTTAGACTTTCATTACATGACTTGTACCCACTACTAACAGGGTACTTAACTACAACATATCAAGAATGCAATATGGTCAGAGCTTCCAGTCAGCACTTCTGAATTCAATTCCACTATTTTGAAATGTAATAGTATATTTGAATGGTGGTGGGTTTTGAACCAATGAGTTAATTGGAAGTGTTTTATTATTGGATGTGGTGTCACATGGTTTGAAGGGGCATTTCTTAAATGTTGGTGTCTGTGTATTTTGGACTAGATTATGAAGAAGTCAATACTTTTTTTTAACAAAAGCGCTTAATCTGGTTATTAAAATTGTACGATTTTACAGTGTGGTCCTATCATTTCCTGCATTCTGGGTGTTTTTTTTTTTTTGTACTGTGGATTATGGTTCCTGGTCTGTTTTTTTCTAGATTTCTACCCTTATCACGAATGATACCACAATATAAACAGAAAATGACTGACTTCAATAATTGGCTTAGCTACTGATGTCATTCTGAGGAGGTCCAGTATTTGGGATGATATGACTGACAGATCACAGTGCCTTGCCAGAGATGGTCTGCACCTGTCTAGGCTTTTGAATACTGGCCAAGGAAGTAGCCACCGCCATTGTGCATTTTTTAGGCAGTTCCAAACCAACAGACCTACCAACATAACAAATTCTTCTAATTCCAAACTGAAGGTACTACTGCTCAGTGTTAGGAGTCTTAACAAGAAACTTCCTTCCCTGGAAGTTCTCCTCACTCTGAAGAATGCTGATGTCTATGCAGTTACAGAGATGTAGTTGAAGGCTGCAGAAGGCACCCTAGCATTGCAAGGCTGCATTGCCTATCACGCATTCAAACCACCCTCTGAAAAGGAAAAAATAAGAGGAGGAGGTGTTTCCATTTACATAAAAAAAAATTAACATCTCTGGATTGGTCAAGCAGGATGACTCGCTAGACCTATACCATGTCCAGCTGATCACAGGCAAAATCCTCCATCATATCATTGCTAGATACAGGTTCCCAACCATGAACCATAAAAAACTCTCCTCATACCTGAAGTTACTAAAATCACTTAGTCCAAAATGCTACTCGGGTCTACTACACATGATCGAAATTTCGTTTGACTAAAATTCATTTGACTGAGACCATAATATCGAAATTTCAAAATACTGAAAATTCACTTGACTGAAACTCATAAGACTGAAACCTTAGCAATGCTAAATTTCAACATACTAAATTGTAAACTATAGACATGCACACTTACAACGCCAATGACTAACCCTTTCTAGAACTTAAAGACTACTTACGTACCCTCTTAACAGAAACTGGACGATATAAAACTGAACTAGGTGGGGGGGGCTATGCCCCCCACACCCCCCCCAACTATATATACTAACTCCATGATCATACTGCAGTGGGGAAAAGGGCATATACCTTTTACTTACCTTACAGTAGTCTACACGCTGCCACTACTATGTTGAAATTTAACATTGTTAAGGTTTCAGTCTTATAAGTTTCAGTCAAGTGAGTTTTCAGTATTTTGAATTTTCAATATTATGGTCTCAGTCAAATGAATTTAAGTCAAATGAAATGTTGGTCATGTGTAGTAAACCCTGCTACTCATGGGTGATTTTAACTATCTGTCTAGAAACTGGGAAACATACATGACCACTAGCATGTAGACCCAGAGATTTCTGGACATTTGTCAGTGCAAATGCTCTGGAACAATTGGCCTACATTCCCACTAGGGGCTCAAATATCCTTGACATAGTACTTACAAAACATGGGGGAGTGTTGCACCCCCAAGTATAATGTCCTCATTGGTAAGAGCAGATCAAAAATCAGTCTCATTTGAAATAAATGTAATGATAGAACCCACAACAAACCCTTAAACCCTAAATAATTTTCCAAGTCAAATTACCTTCTATTAAATGATAACATAGGTAATCTTAAATCTCCCTCTAACTCTGAAAACATGGAGGCCTACACAGAAGTATATACACAAATCCCTGTACAAACACTTAAATGCATAGAAATTGCAGTACCTGACCGAACTAAACTCATGTCTAGCCGAAAAAAGATGTCACCCTGATGGACCTGGCATACATAGACTACACAACAGAAGGAAGAAAGTCCTCCTAGAATTAAGTAGCAGAGTGCACAACAGAGAAAAAACTCCCTCATTAGTCTCAGCTGTCAAATCAGGGAACTAGTCATGTCTTTAAAAGCTAAATACAAGACTAAAATAGTCTCCAAAGCAAAAGTTAAACATAAAGCATTTTTAGTTATGTCTGAAATCTTAAGGGAAACACTCAACAATGTGCTAAGATGGCTGTAGATGGCAATACCTATACACAGCCAAAAGAAATAACAAACCTGCTGGTCGATAAATTCAGCTCAAACTTCACTCCCTCATCATGTCCGGTCACTCCCCATGAAAAAAAACCTACCATTGCTTTGCCTGTTATCACAAAAATACAGATCAACATTGTGCTCTCTATATCTAGAAACACTGCATAAATAGACCCTGAAAGAATCCTGGGGTGTCTATTAAATGTCTTACAACATGGCCAAGCAGACCAACTCAGATCTCTATTTAGCCACAGTCTCTTGATGGGCTTTGTCCCAGTAGAATCGAAGACAGCAACAGCAGTCATCCCTCTGCACAAGGGGGGCCATCAATGGGCCCAGGAAACGACCAACCCCTAAGTCTAACTAGCCTCATATGCAAGGTTATGAAAAGGATAATCATGGACCTGATTAATAACCACATAGGAAATCTTTAAACTCTATACCCAACCCAATTCAGCTTCATCAAGAGCACGTCCAGCCTACTCAGTCTGGTGGACTTCTTTGAGAAGGTCACCAAAGCCATGGATGAGAGTAAGACAGTCCATTCCACCTACCATGACCTGGACAAGAGTATTATAGATAAACTCACAAACTTGGGCATAAATCTCTATGTCACCTGACAGTCAAATGGCTTATGGATAAGGGACATGTTGTTAGAGTGGGGGAATCCATATCCAGGAGGAGGCCAGTCACCAGTAGAGTACTACAAGGATCAATGCCTCATATTTGGGATGTAGTTCTCAGATGGCCTTTAGCTGACCAAGTTTGCTAATGACTGCAAACTGTAGGCAATTATTACCTCCCCAAATACTGTTGATATCCCACAGAATGGTCTGATGCAGACTACTGATTGCTGTCAGAGCCATGGCCTCAAACAAAATGTGAAAAAGTGAATAAAAATACCATTTGGGAAATCAAATATCCCTGCAAATTACAACATTGACAGCATCCCCCCTAAGAGTGGACCCAATGGTGAGAGATCTGAGTACTCAGATAGTAATCTGATCTTTGACCACCATGTTCCTACTGTGGTGAGGAAATCCTTCCAAGTGGCACGGCTTATAAGTAAGGGCATGGCATCCAGATCTAAGGATGTCATAGTATCATTCTATTCAGCTATCATCAAATCAGTAATTGAGTACAATGTACCCATTGGCATGTACCTTGCCAGGCACTTGCAGCAGTTGGAGCATCCTCAGAGGTTTCTCACCAAATAAAATACAGGGTATAACCAACATGTCATATGTGGATCAATTAAAATCCCTAGCACTGTATTTAGTTTCCTACCAATTATTGAGTGGTGATCTGTGCCTGACCTACAAGGCAGTCTCTGATCCAGGCGTAATTGAAATGTTACATATTCACAATACTAACTGCATGAGGGTTACCCGCTCCAAAGAACTAAACCTGATTTCTGACATGAATAGATAATGCTGGTGAGACAGATATGTGTCACAGATATTGCCCCTCCTCTGGAATAGGCTTCATATGCATGAGCAGAGCTCTTCCCTGACCATCTTTAAATGTAATCTGGACCAATGGATGAGAAATCACAAATTCACTCATAGGGTGGCACTTACAGACAGAGGCAGTCTGTAAAAATTGTCAAAACCTCACTTGCTGACCCCTATTATGTTTCCTGTAGGACAAAAATTGGGTAAAATCTTGGTAAAACTGGCAAGGGTTGTAAGGGCTATTATGCTGTTAGCCTAGCAATCTCCTGTTATGGGACAAGACCAGCTTATTAAAATGTATATTAATCTCAGTTTATTAATGATGCTATAATATGATTGTTAAAAAGCAAATATAATTCATATGCAGGGCTGGGAAAATACGAATTTATAAGCCACAGTGTTACTGTTCATTTTAAACTGCATTATTTTAGTATGTAATAAGAGAGAGAATAGTACGTGTTGCATGAAGTGAGGCATGTATTTATTACAAAAAGGAATTTGTTAGCCTGACTCCTCCAGGCTAGGAGTACGTTGTTGCTAGGGTAGGTTTGAAACATCCAAGGTCAGAAACAAGACCCTTTGGAAGCAGGTGAATCATGTATAGGAAGGTGTTCACATAAAGTCTGAGGTGAAAATCATGAGGGATGAGGACATTTGCAAAGTTTGCTATAGGACATAGACATTATAACGTCATAAAATTGCATGATCAGTTTGATAAGAAAATGTATAAAATTACAGCTTTTGTATGTAAAGTGAGAATGCTTCATCAAGAATTATGAAGACTAGCTCCCAGTGCTGTAAGAATAAAATTTCTGTTTGCACATCCTGAAGTGTTGTTCCTGACTAAAGGCATATAGGGTAAATTCTTAATGTTATTTATTTATGACTTTAACAATTTGGTGCCGTGACTCGGATCTGAACTTTGGTATTGTTGCACGGCAGTTCTGGTATAGGGCCCATCACAGATTTTCTGTGAATTCCACACTGCTTTGTATGGAATAGTCAGAGACTCAGATGTGCAGCTATTCAGGGTGTGCAAACATACTAGCCTTGGCAGGGAAATTGTTTTGTATGGGGAAAAGGGTTGATTTGTGTTTTTTCTTCTTCTTTTTTGTTAGACAATTTTAGCAAATGTAAGTGCACGACTATGTTTGTAGTACAACTTCATGACTGTGTTTGTAGTATAAGTGCATGATTGTGTTTTTGTTTGACTGAGTGGTTGTAAGATATACAAGTAATAGTGGGAAGACCCCACAGTAAATGAGTATAGTAAGTGTATGTGCACATACAATAAAAGACAAATTAACACAAGGGGTGCCTTGTGTCAAGGGCAGTGCCCCAGGATTGAAAGGTAAGCAGTATGAGAGATGTTTTTATTCTGTCAATGTATGAATGTATGAGAGAAAGAAAAGAAAAAATGAAAAGCTAAAAGTAAAGTTAAAACAAGCTCGTGAGCCCAACGCATGATTGGGGCGTAGACTTTAAAACAAGGTCATGAGCCCACCACATGATTGGGATGTAGACTATACAGCAAGTGCATTAGCCCATAGCATGATTGGGATGTAGACTATATACTTTTAAAACAAATTCATGAGCCTACCTCATGATAGGACATAGAGGTATGCATTGTTAAAATAAATTCATGAGCCCAAAAGCATGCTGGGACTTAACAGTATGATTGTGTGAAAGTACCCTCAGAGGGTCCAAAAGAGTTGTCAGTTCTGGACACAGTACCTATCTGCCCCATTATCCCGACCGCAATGCTGGAGCTGTAACTTTTGAGCTTGCACAGGGATGAAAGCAAGGGGTGTTATGGAAAAAGGCTGATCAAAACCTCTCCTCTGTTGCTGCACTGTGACAGACTTCCTACCCTTCCCTCTCTGCATGGTGTGTGGATTACTACAGTTATTTTCTGTCTTTGAAATTGCCAGAATCCAGGAGTTGTAAGGTAATCCTAACATGTTTATTATTACTGAGGTATGAAATAAGAAAAATGGGAGCAAAGATAAGTGAGCAAGATCAAATCCCTAAAAAGGACACACCTGCATATTTTATGTATTTTAATTATAGGAAGGAAAGTTGTATATATTTGTATGACTGGTTTCAGCTAGCAGGTTTGGAACAAACTGAAAATGGCCAAAATGCAGAAACGTCTAAAGCGATTAATAATCCTCCAGTAGCTACTGCATCCCACCCCCATATGTACTGGTACGGGTGGCTCCTGTACAAGATTTTGCTGTTTCTCAGACCTCTGCATTTTTTTGAGCACAAGGTCAGCATGGTACTGTTACATCTCAACTTAGTTCTGCTGTTAGCTCTCATCTTTAGAGCAGCATCTGCAGTTAAAAAGTTTTTTTCCTTCCTTCTTCCTATCATTCTCAACAAGCTTCTACCTTTCCAACAGGAGCACTAGTGTTTGCCACTCTTGTGGCTCATCACAAGTGCTCACATGATAGGGTAAGATAAGAGGCTGTTGCCTATGCAGAAGATTTTTTGGCACCTTTAAAAAATGGGGGGTCTAATGCTGATTTGCATACTATGTCTAAATGGGGTTCAGGCACCTAGGCGGAGCGACAACCCACTGTGAGACAACTGGAGGGGGACAGATGGCAGTATGGAAGTTTAGCTGCAGTGACAAATGCCTGCAGACAATTCCCTGCGAAAAGAAAAGAACCCCCTACACCCTAACCACAGGTGTGAGACAAAAACCCCTTATGTGATCTACACACTACACCCCCTAGAAAACACCGTGTGCAACTAACACTGTAACATGTGCCTAGAATAGGATGACAAGTGGGCATCAAAGTGGTACACTGAAACCTTTGTGCTGTGGGCAAAGCCTTTATTAATGCAAAATGTAAAGTAATGTGGGAAGTGCTTGGTGCATACTAAACCATGATATAATCATAACTTATAGAAATGTGCCACAGCACGGAGGAAATCCTGCACGTCACTATAGTGACACTTATGTTGCAAGATGTGTTTTAGACGACGCTCCCTTACAACAATTGCCTTCCTTCGTGGTGTCACAGGCATCCCCCGCAACAGAGATTCTCGACGGGTATCTGTTAAGTTCTGCTCCTGTTGAATGTGGATGTCAAGAATGATTTGCTTATAGTCAGACGTGACCAATAAGGGGGTGACCACTGGTGTGGAGCATCTGTCTCCCATGTTGGTAATGACCAGGTCTGGGATATTGGAGCCCCTGGTGGGGCAATGGATTAGTTGATCCAGGGCATTGGAATTTATAAATTCCAAGAACCATTGGGAAAAGGAGTTGGTACCTGAGTTGTTGTAAGGGAGCGTTGTCTAAAACACATCTTGCAACATAAGTGTGACTATAGTGACGTGCAGGATTTCCTCCGTGCTGTGGCACATTTCTATAAGTTATGATTATATCATGGTTTAGTATGCACCAAGCACGTCCCACATTACTTTACATTTTGCATTAATAAAGGCTTTGCCCACAGCACACAGGTTTCAGTGTACCACTTTGATGCCCATTTGGCATCCTATTCTAGGCACATGTTACAGTGTTAGTTGCACACGGTGTTTTCTAGGGGGTGTAGTGTGTAGATCACATACGGGGTTTTTGTCTCACACCTGTGGTTAGGGTGCAGGGGGTTCTTTTCTTTTCGCAGGGAATTGTCTGGAGGCATTTGTCACTGCAGCTAAACTTCCATACTGCCATCTGTCCACATCCAGTTGTCTCACAGTGGGTTGTCGCACCGCCTAGGTGCCTGAACCCGTCTAAATGTTTTATAACTGAAAGAAAAAAAAAAAAAACATCCATAAAGGTTTAAGGAGGAATCGAGAAAAAAAACTATTGCAACCTTACTTTGACAAATTTAAACTAGATGCTTTGGAAAGTTACTCCAATAAAATAAGAACACAGTTACTTGAAAAGGTTAAAATAAATTTTATTCCCACAGGAAATGCACTAATAAATAAAAGGATAGCACTGGTAAATTACAAAAGTGTGTCAGGCATGTAGGCAAAATAAAGAGAAAGCCTCTGCAGATTATTTGAGTCATCTTAAAGCAGCGTTTGATAAACATTCAAAAATACCAGACCCAAAGGAACAAGCTAAACCAGCTATTGCAGCTGCCTTTGTGATGGGTTTGCAAGCCCTGTACAAAATAAAGCAAAGCAAGTGTTTATAGACTGGCAGAAAAAAAGACTTAAAGTCCTTATTCAGTGCTGCAAATCACAGTACTGACTATGGCAGTGTAATAAAACTAAAATAAATCTTAATCCCTTTGCTGCCACTGAATCAAAAAGGACCCTATGTTAAAGTAGAAATAAATGCAAAGCCAATTCTTTTCTTGGTAAAACTAAAAACACTAGGTCTGTATTAAAAGTTATTTCAGACAGTTAAATACCAATATAGGAACAAAGTAAAGGCAGCTGGTGTAACAAATGCTACTGTTACATATCCTGTTTTAAAACCTATACCCATTTCTTTAGGTCTATGACAAGAAAGGCATTATTTTCTTTGAGTACAACTGTGCCAGTGAATCTTCTGTGTGAGCTGGGTGGTACTGTTTGCTATACATCAGAGGGGGTGTATCTAGTTGTTCCAGCAGAATCAGTGGGGGAAAGGTTACGATTCTTGCAAAAGGTGGGAGAAGCCTCTTTGAAGGCATACAGACAACTAAAAACTGCTGCAGCAGGTACCTGCTTATTTATGGGTTAAACATGCGAATGAATTCAGTATATTAAAATCTGAAAAACCAGTAAAAATAAAATTAAATCCATCAAAACCACTCCCCAGAGTTCCACAATATCAATTAAAGCCAAAAGCAAAGCAGGGAATCAAACCTGTAATTCAGTCTCTAATACAGCAAGAAATAATATTACCAGCTAAAAGCCCTTGTAAAGCTCCTATTTTTCCAGTGAAAAAGCCAGGAAAGGATACTTATAGATTTGTACAAGACTTAAAGGCTGTAAGTAATGCAGTACTACCTACTTTTCCTGTTGTTCCAAATCCAGCAACAATGCTGAGTTGCATACCACCTGCAGCTAGTTACTTTTCTGTAATAGATTTATGTTCAGCATTCTTTCCTATACCTATTCACCCTGACAGTCAGTTTCTGCTTGCTTTTACTTATTAGGGACAGCAATACACCTGGACACTGTTGCCACAAGGATATACTGAATCTTCTTCATTATTTTCTCAAATTCTACAAAAGATTTGGAGAATGTGACATTTTCGGGTGGGGCTGTCTTAGTACAATATGTAAATGATTTACTAATAGCACCAAATTCCTTTCAGCAATGTTAACAGGATACCTTGCATCTTCTGACTATCCTTGCAGGGAAAGGACACAAAGTGTCAACAAAAAAAAAAATACAGCTGTAGTTATCCCTCAGGTACATTATCTTGGTCATTTAATATCTCAGAGTTGGATCTTTCAGTAATTAACCCTCACTCTGAATCATCTTTATTACTTAAAATAAAACTCATCCCTTCTTGAATGCATGTCTGACTAGATATGAACTTACACTTCTTTCTGACTGATCTATCTCTCTGATCCACTGTCCTGTTCTAAATCCTGCATCTCTTGCCTACTGCTGAGGATGGTAAAGGGCATGATTGTGTGTGTAACTAGCTATTTGCTTTCTCATAGGGAGGACTTAAAGGATACTCGTATATCCAATGCTGACATGCATCTGTTTGTGGATGGTTCCTGTGAATGAGATCAAACAGGAAAGTTGCTCTCAGAAATAGCAGTCTGCACCGAGGAAACAATATTGTTGCAACAAAGATTAGAGGGTGTTCACTTTGCTCAAATAGCTGAGCTAGTGGCTTTGCAAAAAGCCTGTGAGTTAGCCAAAGACAAAAGGTGGCCAATATTTTTAGAGACAGCCGTTATGCTTTCGGGGTGGTACATGACTCTGGGCAACTTTGGAGAGAGAGAGTGTTTAACCTCTTCAGGAAATCAAATTAAGAATTCAGGGTACATAAAATCATTGTTAGATGCACTTTTGTTACCTAAAAAGCTGTTTGTAATCAAATGGTGTGCACATCAAAAGTGGTTGTGAATATTGGAGGAAGATGGGTGAAGGCTGCCAGCCTAGTCAAATAGAATTTGATATATAATTATATCAATTGTATAAATAAATGTAAAATACAGGCTTGTGTTTTTAAATGAAAAAAACACTGTAAAATGTGAACTTCAAGATTGTTGCAACATTGCCATCTGCTGTAAGAAAAACCAAGCCAAGCATTTCAAATGTGTCTTTTGACGTTAAAAAAATCTTATGAATCTCTTTGATGTTTTACAAGTTGGCTCCAGTGAGTCTGGATGAAGGTTTCATGCCCATTGTTTTAAGGTTAAAGTTAAGGGCCAGAATTTACATGTGGAAGGTGCTTTAGTGCTCTGGTTTCTGCTAGAGTGTATATGTAAAATGCCTTTTATTGTTGTAGTCTCCTGAGCAGGTGTTAGCTTGCTAAATAATGCAGTTTCTGGCCTGGGAACTCCAGACTAAGTGTCAAAATGATGTAATTTGGGAGGGCCTTAGGAGAGCTGTTGTTTAGTGTTTAAAAACTATTGTTCAGTGAGAGACTTGGAAGAATTTTTATCTTGGACATCTAACCCAGCACTGCTTATGCTTTATGTACGCAAGTAGGATTATAACACAGTGTCCTCTCTTAAGAATAGCTAAAGATTAGAAAGTTAGATTAAGTGTTTTTCTTTGACATCAGACCTGCCCTACTGTATTGTTTTAAGTTTCTGTCTGATCTCTGAACTCTTAGATATCTCTGTGATGTAGTAGTATTGTCTTGTGTTTTAATTATTTATTATTAAATATTTTAAAAACCTTTACCTCTGGCTGGTTTGTGTAGAGAAGTAGGTTCTAGAGTATATTGCATATTTATAGAGTTTATTGCAACAGAGCACTCTAATAAGCCTTAGACTGTATAGTCACATTACCAATTGGATAATAATATTGCACAGTAATAATTGGACACCCTTTTGAGGGCCTTTGAGTAGCTGATAAATTATTAAGCTGGTGGTGGCAGTAATTACTACCTTATAATCTGGGTGAAGGGGCACAGCTGTGTCAGCCTTTCCCAGGAGTGTCTGTGAAGTTGTATAAATACTTATCTCAAAGTGTGGGTGTGTGTCAGCTAACTGGGCAGGGACACAAAGCACTGGTTGGACAGAGAGGGTACTGGAGGTTAGCTTGCCAGCTAGGCTGAGATCTGGACCCTATAGCTGTGCCCGTGGGAAGTCTTATTGGGGACCTGGAGAGCAAGGAAGCAACCAGCCCCAGACTGACTGTGATCTCTGTGTGCACGTAAGGGAAATTGTGCTTTACTATGAGTATTCGTTATCCTTTCCTCTTCCAGGAGTTGACCTCCCTGGTGTTAGTGGTGAGGATTAAGGCTCCTTGATTGCTGGGCCAGGGCACAGGCATCACAGGGGTTAAACATTGTTACAAAAGGTAACAACTTAGCAGACCAAGTTGTTAAACAAGCGTAAATTGTTGTAAACATCTTTGTATGTTGACAGCAGCAAACTACAACAGCTCAGACACAGCTCCACGTGGTCCTGTTGAGTCTTCCTGGTTACAGAGAACTGAAAAAAAGCGACTGCTTTCCTGATTAAGTATCCTGCTGTTTTTTATATTTGTTTTACCTTCTACTGCTACCTAGGGCAAGCTTTAACTGTTTTCATAGTTATTTACTGCATTTTTTATTATCTGCACTTAAAAGTACATTTTAGTCGAAATTAGTCTAATTCAAGTCGAAAAGTGTTTGTTTGCTGTTTAATTTAATTGTTTGGCTGCCCACTAAATTGTGCTAGCCTGTACTACTGACTTATTGCCTTTTCTGCATTTCTGTGTGTTTCTATTTAAAAAAAAAAAAAATATTCCTTGTTTTCCTGCCTCTCCTAAACTAGTTAGACCAGTTTACAGGCCTTGCTGTATCCTGGGCTGTGTTGTAGTTCTTGTGTTGTCCATTGCCTTACTTGGATAGAAGGAAGTTTCTTAGCTCACCAGTGGGAGTGGGGAGCCTTGAATAGCCTACCTGTCCTTGAGGGAAGTGACCTCAGCACAAGAAGCTGTAGTAAGTGGTCATTTTGGACCATTTCTAGCTCTTTTGAAGTTCCCTGGTTAAAATCTGCCTCTGGCATTTTTTTGAAGCCATATTGCTCAGACACAGCTCCACGTGGTCCTGTTGAGTCTTCCTGGCTACATAGAACTGAAAAAAGCGACTGCTTTCCTGATTAAGTATCCTGCTGTTTTTCATATTTGTTTTACCTTCTACTGCTTACCTAGAGCAAGCATTAACTGTTTTCATAGTTATTTACTGCATTTTTTATCTGCACTTAAAAGTACATTTTAGTCAAAATTAGTCTAATTCAAGTCGAAAAGTGTTTGTTTGCTGTTTAATTTAATTGTTTGGCTGCCCACTAAAGTGTGCTAGCCTGTACTACTGACTTATTGCCTTTTCTGCATTTCTGTGTGTTTCTATTTAAAAACAAAAAAAAAAAAAATATTCCTTGTTTTCCTGCCTCTCTAAACTAGTTAGACCAGTTTACAGGCCTTGCTGTATCATGGGCTGTGTTGTAGTTCCTGTGTTGTCCATTGCCTTACTTGGATAGAAGGAAGTTTCTTAGCTCACCAGTGGGAGTGGGGAGCCTTGAATAGCCTACCTGTCCTTGAGGGAAGTGACCTCAGCACAAGAAGCTGTAGTAATTGGTCATTTTGGACCATTTCTAGCTCTTTTGAAGTTCCCTGGTTAAAATCTGCCTCTGGCATTTTTTGAAGCCATATTGCACAAACACAGCTCCACGTGGTCCTGTTGAGTCTTCCTGGTTACAGAGAACTGAAAAAAGCGACTGCTTTCCTGATTAAGTATCCTGCTGTTTTTTATATTTGTTTTACCTTCTACTGCTACCTAGGGCAAGCTTTAACTGTTTTCATAGTTATTTACTGCATTTTTATTATCTGCACTTAAAAGTACATTTTAGTCGAAATTAGTCTAATTCAAGTCGAAAAGTGTTTGTTTGCTGTTTAATTTAATTGTTTGGCTGCCCACTAAATTGTGCTAGCCTGTACTACTGACTTATTGCCTTTTCTGCATTTCTGTGTGTTTCTATTTAAAAACAAAAAACAAAAAATATTCCTTGTTTTCCTGCCTCTCCTAAACTAGTTAGACCAGTTTACAGGCCTTGCTGTATCCTGGGCTGTGTTGTAGTTCTTGTGTTGTCCATTGCCTTACTTGGATAGAAGGAAGTTTCTTAGCTCACCAGTGGGAGTGGGGAGCCTTGAATAGCCTACCTGTCCTTGAGGGAAGTGACCTCAGCACAAGAAGCTGTAGTAATTGGTCATTTTGGACCATTTCTAGCTCTTTTGAAGTTCCCTGGTTAAAATCTGCCTCTGGCATTTTTTGAAGCCATATTGCTCAGACACAGCTCCACGTGGTCCTGTTGAGTCTTCCTGGCTACAGAGAACTGAAAAAAGCGACTGCTTTCCTGATTAAGTATCCTGCTGTTTTTATATTTGTTTTACCTTCTACTGCTTACCTAGAGCAAGCTTTAACTGTTTTCATAGTTATTTACTGCATTTTTTTATTATCTGCACTTAAAAGTACATTTTAGTCAAAATTAGTCTAATTCAAGTCGAAAAGTGTTTGTTTGCTGTTTAATTTAATTGTTTGGCTGCCCACTAAAGTGTGCTAGCCTGTACTACTGACTTATTGCCTTTTCTGCATTTCTGTGTGTTTCTATTTCAAAACAAAAACATATTCCTTGTTTTCCTGCCTCTCCTAAACTAGTTAGACCAGTTTACAGGCCTTGCTGTATCATGGGCTGTGTTGTAGTTCCTGTGTTGTCCATTGCCTTACTTGGATAGAAGGAAGTTTCTTAGCTCACCAGTGGGAGTGGGGAGCCTTGAATAGCCTACCTGTCCTTGAGGGAAGTGACCTCAGCACAAGAAGCTGTAGTAATTGGTCATTTTGGACCATTTCTAGCTCTTTTGAAGTTCCCTGGTTAAAATCTGCCTCTGGCATTTTTTTTGAAGCCATATTGCACAAACACAGCTCCACGTGGTCCTATTGAGTCTTCCTGGCTACAGAGAACTGAAAAAAAGCGACTGCTTTCCTGATTAAGTATCCTGCTGTTTTTTATATTTGTTTTACCTTCTACTGCTTACCTAGAGCAAGCTTTAACTGTTTTCATAGTTATTTACTGCATTTTTTATTATCTGCACTTAAAAGTACATTTTAGTCGAAAATAGTCTAATTCAAGTCGAAAAGTGTTTGTTTGCTATTTAATTTAATTGTTTGGCTGCCCACTAAAGTGTGCTAGCCTGTATTACTGACTTATTGCCTTTTTTGCATTTCTGTGTGTTTCTATTTAAAAACAAAAAAAACAAAAAAAATATTCCTTGTTTTCCTGCCTCTCCTAAACTAGTTAGACCAGTTTACAGGCCTTGCTGTATCCTGGGCTGTGTTATAGTTCCTGTTTTGTACATTGTCTTACTTGGATAGAAGGAAGTTTCTTAGCTCACCAGTGGGAGTGGGGAGCCTTGAATAGCCTACCTGTCCTTGAGGGACGTGACCTCAGCACAAGAAGCTGTAGTAATTGGTCATTTTGGACCATTTCTAGCTCTTTTGAAGTTCCCTGGTTAAAATCTGCCTCTGGCATTTTTTTGAAGCCATATTGCTCAGACACAGCTCCACGTGGTCCTGTTGAGTCTTCCTGGCTACAGAGAACTGAAAAAAAGCGACTGCTTTCCTGATTAAGTATCTTGCTGTTTTTTTATATTTGTTTTACCTTCTACTGCTTACCTAGAGCAAGCTTTAACTGTTTTCATAGTTATTTACTGCATTTTTTAATTATCTGCACTTAAAAGTACATTTTAGTCGAAATTAGTCTAATTCAAGTCGAAAAGTGTTTGTTTGCTGTTTAATTTAATTGTTTGACTAAAGTGTGCTAGCCTGTACTACTGACTTATTGCCTTTTCTGCATTTAGCGTGGAGTTGCCACTAGAGCACCATCGGGCAGTGCCGGTTAAACAAGGTTGAACTGTTTCTGGCTCCGTAGGGTCTGCTCTTCATTTTTTCCCTTAGAACTGCTCTACTTGTAATCTAAACAGTCTATTCTCTATCTGTAAAGCTCAGCACTTGTTCCTAAAGCATTTTTTAGTCAGGTAAAGCACTTCTATATTATATAAAGTACTTCACTAGCTTAAAACCCCCTTGAGTACCCACTTCCCTATAGGTCCTTTCTGACTCAGTTACACAGCAAACTTTTTCATTTCTTCTAGCATGTCAAAGGGTCAGTTGCTAGCGTCCTCTCCTGCTCAGCTGGTGAATCTGAATATTGAGGCAATGTTACAATTGCCTCATGTACACAGACAACCCTCTCCTCCTCCCACAAAACACAAATACATGCGAGAGATGCAACTATATAGCCAAACTGGAGGCTGAGCTCTCTCAACTCAGGACTGGCAAAACCAGACAGGAGGAGAAGGTAACCACACACACCATAAACCCAGTCTCACATAGAACTATCACAACTACAAATCAAACACATAAACACACAATGACATACTCGGAGGCACTGATCAAAAATCTACCAAAACAGCAGAGGCCTCCAAAGCAGACACCCAAACAACTGCCACCTCATGACATAACACAAGCAACACATAGATCACAAAGTCAGTGTGCAAATCAGTCACAGCCCTTAAGGCCAAACACAATGCCAGACACACTTGTCATAGATGACGCCATAGTCAGACACACTGACGTCCCACTCACCAGACTGAACAAGGAGAGGGTCACAGTAAGCTGCCTGTCGGGCGCTAGAATCCACCACATAACACAAGCACTCAGGTCACTCCACAGCAAGTACAAGTATGACTCACTCATTGTCCATGCTGGTGTGAATGACCTGAGATGTACCTCCCTGGACTACATGAAAAGAGACATAAAGGAGCTCTCAGATTATGTAGCCCAGGCTGGTATGACCCTGACCCTGAGCAGTATCCTACCTTCACCAAGAATGATGCCACAATACAGAGACAAAATGATCAGTTTTAATAATTGACTTAATTTCTGGTGTCATTCTAAGGGGATCCAATGTCTGTCTGTCTGTAATGACATGCTTGACAAGTCACGATGCTTCGCAAGGGACGGCTTGCACCTGTCACCCCTGGGTTTCCGGATATTGGCAAAGGCTCTTGCCACCCCCATAGTGCCTTTTTAGACAAGGCTCAAATTCTAAACCCACCGCCCTAGAAAACAATAATGGAAAAATACTAAGGGTAATGCTGCTCAATGCCAGAAGTCTAAATCTCAAGATGCACGCCCTCGAAGCCCTCCTCAGTATGGAGAACATCGATGTCTGTGCTGTGACTGAAACCTGGTTCAAGGCTCCTGAGAGTACCCTGGCACTATCAGGTTTTACCTCATATCATGCGTTCCGGCCCCAAAACCCGGACCGTACCACAAAAGGAGGGGGTGTATCCATATTCATCAAGGATACCCACTCCTCCAGGCTGGTGGCAACTCACGAAGCATCAGAGACCATTCAGGTGCAATTAACCATAGGCAAAACTGCTCTACAGTTTGTAGCATGTTACAGGCCACCCTCTCAAACTCAGGAACCCCACACAGCCTTCCTGAAGACACTGGAGAGTATAAATGTCTGTCCAAACACCATCATATTGGGTGACATCAACTACCAAAACATAGACTGGGAACATTACTCAAGCCCCAATACCCTAGCCCAAAGGTTCCTGGAGTTCATAAACTCAAATGCTATGGAACAACTTGTCACCATTCCCACAAGAGGTGAAAATATACTAGACCTGATCATCACAAACATGGGGACAAAATGCTCCACACCGGAAGTATATCCCTCATTGGTGAGATCAGACCATAAACTAATCTCACTGGCGATCCACATCCCTCCCCCACACCCAACAAAAAAGACCACAGTGAAGAACTTCTCAAAAGCCAACTTCACACTTCTTAAGACTGGTGTGGTATCCTTCAAGGCCCCTGAGCCATTGGAAACCACAACCCACGCTGCTGAATCCCTTACAAATGCTTTCTACGAGCACCTCCAGGGTTGCATGGATCAAGCAATCCCAAATAAAATCAAGACCCTTTCCAAGTGCCCGATCTGGTGGACCCCAGCCATAAACAAACTTTACAACAAGAGGAGAAAGCTACTACAAGATAGAGCAAAATCCCTAAAAGGGAAGACATCTCTGATCAATACTAGTAAAAAACTACGATCACTCATAAAATCATCCAAGGCCAACTTTAAGAGAAAAATCGCCAAGGACTCAAAAGACAATCATAAGGCCTTCTTTAGCTATGTTAGAAATCTGGGTGGAAACTTCCAGATATGCTCAGAATTAGTCCAAAATGATACAAAAATCACTGAACCCACAGACATTGCAAACATACTGGCAGACAGGTTCAGTGAAAATTTCTCCCCCCCCCCCCAAAAGGAGAAATATCTATCCCAGCAGAGTGTAGCCTCCCAATCATCTCAAATGCCCAGGTGAGAGCTGCTCTCTCTAAAGCTAAAAACACAGCATCAATGGGACCGGATGGTGTCCTCGGCTGTGTGTTACACGAACTCAATGAGGAACTAAACCCACACATAAGGCTGCTGTTTAATCTTAGCCTTACCACAGGATACGTACCCAAAGAGTGGCGCATGGCAACTGTGGTCCCACTCCACAAAGGCGGTGCTTCTACGGACCCTGGTAATTACCGCCCCATAAGCTTAACAAGCCTGGTCTGCAAAGCTATGGAGAGGATCATAATGGAACACATAAATAAAGACATAGGGGACCTACAGACATTGGATCCTACCCAATTCAGCTTTGTCAAGGGCAGATCATGCCTCTTGAACTTGGTCGACTTTTTTGAAACAGTCACCAAGGCCATTGATGAGGGTAAGGCAGTTCACACAGCCTACCTTGACCTTGCAAAAGCTTTTGACACAATACCCCACTCGGGTATCATAGAAAAGCTCACCAGCTTAAATGTAAACCCATATGTCACAAGATGGGTTGCAAACTGGCTCAAGGACAGAACCCACAGGGTTAGAGTTGCTGGTGCCATGTCAGACTCAAGCCGGTCACAAGCGGTGTCCCACAGGGCTCAGTCCTGGGCCCCCTCTTGTTCGGCATCTACTTTTCAGAAGTGCAGGCAAACATAGGAGGATTGTGGCTGACAAAGTTTGCAGATGACTGCAAACTGGGTGCCATAGTTGAAAATCCATCAGACACAGATATCCTTCAGAGAGGTCTCATAGAAACGGATACCTGGTGCCAGAGCCATGGCCTTAAGCTAAACGCCAAAAAATGTATAGTCATACCCTTTGGTAAAAACAAGGCAACCCCAAGTTACCACATAGGTGGCAATCCATTAAGCACAGAAGAGGTTATCAGGGACCTGGGGACCCAAGTTGACAGTAACCTTTCTTTTGACACTCACATTGCCAAAGTGGTTAGGAGGACCTTCTACATTGCCCACCTGATTATGAAGGGATTCACATCCAGATCAAGGGAGGTCATTGTACCCCTGTACTCTTCACTTATCAGACCAATGATTGAGTACAATGCCCCATTCGGAATGTATCTTACCCGACACCTGCAGCAATTGGAAAGACCCCAAAAGTTCCTCACCAAAAGGATAAAGGGGCTCAAAAATATGCCATATGCTGCCCGACTGAAGAAACTCCAGCTCTATTCAGTCACATACCGTCTGCTCAGAGGTGACCTGTGCCTGACATACAAGGCCATGTCCAACCCGGAATTAATGGACATGCTCCACCTCAAAAAAATCCAAATCCACCAGAGCCACAAGAGCAAGAGACTTAAACCTCAACACGGATATAAATAGGACGTGCTGGAGGGACAGATTCATCACCCAGAGACTCCCTATGCTGTGGAACAGAATCCCAGTCCATGTGAGACAGAGCACCTCGCTGGCTCTGTTCAAAAGGAATCTTGACCAGTGGATGGGAGATCGTAGGTTTACCCCGGGGATCATCTCTGTATCACTGCTGGACAGAGGCACGGCAAACTAATGGGTATAGTATTCTTCAACCTAAGGGGTGGTGAAAGCCACACAACTCTGGCTAGGCTTATAAATGCCCCAGGGCAGATAGCCTAGTATGAACCTATGAACCTATGATGTGTTTGATTTTGCAAAATTGTCAGCCTTTCAAGCTGAAGTATCACAGGGAGAAGTTTGGAGGTGGCTCAAGGATGGATGTAGAAAATCCTCTGATGGCATATGGCGACATCCGGATGGCCGACTGGTGGCACCTCCCTCTTTGCTACCTTATCTAGTAAGGGCATATCATCTACCAGCCCATACATGTAAGACAGCTTTATTTAATCAAATTACCCAAAGTTGGTATGCCCCTCATGTCTCCTCTTTGATACTTCAGTATGTACAAAATTGTAGTATTTGTTTGGAATATAACATAAGCAAACATGCCAACTGCAAATCTGCATGTTTACCTCCACCCTGTGGACCTTTTGTTAATATACAGCTGGATTTCATCCAGATGCCTAAGACTAATAATTTACAATTTATTTTGGTGGTAGTGTGTATGTTCTTAGCATGAGTAAAAGCTTACCCATGTCGCAAAGCTGATGCAGTTACAGTTATTAAAAAATTATCTGATTATATACCGAAATTTGGTATACCCTGCATTGTTAACAGTGACCAGGAAACTCATTTTAATAATAATCTGTTTAAAGAGTTATGTAAAGCTTTTAATACTAAGTTGTCTTCACTGTTCCAGCCATCCCCAGTCATCTGGATTAGTGGAAAGGGTAAACATGACCCTTAAAAATAAAATTTCAAAGATTTGTGCTGAAACCCATTTAAAGTGGCCCGAAGCCCTTCCCTTAGCATTAATGAATCTGAAGGCCTCACTAAATGCCACCAGAAAATTGAGTCCATATGAGATATTAATGAAAAGACCCATGGCCCTTCCAGCTGTCCCTAAGTGGAAAATGTTGATTTAACTTTGTCAGAAGATGCTCTGATTTGTTATTGTAGGAGACTCCTCAAAATTTTGCAGCAATATCCTCAAACAGTAAAAGCAGCATTACCAAAGCCTTCTGACCAACCCTGTCATCAACTACAATCGGCTGACTGGGTCTACATAAAAAAAAATTTCCAGAGGAAAAACTGCCTTAGTCTGAGGTGGAAGGGGCCTTTTCAGGTCCTGCTAATGACTGCATTTCGCTGTGCAGGACTACTAACATGGATCCATTCATCTCATTGCAAGAAGATCTGTCATGTGGAGACCCCAGATGAATCATCGCAGCCAATAGAAGGAGAGAGGTGTGACAGATAAATCATCTGCCCAGTGAGAAGGGTCAACTTCAAGTAGCAGTCCATGATGAATCCAGTGACAATAGTTACTTTTGCTTTGTTTCTGTTGCTGTTGCCTTCTATAAATTGGTCAAGAGAATATAGTTTCTTGCTGGATATGTTCACATATACCTCATCATTCCATGGCATGGATTCCCATGATGCCTGCATCCCTGCATCATAGTTGTCATTTAAAAAGGACCTTAATGACATTAGCTTAACCTGGCATAATGTAACTGATTTTTCAAAAGTAGTCTCTCTTCAACTTGTAACCACACAACATGGAGACACATGTTATGCCAGAAATGGGGACTGTACCAGTAGGGAAAAGCAAATGTAATGACACCAAGCATGAAAGTTTGTTAAACTCTTTGCACTTAAAAAGCTATGACTGGGGGCATGACATGGGCATGATAAGTGGCCGTTATTACATCTGTGGTGATCATGCCTACCCCTGGTTGCCTACCGACTGGTCTAAATGTTGCTTTGTAGGCTATATTACTCCAGCTATTCAACATTTCAAAAACCCACCAACAGGTAGACTGAAATATAAGCGAGCAATCCACTGGGCAGAGCAAGTATTTTCAGTCTTTAATCCTGGGTATGGGGTGCAAAGGTCAATGCTTGAAATCACTATGCTTGCTCAAATTCTACAAGAGGTGGCCAACGAAACTTCACATCACATCAGGATGGCAAATCGAGAAATGACTAAAATGTGAACTGTGGTGCTACATAATCGAATGGCACATGATATAATGCTTGCTGCAAAAGGGGATCATGTGCCCTCATAAGGAGTCGTTGCTGTTCATATATTAGTGACTATCATAATGAACAGAAAAAAATGTCAAACTTCATGGAACAATGGGCCAAAGAGTTGGACAGCACATCCAAAAACTGGACACTTGGTTAGGCAGTATTTGGGGTAACCTAGAAACTAGCATAATCCAGGGTATTGTCATTGTACTTTTTATTACATTTGTAATCATTTTAGAATTTTCTGTTCTAAAGGCTGTGATTACAAAATGTTTAACCTCACCTGCACATAAAATGCCACTGCATGCACAAATCAATGACAGTTCTATGTTGACAGAAAATGATGATGACTACTATGACACTGAAAAAATAAAAATATAATTATATGTATGGTATGACACTGATAGAGTTAGAGGGAGAAAACTATTATGGGACAAGACCAGCTTATTAAAATGTATATTAATTTCAGTTTATTAATGATGCTATTGTATGATTGTTAAAAAGCAAATATAATTTGTATGCAGGGCTGGGAAAAATACAGCTTCATAAACCACAGTATTACTGTTCATTTTAAACTGCATTCTTTTAGTGTAATAACAGCGAATAGTACATGTTGCATGAAGTGAGGCATGTAGTTATTACAAAAAGGAATTTGTTAGCCTGACTCCTCCAGGCTAGGAGTGCATTGTTGCTAGGGTAGGTTTGAAACATCCAAGGTCAGAAACAAGACCCTTTGGAAGCAGGTGAATCATGTATAGGAATGTGTTCACGTAAAATCATGAGGGATGAGGACATTTGCAAAGTTTGCTTCTACAGCACAGTCATTATAACTTCATGAAATTGCATGAGCAGTTTGATAAGAAAATGTATAAAATTACAGTTTTTGTATGTAAAGTGAGAGTGCTTCATCAAGAGTTATGAAGACTAACTTTAACACTCCTATGAACCTATGCACTAAGGACTACAAACCACCTAAAAGGGATCACAAGCATATAGCTCCCCCTACTTTTAATAAGCCAGATCCAAAGATCTTTGTTTTCTCTGGCTGCTTCAGTGCCATCTTCAGATCTGACTACTTTGACCCATTCTCCTGTGTTGCTGACTGTTGGGAAGGTTCTTTCTCCAACTCTTAGCATTCAGGCTCAGATGCAACTAGGCCTGGTCCCATCTGCCTAAGGTCTGATCCTGTCATCTTTGGCTCTGATTTGCTTTATTTACTCCCTTGGGCGTTGTGGCTCCAGGGTTCCCTGAGCCCTTTGCCTTACCACCTTTTAGGTCAGATCCAATGGTCTGACTGATTTCAACTCCCACCCCTACCTTGGCCTTCTCAACTACAGTGGTCTTCTAGTCAAGTGGGTCTTGGAGTCAACCTTTCAGGGCTGGGGTCCAGGTCAGGGTTGACAATTTAATTTTTGGAGTTCTCCTTCCCCTTTGGTGCCATGACACTTGATAGTTTGGCTGCAGTCTCAGCTTTGGGGCAGATAGGAGTGATTCTGGAGTCAGGCACATGCCTCTCAACTGTACAGATTTTTGCGAATGTCCAGATTTTGGCCTCATATTTTTTGGTCCGTTTTTCATAAAATTGTGGTTTTCTGGAAAATTAGTAGTAAATTATTAAACATTTTGGCCTCATATTTTTAGTCCATTTTTCATAAAAATGTGGTTTTCTGGAAAATTAGTAGCAAGTTATTAAAGATTAAAGTTAAAAAATAATGACAGACATTTGAGTTTCAGACATCACATCCTTTAAAAAAATCATGCTAATGCAAAACCTGTTACTCTATCAACTTTCTAAGTTTGTAAGAGCAATATTTAAAAATTGTCCCTATTTGTGGGCCTTTGTCCCACTTTTATTTAAGGCTTTGTCTAGATTTCTTGCTCTAAGAGGTTGAGAGGTATTAGGCATATCCTTGGAGTCTTCAGATCCCAGGGCTATGGACTCTGGGTGGCCTGCTTTAGTCTGTGCCTTTGATGTAGCAGAAAGGATACTCTCCCATCCTGAGGTGGAGTCGTCAGCACCAACTATCATTCCTCCCTCCTAATTGTCTGTGCCTGTAGACTCACACCAGCTTGCCCCACTAATCCTCCAGACCATTCTGCAGCCAGTGTACCCTACCTTTTCCACTTCTTCACCAGATTCCCCTATGTGAGAGGATGCACCAGGATTCCTCAAAGGATTCCCTCACTGAGGATGTCAACCTCGAGGAAGGAGAGGCACTCCAAAGTCTCCAAGTTAAAGTGCCTCTTTTGGTGATCTTTTATAACTGCTTTGCCTGCGTGGGGGCTGGACAGCTAAAGCCTCATCTGCAAAGGAGTAGGTACTTTAGGAGGCATTTGGGGTGGGCCCATCCATGTCCTGAGTGGTTTATCCTCTGGATGTCCTTACTGATTTGGTGTCTCGAAGTTCCTGAAGGGAGTCTAATACAGTGGAACCAATACCTAAAAAGCCTGATAAGATTTTAGCCCCTCCCAAAGATTGACAACATCAGAGTAAGCGTTCCACTGTTGATGCTGCTGTGGTGGTGGCAGTCACCAAGAATGACATCTTGAAAGACAACTTGTTGGTCCACCCTCCCCCTAATAGGGAGTCCTGGACATTGGACTGATTAGGCAAGTGTTGCTGTGCATCAGCCACCTTTGCACTGAGAGCATTAAATTGCCTGGCTCATTTGACAAGACTTCAGTGTCTAAAGTGTCAGTAGTGGTTAAGACACAACAGACTCCAGAGTCTCAGAAAACTCTGGAAACACATTTTCCTAGGTCCATGTGTCTGCTCACAAACACAGCTGATGGCATGTCCCAAGTTGCCATGCTACACCACACTTGGAGGAGGTTGTGCAACATGGTGGGCTACTTCAATGCATCCTTTAGTAATGCCCATTTACAGAGCTCTTCCCTTTTCGAGTCTAAGATTAAAGACATGCTAATCAGGAGCGAGCAATATGGAAAGATGTTATCTGCCTTCAGAGTGCATTTTGCTACACCCCCATGGACCTTCTTGAGGAACCTGAAAGGGGACAGACATCTCTTCTTTAGAAAAAAAAGAACAGTCTTTTCAGGATGCTCCTCCATAGTGTTCCCATAAGCTGGGGGGGGGGGGTTGGCAACCAGAATGGATGCCATCTGCATGGCAGAGCTGATCTGCAGAACCAGGGCTTCCAGAGAACATTTTCTAGGAGGCCTTTGCTGCATTCTTGAAAGGTTGCCCAACTGTCCTGCTCTGGAGGCAGTCAAAGGACACGTGGGTCTGCACCCAGAAGCTTGAGAGGCCATCACCTCTGATGCATCAGTGTTAGGACTTGTATCCAGAAGTTACACAATTCCATTTTGATTTCTGCCAAAAAAGAAATGCCAAGCACCTTCTAGATGTACCACCCCAACAGATAAAGGATACAGCTATCAAGATTCAAAAGCTGTTAGCAAATTGAGTCATCCAAGAGGTTCCACCAGACCAACATGGATCTAGTGTCTCTTCCAGGTTCTTTTTGGTTCCAATAAACAACAAGGACCTCAAGCCAATTTTGAATTTAAGCAAACCTGAATCACTTTGTAAACCAGAACAAGTTCTGGATGGTCATGGTGTAGTCCATTCTACCTCTTTTGAGGAAGGATTACTGGATGTGCTCAACTGACCTCAAGGATGCCTACCATCATATAAAAATATTGAGAGAGTCCAGGAGGTATCTGCATTCTTTCTGGGAGCCAATCATTATCAGTTCAGAGTGCTGCTATTTGGTCTTACCACCACACCCCTGGTGTTCACTAATGCATGACAGTCATGGCAGCCTGGCTCAGGCTGCATGGTTTCCAGGTCTTTCCTTACCTGGACAATTGGCCCCTCATCACTTCCACAAGGGTATCTTTAGTCAGGGCCTGGGATTCCTTACTGCAGTTCTCTTTCATTGAGAATAATCATAAATTGTCAAAAATCTAGACTTCAGCCAGTTCAGACATTGGAATTCATAGGCTGTCAGTTGAACACAATAACTCAGATTGCAAGACTTATGGCTATCATAGTGTCTACCATTTGTACTCAGGCCAGTCTCTTAACTGTCACACAGGAAACCTCTGGCTTCTCTGGTTCTCAGATTCTTTATGTTACATGGCTGCAGTAGTCTGCTTAGTCCCCCTAGCAGGGTACCATATGAGGATACAGGAGTGGACATTAGCAATGCAGTGGTCATACTTGACTCACTCTATGGATTTTCCCATCGTGCTGACAGAATTTTGTCAAAGTCAAATCAAGTGGTGGTTGGAGTCTCCCCCCTAGTGTCAGCCGGGAGACTGTTTGTTCTTCCTCTCCCACAGGGCACAGTCTAGATGGACACATCTACTCTTGGGTGTGGCAGGCACTTTGAAGGAAAGACAGTCCAAGGAATGTGGTCTATGCTCGAGGCCAGTCTTCACATCAGTGTCTTGGAGATGAGAGCAGTCCTACTTGGGTGTGGTTTCACTGCAGAGAGACACTATGTCAGTGGTTTGTTATCTGAACAAACAGGGGGGATCCTAATGCTACCCTCTTTGTCAGGAAGCCATAAGGGTTTGGCAATGGGCAATTTCATCTCAACAATTTAGTTTAGCAATACACATCTTTCAGAAATCTAACATTCTAGCAGACAGTCTGAGCAGGAACATACTCCTTCCTCATGAGATGTCCCTAATTGCTAGAGTAGCAGCTCAGATCTTCCAGTGCTGGGGCATCCGTGTTGTAGTCTGTTTGCTTCACCATTCAATGCCAAGTGCAACAGTTATTATGCCTTAGTTCCTGCCCATGGACTCTCTCCTATAGACTTGGCTCCTGGGTCTTCTGAATACTTATCCTCCTACCCCTTTGATAATATTGTTTATACAAAAGGCTGCCATTTACAGAGCAACTGTGATCCCCATTTCTCCCTTTTGGCCACATCAGGTACCCACCATGAATGCTGGATCCCTTTCCCATATCTGATCACTGCCAAACCTTCAGACTAACCATATGGTTTCTCCAGTTCTCTTGATGGCTAGAGACCCCAAGCTTTCACAGAGAGTAGTTCACATTTTTTCCGTTTTACAAAAGTTGGTAACAAGTGGAAATGCTTCACTTTTAGCACTTTTAGGATGTCTTCTAAAATTTTGTTTATAAATATCACATTAGAGATTGGGATAAAGGAAGAATAAAATTTCCAGATTTGGAAATGTATACTAAAGCAGCTTTTTGATAGTACTAGTACTATGGTTTGACAAAAATATCAATCCAATAACTTCTACTTATATTAAATCAATATTGAAACTAGAAAAGCCACTTATTTTTTGCAAATATAGAAATTAAAAAGTAGTTTAATGTATTAATTCCCTTTCAAATTTCCAAAGGACTTTTATTGAACTTCAACAAAACTGTATTTAATAATTTGGAAACCAGACTTGTTTGTGGTATGGTTTAATTGTTTTAATAATGGGTCTTTAAAATCCACATAAGATATTCAGTTTGAATTTTGCTTTCAGCAAACTGATTGGACTGAGATACAGTCTTTAATATCATTTGGACTGAATAATTTTACTATAGCGTTGCAAACAAATTCCAATAATATTCCAAGTATACTTAATTATATATGCTTAATTGTTTTTAAGAATAAATCACATTATTCTATTCTATCTGATCTATACAAGATTGTAATACAATATAAGGAAAACTTGAATATTAATCTTTAGAAATACTTATTGCAAGACAGATTCAATGATTTCTCTTAACAATGACTAAGTGTAATGCTAGGTTCATTCACTTGAAATTCTGTAGTTCACTTTTGGAAAGTATTCACCTGGAAATGTTTGTACCTCAAATAATCTCAGAAATGTATAAAATAGTAACCAAGACATGTGAGATGTAATTAAATTTGTTTTGCAGATTGAAAACATATAAGCTATGATTTCTCACATCTCTTTTCTTATTGGAATAAAATCCTGCAAGCTATATGGACAGATATATTTTCACTTTAATGTGAATTAATTTTTTACAACTCTATGAATCTGACCTTCATGAGTAAAAATTAATACTACCTTTTATGGACTATTTTAGCAATAGTTAGAAAGACCATCATAAGGAAATGGAAATCAAATATCTCTCCAAAGTTTGAATAATTCATAATTTTATTCAAGACTGTATCTATTAAAGAATGTGAAATTAAAAAATAAAATTTTCTATGATTGCCTTCAATTCTTGGTCAAAAATCCATCAGTTATTGGAATCTTTGGACTTATCAAATGTTGGCATTGTATAATTATTTGCAATGTGCTTCAATATCCAATTGTTTTGGGCATTACTAGTCAAATGTTATGTATTTGTATATAGTGTACATAGTTGTTTGTATTTGTCCTATAACATTTCATATTTTTTCATCTATTTTAAAAATGTTTTTCTTTTGTTATTGCTTATATATATTTGATGCATCAATAAAAAATTAAGTAAAAAAAAAAGAAAAGCCTTTGGAAACATGACAAGTAAATCTGTTGTATGGCTAGCATAAAATAACAAGGTTGTATATTTTCATAGGATCATAGGAGATTACTAGGCTATTGGCCCTGAGGCCCTTATAAGCCTCAGGGCCAGTACTTTTATGCATGTGTTTGCCTATTGTAAGTTCACTTGGCTCCAATTTGTGATGCTATCATCTTTTGAATTAACAGTAGAAATATGAAAGAAAGTAGTGGAGGTACTATCCTTAATTAGTAAGAGTTCCAGCTCTAGAACCAAGTTTGATATCATTCTATACGTATATACATATATAGCTATATATATATATATATATATATATATATATATATATATATTATAGTACTGCGGTGGTGGTGCTGCGGTAGCATTGTCGCCTCACAGTAAGACGTTGTCCCGTTCGATTCTCAGCTAGAGCCTCTTCTGTGTAGACACACACATGAATGGGCGTACCTTCTTCGAATGTTGTGCGTCAGAGCTGGCAACTCGGCACATAAAAATCTACTGCCAATCATTAGCGGACCGGAGATCCGCTGTGGCGACCCCTAACTGGGAAAAGCCGAAAGACACAACAACAACAACAAATATATATATATATATATATATATATATATATATATATATAAATATATATATATATATATATATATGTGTATATATAATATATATATATATATATATATGTATATATAATATATATATATATATATATATATATATATATATATATATATATGTACATATATATATATATGTATATATATATAAAACTATATAAAGTAACTGGTGGGGATATACAGTTTCAGAGTTCAACCCTGACCTCCATTCACTGTCTGCACAGAGAATGAATAATGTTCTCCTTTGCCACTGCTGCAGTTGCCTATAGGTTTTGTTTTGCACAAGACACAGCAATTGGCAAGCTTCCAAAAGTTGTGGATCCTTCTCTCATATCTACTGTGATTGCTGGATGGCCAGCTGTGAAAAGGGAAAATCAGCAGTCAGAGTGCAAAATCTTCAGTAATTTCTTGCCACCTCATGAAGAAGCAGCATAGAGGCTCCACAAGAACAGTAGCTGGAACTTCAGCTTTTTCTCTGACAGGTAAGTCCCTTTTGTGGAGTCCTTCCTTACAAAAATATGTCTTTAATACTTGCTGTTATGTATTCTAGTTTATAAAAAAATAAGAGAGTTCCCTTTGGGACACCTTTTCACATAAGAGTTGTGTGTTTTATATATGTGTGTGTGTATATATATATATATATATATATATATATATATATATATATATATATATATATATATTAGTGTTTTTATTTTTATTGTAGGCAGTGGTCCTTGCCCTTTAAGAAACTTGCAATTCTGTTCTACCATTTGTTTCCTGTCTAGTACTGCAGTAATGCAATGTCTAGCCTCATCCAGATGGGGATTTATTTGATATAACAATGTATTGCTTAAGCAAACATTTTTATCGGGTTAGTGGAGTGTTGGGCAGTGTTTTTACTTTGCAGGGACATTGTCTTTATGTACAGTGATTTTGTCAACACTGTGAAAACTTACCTGTCATTTATTCTGTCAGACTGGTTCTTTCACATTATGGCACATGCATTTTGAATATGTACTCTTTGTGCTTGCACAGAAACAACTTACCCATCATTAGCCTATGTCAGACTATTTTTAATAGGAACTTGTACATATGTTAGTCTACCAATTCTCTGCTATTGAAAATGTACTGCTTGCGCACACAGTTTGACAGCCTACTTACTCTTTACTACTGTCAGACTACTTTTTCGGTTCTGACATGGTTTTGTGTACTACAGATGTTTTTTATGGCATATATACTAGTAGCTTGTCTTCGTGCTGTGACAACTTTTCTGCCATTTTTTCTGTTAACCTGTTTTTAATTATATGGTTTGCTGATGGGAATTATATTTACCTCTTGAGCATTATTAGATATTTGTGTGTCATGTGTGCATGTGGTGACAATTTACCTGTTGTTATTCCTGTCAGGCAAATATTTTACCTTTGATATTACTCTGTGTATAACCCATGTGTCTACTATGCATGTACTGCTTATGTTCTTACTGTGACAATGTACCTGCTGTTCCTTCTGTCTTTGTAATTTTATTTACAGGTGTTGCTGAGTAGACTTTAATGTGCTGCTTGTGCATTTATGAGGTATGTGTGTGCTGTGTTTGCAATGAGTGACATCTTTCCAGACAGTATGCCTATCAGGCAAACATTTTATGTCTATAAGGTTTCTGACATGATTTAATGTATTTCTCATATATGCATGGGGTATGTACTGCTTGTGTATACTTGATGAAAACTTACTTGCCTTTTTTTCTGTCACTCTAAATTTACTTAAAAGGAATTCTGACAGGATTTTATGTACTGCTTGCGCATTTACTGTGGTGGGCTGTGGGTATTCATGTCGTGACACCTCTAACGCAATGCATTTCTGTCAGACTAAGTTTAATCTTATAGGGTTCTTGACATGATTTTAGTGTGCTAGTTGTACATTACAGTGTTTGGGGACTTATCTTTAGGGGTAAGTGGAAATGTGCTGCTTGTGTAGACTTTAGACAATTTACCTTCAGACTGACACACCCCAGTGATTCCTACCATATCTAATGTTTATACAGGTTTATTAAAGTCTTGAAGAAACGTAGAAAATACATTAGAACATATCTAATGTCACAGCAAGGAGACTTACCTGCTCTTGCTAATCCAACTTCTGCATTTCCTAGAAAGAAAACATTACTTACCTAAGAACCTTGTTTTCTATGCAAGTGGAATCTGTTCTTCAGCCAGTAGTGGGGCCTTTTGCATTAGCCATTTGCTGTTCCTCATACCACTCACTTGTTTTTCTGGTTTCTTCAGGTGTAGTTCTTCAGGTCACCATAAACCTGGGGTCAGTCATGTCCTTTTCAGCTGTCTCCAATGTCCAAGTCCAGACATGAAAGAACCATCTTTACTGGGATACGGAGTTTCTAGGTAATAGTACTGGATAAGTCCAGGGAAAGAGTCTTTTTGAAGGGACTCACATTCATCTTTCAGCTAGTCATACACTGTTCCTGTTACAGTGTTTCAAATGAATCCCTTTCAGATTATTTTCTAAATTGTTTTGATTCAGAAAAAATCCGGTCCTTTCATCTACTTCTGTGTTTTCTTTCCTCAAATTACTGCCAGGATGAATGAGACATCTTTCTGGGGAATGTGTGGATGTTCCCACAACATTCAGGATATTTCTCCTAATATATTGCATGTAGTTTTTGTTTCATTCTACAGTCCCCATTTCACAGATAGGTAACAGGCTTCAGTTACCTTCCAAACCTCATCCTTTTAATTTAGAAGGGAAAGTTTTGTAAATTTCTGCAGAAACAGTGTCTAGCACCTTGTTTCTGTTCTTGCTGCTAAGCCATTCATGGGTACTGCATCAAATTATCTCAAATACCTAAGAACAGCAAGAGATGTTTGGAAGAGAGTAAGAACAATCTGAAACGTTTTCAATAAAGAGACAGTTACAGCTTCAGGATGGCAAAGCCTGCATGTCTTCCTTTCTGCCTTCCTATTTTAGTCTTCTTTCCAGCCTTTATTCCTTAACTTCCTGTCCTATCAACTGACTCTGTTTCTCTCTTTTTGGTAATTGATTGTTACAGACTCAAAGAGAATAAAAGTTATTCAAGTGGAGAACAACTGGCAATAGAGGCAAAACCTCTTTTTAGGGGTGGTCTTGTCCACTTTCCAAACTAGTCAGTACTTTTTCCTTTGGTTCTTCTGCATTGCTTGTCTTAGCAGTCATTTAACCAGTACTAATTTTTTAGAGATTTGTACTCCAGAATGCTTCTAACAGCATAGAGCACCCTTCTCAGAATACATTTTTTTAAATCTTCCTCCCTTTCAATCATCAGGGAAGATCTATTATTCTAGATAGCAACACTTTAAAATATGTTTCTCTTATTCCCTTGAGAAGCTTTACAGTTCTGGAGAATGCATAAGATCTCGAAACTTCTGTGTCTGGGTCACACTTTTAGTTTAGTTATAATACCTCTTGGGCATGATTCCAGGAACTGCATTTCTGGATACTTTATACATAGGCAATTACAATTATCCCCTTGTTTTCCTCTTCTTCCAAGTCTATCTCTGTCTCTAAGAACATCAGCATTTCTTTGTAGGATAGTTCCTATGAAGTTAATGGTGCAAGGCCTGCACATTTCTCAGACAGATCAGATCACACAATTTTTAATTAGTTATACAACACATTAGTGATGTAGTATACAAACTAGCTAAGGTCAAATAGGCCTTACCCCTATTCTAGCTATCTACGAGTGCTTGAGAGTTAGCTTTTCGGAATTCTTAAACCCCCCAAGCACATTACTTTCCTTTATAGCAAAATATAGTGACAGAAAAATTGAGTGGAACCAGGACAGACCCTAACAAAGATAACCAATATGAAATGCTCTTCCAGGTGTAGATCTGGTTTAGTGGAACATCGCAAACAGATCTATTAGTCTCCTTTCAAAACAGACAATACATACCCATTTTTTAAATTCTCTTTCATGGGAGTTTCCCTTATTCACTCCACCATTTCCATGGATATCAAGGGCATTTCTGTATATTCATAAGCACTTACTAAAAATTATTGTGATGAATCCCTTTTGGACCAGGCTATATTGGTTGTCCCTTTTATGGAATTGGTCAGTGGCAATTATCACAAATTTACTCACAATCTGAATCTATGCTCCCCAATCTATCATATCTTAAATAATCTGTCTGGAGTCTTATACCTTTCAGGCACCTATTTTTTCAGGATGTGCAGCAAGTCAGCAAGTACTAACAAAAAAAACTAAAACACTAAAATAAAATATCATGCTACTAGAAAAACTTATTTATACCTTTGGAAGACTTTTCTAGTTGATTCTTACCTATA